>NC_047039.1:63464406-63770262 GCF_011762595.2 Tursiops truncatus
CCAGCATAGGGTCAGCAGTGCTGGAGGAGAAGAGTATGATGGACTTGGTGCTACTTCAAGTTGGACTTCAATGGGCTTTGTGACCTGGAGAGGAAGCAGGAGGAGTCTAGTATGACCTTTAGGGTTTCAGACTACTGTCCCTGCATGGAACTTGCTACTTTCCCTGAGCCAGGGAGCATAGAATGAGAGGCAGAAGACGGACGGGATGGAGAGACACATACTTTGAGACATGATGAAGTTGAGGTTTCTGCAGGATCCATAGGTGGAGATGTCCAATCAACAATTGGAACAGGATCAAGACCTTGGTTGGAGGTATGGAACTGGGAGTTCTAGATCACTGGAAGCCCTAAGAATGAGCAAAAGTATCTACAAAGGATGGATAAGAAAGCTCAGGATGCACATCCATGAGACATGAGAGAGAGGGCACTTCTACGTAATTCGGAGCAGACCTTGATAAACGCTGATCCATGAATGCAAAGGCAATGCTCAGAGGTGAACCACAGGTCAGTATGATGGAAAGCGTGAGGATGAACGAAAAGGAAACACTATCAAGCAATGAGTGCATGAGTAGAAGAGAGAGAGAGGAAAACAATGAACTACTCATTGCAAAAGAGGTCATCATAAATCAGAGAGATACAGGTAAGTAGGACAGCAGAGCTGAGAATTTCTGCACCAGCAAGTTAGAGAAGGGCTCAGTGTGCGACTTTGACAACATCTTGGTTTATATACTGAAAAACAAATCAGTTTGTCAATGTTCTCCCTTCTCAATGCCTACTCTGTGAATTGAGGTTCAGATATTTTTCTAACCTACAGTACATTTAGAGCAAATTTGGAAACTGTTAATTTGATAACTTTGGGAATTACTCAGGTAGCAAATATTAAAAGCTCCAAGTAATATATATATATATATATATTTTTTTTTTTTTCGCGGTACACGGGCCTCTCACTGTTGTGGCCTCTCCCGTTGCGGAGCACAGGCTCTGGACGCGCAGACTCAGCGGCCATGGCTCACAGGCCCAGCCGCTCCGCGGCATGTGGGATCTTCTCGGACCCGGGCACAAACCCGTGTCCCCGGCATCAGCAGGCGGACTCTCAACCACTGCGCCACCAGGGAAGCCCTCCAAGTAATATTTTTAAATTGAAGACTTGAGATACACCAGGCACAGCCCTAGCAGTTTATGTTTGCTACCTCATTTAATTCTGTGCAGAGTGTTATTATCCCCATTTACAGATATAAGGATTAAGGCCTCAGATAGATAATGTGGTACATCTAAAATTGAATAGCTGGCAAAGGACAAAGTTAAAGTTGACAGAGTGGTCTTCATTACAGCAGAGCATTAGCCACCAGCCATCCCGTCTCCTGTAAGTTGTCAAAAAGGAAATATCCCTAGTCAATAGATCTCTGAAAATTAACAGTTGAGTAAATTTGGAAATCACTGAGTCTCTACACCTTAAAACTATTATCTATGATTTTCTCACATCCTCTTCATTGGCCATTAATGTTTGGTGGCTCCTCCTATTATTAATTCTTTAAAACAACATTAAGATTAGTTATTAAGCAGCTCCTCATTCCAACCACGGATCCTTATTTGATTCACTCTAAGTTGCAAGGGGAATAAAGACCAGAAGAACCAGGTACCCAAGTAAGCACTACATAGGGAAAACGATCCAAGCTATGTAAACTCCCGTCCTCCCGATGGCTCTCCTGTTCATACATCTGTGGTGACCAGAGGAAGGGGGAAACTGCCGTTAAAGGTTTTAGTGTGTTCAGGAAAATTAAACAGAGTCAAGTGACAACAAACTTTGTTTTAACAGAAGACTAGTAACGTCTTAATATACTTAACATAATTATATAATTAATATAATATAATATAATAATTAAAGGTGTCCTTGACCTCTGATGAAATTGACAGAAAGTTGAGGTGTAGGAAGGGCAGGGACCCTGAAGTCTTGCCCAATTGTTCTTGGGGCTTGGACAGACCAAATATTGTTCTTTTTTATTTCCTTTGATAAAGACATGTACATTTAATTATGCATTTTGTAAATGTGAAATCAACCTCTAATACATTGAGAATTAGAATATTTTGTACCCTTATCACTACTGTAGAAAATTAAACCAAACATGAAAGAATGTAATCCTATAATTAGAGTAAAATGCATGAAAAAAAATGAGAGAGCACCAAAATAAGACAATGTAAAACAAGCTATGCAATATAAGTTAAACATCATTTGTTTAAATTTCCTTACCAAAACACAGAGATGGTAAATATAAAATTGTTATGTTCTTTATGTATTTATCTTTATGAAAAGATAAATCCCCCAAATAAAAAAAATGTATCATATATGAGAGACGTATAAAACAAAATGACACTAAAAATCATTTTTAAAAGGTATAAGCAAAAATCCATCAGGCAAATGCAAAGGAGAAGAAGGAAAAATGGATATTATTAATATTGCAGAAGATAGAATTTGAGAAAAAATATTGCATCAGATAAATAAAGCCATTTTGAATTGTCAACATACATAAGGAAGAGACTAACATTGTATAACGAATCAAATACTTTATAAAAAGCAAAAACTGAGTGAAGCACAGGGAGAAAGAGACAGAAACACAACTGCTGCGTGAGATTAAACATAGCATCATTTATCTGTGTCATAAATAGAGATCGTCAGTACTCCTGAGCACCATGGGTCCTCCACAGTGTTCAGGACCTAGTACTCCAGGGTTGATTGAAGGACGCTGTCTCTGTGCCTTACCAGTCAGGCTGCTGCATCTTCTAACCTTCTGCTCTGCCCCTGAACCTATCCCCTCTGTCAGAAACGCTTGCCCTGTCACATCTGTAGATGTCAGCCCAAGCTCCCCCAGACAAGCTCCCCCACATCCCCCTACACGAAGCATGACCGACTTGAAGATTCATGCAGCCCAAACATGTACTGGGTTGGCCAAAACATTCATTCGGTTTTAAGTAAAAAAAAGACATTTTTCATTTTCATGAAGAACTTAATTGAACAATGTAGTCACTAACTGAACAAACTTTTTGGCCAATCCAATAGTATAAATGAGAGAAGCAGTCCAAGTAGAGAAAGTATGTCTCATCTAAAGTGCACAGCCATCAACTAGCTTCAGTCAGTTTTCAACAAAGAAGTGTACAGGCTGTGTTGCAGCTTCTCACTTTTTCAAGAGAAGCCAGAACCTTTGATTTATATGCGGTTTCTCAGTTTTGAAATGTTAGCTTAATTATAAATAAAAACAAAACAAGACTCTTTGTGCTCAATCTAGCCCATGCGTCTCCAGCGCAGTTCACAATTTCTACTCTAGGTTATATCTGTCTATTCTGGAACTGTTCAGTTTTCACCTTTCAAAATATACACAGCAAACTCCTTGGGATATAATTGTTAATGTTAAATGTTTCCTGAATGAATGACGGCATGAATGAATTGAAACTGTCTCTGCTGCGCAGGAAGAAACGTAATCAAGGATGAAAAGACAGTATGATAAATGCTACGAAATTGCCACACTTAGGGTGTAACAGAAGCACAGAGAAAGAGCCCTTCAATCGACACTGGATTCTCCTTCCCAGGATATTTGTATAAAAATACCCTCCAATAGAGGAGTGAATAAATAAAAGAAGAGGCCTTATTCGTACAGTAGAATGCTATACGGGAGTGATGTTGAGAGAATTAGATTTACAGGTATTGACGTGGACAAATATCAAAAAATAGTGCCAGGTGAAAAAAAAAATAAGTCACAAACAGATTCATAGAGAAAGACACTGATTATGTAACATTTTTAAGTGTACAATAACACATATATATTTTTAAGAAAATATACATGTGTTGCAGAAGTAAAAAAAGAATATGTACAGGAATGATACACGCAAACTTCAAGATAGTTTTACCCTTGGGAAGGGAGGGTATGGAGTGGGGGAGAGCACTGAGGCTTTAGTTATATTTTAGGAATAATAATATTAGTAATATTATATTTCTTAGGAAAAACATTTGAAACAAATATATAGATATATGTTGATATTCATTAAGTTTGGGTGGTAGGTTCACTGGTGTCTGTATATTGTTCTCTATACTTCTGAGTATTTTTTAAATATGTCATGATTAAAAATAATAATTATGATGCCCTGTGTCATATTGGAAGAAGGAAGTTATGAGTTAATTCTAAGAACCTGGGAATTATTCTTCCAGGGCTGAAGATACTAAGCAGGTGGAGAAGTGCTGTTTCACTCCATAGCTCTGATATGTTTTTCGTTTCCCATTCAGATTGTCACACTGACATACAGCAGTCTCTACCTTCCCCGGCCCCAATCTGCTGCGCTTTATCCTCAGCTCCTTCCAGCCAATGGAATTAACCACTGGCCACCCCCAAGCTCAGGCAAAGCCAGTTCCCAAGTCTAGACACGACCACTGGACAACATGCAAGAAAAGAAAGGAAATTGTTCTTTCACAAAGAATGTAGAACATACTCAAGGAAAGAAAGAAGATGTTATTATAAAATGTAAGATCCACAAAGAACCTTAAGAATTACATAGAACAGCTCCCAGCTTTACAAAAAAGGAAACCCTCAGGGAGAAGAAAGACCTCCCTCAGTCGTGAAGGCTAATTAATAGTGAGGCCTGGACACAGGAGAGGTCCCAGGCTCCCATCGCAGGAATCTTTTTACTGCTGCACCCATGACACTAACAGAATTCTGGAGGTAACAAGAGTCTTGAGATCACCTATGTCTCTTATACAATAAACACAAGAACCAAGACTTCCAGTAATCCTCTCACTGAAGAATTTTAAAGTTTCCAAGTCAGTTTCATCCATTCTTTAAAACTATGGTCTTCATGAATCTGAGAATCTCACTCTTGAATGTAAAAATTGCCAAGTCACTTAATCCACGAATCGAGTGGAATGAATTCTGAGAACCACTGAGTCACCTAATGTGAGATTCCTGAGTCATCTCTTAGTACATATTGTGCACTCTGTTTAACGGCTTTCTCCATCTTCTTTGTCTAGGGAAATACTGTTCATCCATCCACCTGTCACTTCCTTTGAAGTCTTCCCTATCATGCTGACATTGCTTGGTTTCCTCTTCTCTTTATCACCACGTGTGAATTTACAAGAGAACAAAAATAAAATAGTATGTGGTAAGTGCTACACTATTACAATTTTACCTTCTTTCTCCCCAAACTGCAAGTTCCTTGGGATCCTGTGACATGATTAATCTCTAAAAAATAGTGCATGGTCAACAAATGTTTATTGAATGAATTAAAGGCAGTGATGATTCATTATCAATGTTACATGTTTCCCAGAAACAACTGGATTTACACAGTATTATTACTGACTCTAAAATTCTTAGAATTAATTTTGTCCTATGATAAGACTCTCCGTAGACTGTATAATGGAATAGACTTTTAAGAGCTCTGACAAAACATTCTTCATTCAATCGTGAGTTGGAGAAAGATGAAACAGTCTATCTCTGAAAGCATAAGTTCCCCATTCGCTGGAGAAGTTTAAAGAAAAAGTCGACACCTTTCTGGAGGGGTGTCTTAGAGGAAATGTGTACAGTGGGTGAGGGGTTGGACTAGGTATCCTTCAATATTCTTAGTGACTAGGACATCTCCCGAGACCCAGATTGTTGGTAGAGGGACCAGGCATCAGCCCATGATGCATTCACTCCATCAGAAGGAATTGGGGAAACATAAGGGGGAGAGATACAATAGCAACCTTGAGGAGCTCAGCCTAATGGAGAAACCACTCAATCCTTTGCGCAGTCATACCAAGAAGAGGCAGCCCACTTATTCCAGGTGGCCCCAATAGGCAGCATGAAGTTAAGGGAATGTTAGGCAAATAGCATGACAATGGTAGAAAGAAAATTCTAATAATTAAGCCAACCTAACTAAAAGTATCTAACAGTGGATGAAGTGCCCTGTGTAGGAATGAGCATCTTCCCTTAGAGGTGTTCAACAAAGAGGTCAAATGACCAACTATTTGGGATGGGATTGGGTGGATTTTTATCCTCATTCTAAGGTGGGATTATATTTAGGGTGTCCACACACCCCACTTTCCCCTACACAGTTCTAGTTTACACCTGTTGTTCTAGCATAATTATTAGTTCTTCTCCATTTCACTTTCAAAAGTATCCCAGTTTGGAAGATAAATCATATGGTCACCCTACTTACATTTAGATGACTCTAAAATCCCTTCCAAAGTTAATAATCTTACTCAATGTTCTACCTAGGAGTAGGAGCTTTATAAAAGAACGGGTATCTCAGCTGGGTTAGAGATGGGGATTTGAGACTGAAGGAGACATTTGTCAAGATCCCACTGGATTATCTCTTCTATCCCATGACTTCAAGTATCACTATTTGTGAAAATTCTCAAACCCATGTATTTATCTCTAACTTCCCTACTAAGTCATGAATTTTCATTGACGTTATGGAGACCAACACTGATGTCCTACAGAGGCACCTCTACGGAAACATAGCTCGTATGGTTTGAGGACAAATACCATATGAGTTTGTTATAGGACCATTTTCTAATACATATCTTGATAGTAAAAATTCATATGGACATAGTAATAAAATAAAAAATTAAATACATGTATTAATATTATATATTGATTTATAACAATTCATGTAAAGCTTCTTGATCTTATCATAGAACCTGAGGAATTATGTAACGTGAGAATATTCTGTGCTAAATTTCACACTGTAGTGAAAATTAAAGTTCTTAGCCTGGTGCTATATACTTTTTGCCTTCTCAGCAAATATTTAAATAATGATGGGGTCTTCAAATGGGAAAGTGTGTGGGTATTTGAAACTTACATTTTCTTGTCTCTAAGTAATATTTTGTGAATATCAGAACTGAGGAAGGGTCACAGAGTTTCCACCTATCCAAAGCTTTGTCATAGCTCTCTCCAGGGTGTCCATGAGTAAATGTGAAAATGTCTACAGTGGAAGTGAAAACAATGCTTGCGGCTGCAGCCCAATAATTCTTTGGAGAAACCCTAGTGAGTCACAAAGAAAAGGTGTCAGAAACTAGGCCAACTTGCCTTTGCATGGATGCATTCAGCATCACCGGGTGCCACCTGACATAATTCATCTCTTGTCCCAGAGAGTTCAAAATTTCAACAGAGCTCAAGGTTGTAAAGTCCCCAAACTGTCAAAATACCTGGGGTTTGTAACTCAGCACTGGGAGTGAGGTCTGAGGACCTAGAGCATCTGGCGCCACCTGGGTGCTCATTAGAAATGCAGAATCTGGCGCCCTACCCTAGACCTGCTAAATCAGCATCTGCAGTGGGCAAGATCCTAGGTAAATTCATACGCATGTTAAAAGTATAAGAGCTTGGGACCTCCCTGGTGGTCCCGTGGTTAGGACTTCGCCTTCCAGTGCAGGGGGTGTAGGTTCGATCCCTGTTCGCGGAGCTAAGATCCCACGTGCCTCGCGGCCAAAAGACCAAAACATAGAACGGAAGCAATGTTGTAACAAATTCAATAAAGACTTTAAAAATGGTCCACATCAAAAAATCTTTAAAAAACAAAAAGGATAAGAACTTAAAACTTCTTGTTGCAAGAAAAAATTGTTAACTATGTGAGGTGATGGATGTTAACTAAACTTACTGTGGTAATCATTCATATATATGTGTGTATATATATGTATATAAATAAAATCATTATGTTGCACACCTTAAACATATGCAATGTTATATGTCAATAATATCTCAATAAAACTGGGGGGAAAAGTTTGATAAATACTAGCCTAGGACACTTACTCACCTGAAGCCTACACGCCTGGATTCAGATTGGACTGTTCCAAGCACTGTAATAATACTTAAGTTGTAGGATTAAACTAAACATCATGACTGACACAGAGAAGGGGCCTCTATATGTTAATTCCCTTGCTTATCCTATACAAAATCTGCCCCTGTCCTGGTCAGCCCAGGAATGGGCTCCTCTATCACTTATAACTCTTTGTTGCTTGAATGGGTATCTTCCATTCTTAGAAAACATCCACAGATTTTGGCCCAGAAAAAGACCTACTTGGTTCGTGATGCACGGTCATCTTCTCACCCACTACCTTCCTTCTGAAGATATGGAAAGGGCTTTCTCCTGGGAGGGGGGACTTGGAGGAATCAGCAAAACAGAACCTGGTTCTGTATTTTTCACAGAGCCTTTCTGAGGCTTTCGAAGAGCATGAAATGCAATTAATACCAATGTGAAATTCGCAGTTGTTCATTATGAGGTTATTCAGTGCTATTGTTACCTGACCTATAAGCAACTGTTGTCAACTCATGTACATGGTCACTGGGACCTGGAATTACTATATACGAGTGAAATAAATCTGGTTCTCAGATTGGCACAGAATTCTTCCCTCCCCTTCTCTCAATCCTTACCATAGTTGGGTCGTGTATAGCTAATGGTCACACTTCTCACTTTTCTTTATGCAATTTCTCTTTGTTTATTTTTTCCCCAGAGGTTCTGCTCTATTAAACATTTTTATTCCTGCAACCCAGGACTTTTGGCCATTGAAGACCCAGTAAAGAGGTTAGGCTGAGCTGAAATAGATCAGACCTGTTACACTCACTCTGATTTATCTGACTCCTTTGCTGGTTCACCAGCTTGAAATCTTTGGCACTGGTTCAGGCCATGTCTCTGGCAGAGAGGTTTTTGGTTTTCTTAAAATTTATTTTAAAGGTTGCTCTGTTTTCGTTACAGATGATATGGTTGAATCTCAAAGTGCCACAAAGTAAAAGGCACATACTAAGTTTGATAGATATTTTCCCCCTGGGGCCATAAAAATGGAAACAAAGCAATTTAAGGAGCTCTTTTCAAACTTCTGGGACACACAGTGGAAAACATATTAGGTTGGGTGGACTTATTTTTTTTAAATTTTTTGTTAACATCTTTATTGGAGTATAAATGCTTTACAATGGTGTGTTAGTTTCTGCTGTGTAACAAAGTGAATCAGCTATACATATACGTATATCCCCATAGCCACTCTCTCTTGCGTCTCCCTCCCATCCTCCCTAGGTTGGACTTATATTTGTTCCTGGGTGCTGGTGACTTGAAGACAGCAGCTGTTTTTTGCACATGCTGATATCATTGCTACCGTGGTAAATACAGATGTGCTGCCTGCTGGACAGAGAGACACACTGGTATTCTGCCTGGGCTCCTGGCATCAATGCAAGGATGTTTGAGCTGGCTAGCAGAGGAAGAACTCAGTGACCAAAAATACCAAGAGATGGCAGAAATCTTTCCTTGCAGGCAAAGAAGAAAGAAGGCAAAAAGAGACCCACACCGGAAAAATCCCTTGCTATTGGCAGGAGAGTTTGTCATGCTTCCCATGTTTCCCCAGGATTTTGGAAGTCATTTTGGACTTTTTGTTTCTCATACACAACTGATTTGAAGAAGATGTTTCAAACTAGGTAGTGGTGGGAACTTACTACACAAGTGTAATGAGTCTAATACAGTATAAGAAAGGTCTTCCTGATACGATGATGCAATCTTTGCCACTGATGAGTTTGGCTTTGAATTTCAAGCAGGGATAATGGTGGATAATTTAAATATGGATTGTATTGATTACAACTTGATTGGCTTCTTCCGTGGTACTCAGTGCAGCATTTGTCCATCAGAGACAAGTCTTTAGTTACCTGACAGGAGCCTACAGAGAGAACATTCTGCCCAAGGTCTGGGGCAGCCCAGCACCAGGTCCTGAATCTCAGTCAGGCACATAGTCTCCCAATAATCTCACTCCCAACCAGAAACTAAGAATCCAAGATCTTTGGAGCCCTTTATCCTATGTCCAGAAGGGAGATATTTGGAAGGTAATGGGGTATTGACTCCCAAGTTTCCTTCAAGGTCTTGTGTCTCTGGGGTCAAGAGTGTCTGCAATACCTTTATGCCCTTGAATATCTATTTTCCATAAACCCATACCTTATCATGCCTTGTGCTGTGGAAGCTGGATCTCAGGGTTTAATGCAGAGCAGAATCATGGCTTGTCTTTTCTCAAGAAGAAACCCTGAAACAGACATAGGAAGCAATGACACCTCAGTGTGCCGAATGATTTTCCTTATTTCTCTGAGGTCCAGAGATCTAAGACTGTTGGTCCCAAAGGTCCTACTAAATAAATGCCCCACACTTGCAGCTCTGCTGTGTCAAAAGTCCTGGCTGTTTCCAGAAAAAAAAGCATGCCCAGTTTTGCTTACACATACAATTGTTTTGAATGCACTTGTCTGCCTAACTTCAAAGAAAGCCTTTGTTTACAAATTAGTCCCCAGTATTTTTTCACTTGGCCTTTAAAGTCACTCTGGCTGTGGGGACACTGACAAAGGTGGGTCAGGGTGTCCTCCACACATCTTTCATCTCCACCCAGAGCTCCCACTGAAGGGACACTCAAGCTTCTCATGGTAGCATCTGGGAGACACAATTGCAAGGGGAAGTGACTGATGGATTGCCATGCTAGCTCTGAGGGACCTGCACATGCATCAATGTCTCAAGAAGTCTGTGTCTGTTTTTTTCTTTTTGAAAAGATGAAATCAACTTGGGCGGGGGGGCGGGGGGGCGGGGAGGACAGCTCTTGGTTTGGTTTTATTTTCAAAATGCTCCTGAGGTAAAATAAAAAGATAAGGTCTTTAAGAATACCATCATGGCGACTCTGAAGTTTATGGGGTAACCCAGATTCACAACCCCTTGGGTTGTGAGTAAAAATATTAAGCACCAAGATCTGCTTAATATTTCTCTGCCACTTGTGGGTTTTTTGTTACAAAGGGAGTTCTCTTTGTGATTTCTATAGGTGCACACATCTTAATTGTCAAGTCTTCTATGAGCGTTGGTGGCCCTAAATTTATAAATAAGTAATTTCCAGAAGTTCATTCATAAGTTGATTTTTTTGGAAGGTAGGACCCATTCCACAAAGAAATATGATTAGAAATCATGCTTATGGCTCCTCAAAATTTCCTTAACTCATTATGTATTAAACACTATTCTATGCTTTCAACAAAATATAGTTAATAACAACAAAAATATAAAATAAGCTTCCCTACTCTGAATATTATTTTTTGATGAGAGCACATTTTTAATTAGAGGAAGATGTGGCGGCCCGTGGAAACTTTAGCGGAGGTATAAATGATCTGACACTTTCTAAGGCTTCAGGATATAATGGCAATTGGCAAATTTCAAAACTTGTAGTGTTATTTACTTAATCAGATGTGTTAACTAGTCATGCTTTTCAGACCATGTCATGCTCTTTTTTCCTTTTTTAATTTTAACTACATCTGAAAAAAAAGAAAGAAAATGAGAGGAAAAGAAAAGCAGAAAAGAAAGTTTTTCTGTGACATCTTAGGTGAAAGGTGGACAAGACATGTTACAAAAATTCAGTTACAAGAGAAAGTGTGTGTTCATATGAAAAAGAGACTGACCTGAAGTGTGAAATTAACTGATCGTTGGTCAGTGAGATTGATGAAAACCACAGAATACACCCTGTACATATCTCCCTTCAAAGAAAGAACATTACGGTAAAGCAGTAGTTCTCAAAATGTGATCCCCAGACCAGCAGCTCTGCTTTACTGCATCGCCTGGGAACTTGTTAGAAATCCAAATTATTGGGCCCAACTCTATACCTACTGACTCAGAATCTCTGGGAATGGGGTGCAGCAACCTGTGCTTTAACATGCTGTCGGAGAGACCCTGCAGGCTGTAATTTGGGAAGCCCTGTGTTAAAGGAACTCTGGATTGTAGAGTTTCCTATAATGACCACTAGGTGGCTCTGTTGGTCAGGGCAGATTGGTTAATGAAGGAAGTTGCGGGGTCAGAACACATAATTAATACTATTCTTAAGTAGCTATGTGGAGGAGGATGACGTTTTATCTGTTGTCTCAATTTTTTTTTTAAGTCATCAGGAAGAAAGTGTAAATATATCCACTATCCTAACCGGCCAACTGAAATTATGGAACATTTCTACGTTTGGCTTTAATGACTAGAGTCTGTTTACAAACATGAAAAATTTTATTAATATGTAGAAAACATAAATATCTGTTTCCTGTTCTGTAACATAAGATATTATCGCTATTACCTAAATATAATATTTAATTCTCTCTTGACTTAAACATTTTAAATTATATCAGAGACATACCATGACACAGCTAACAAAATTAGAAATTAACCCTTAACACAATCTTGGACTCTACTTCATTTTTCATCTACCCTCGCTCTA
Source organism: Tursiops truncatus (assembly GCF_011762595.2). Lineage (NCBI taxonomy): Eukaryota > Metazoa > Chordata > Mammalia > Artiodactyla > Delphinidae > Tursiops > Tursiops truncatus. The sequence continues at coordinate 63,476,614 of NC_047039.1, forward strand.
CAGCCACACTGACGAGTGGCTAGACTCCTCGGGTCTAATCTTAGCTGTGTCTCTCTGTTCCATTCCCTCCAGCCTTTCTAGTTTTCACCTAGTCTTATGCTCAACCTCTGGCACTTCTCATTCCCTACTTTCACAATAGTAACTCTGCCTTCAGCCCCTGGGGCCTTACTCTATGGTCAGGTACTCAAGATATAGGAAGGAAGGCCTTGGTACATTTCTTTGGACAGGACAGCAGAGCAGGGAGAAGGCTAGAGCTGAAGCCCTCCACTGTAGCAAACTTTGGGCTGGGTACATTTTTGTGTCTGTACTGAGGATATACTATTATAGTTCAAATGTATAGTTCTAATAACTCTATAAACTCTTCAAAGGAAAATCACTATAAAGCTCAATATAAATATTTTAAATCTCTTTTTGTTGTTATTGTACCATTATTCTTTATCAGAAAGGATTCTTCAGAAAGGTTTTTAACCTGAAGTCTTCTGACATAAAAGTCTATTTCAATATAATTGTTTTCCTTTGTAACTTAGTACATTTTATGAATTTGAAAATATTTTTGGCCAAAGGAGACCATGCCTAATAAAAATGAAGAAACCCTGAACAGTACTGGGGGACACTGCCTCTACCTCAGAGGAAGAAATGTTCATCTCTCTGGGCCTCACCAAGGGACATAAAAGCAGAGGAAGAAATGTTCATCTCTCTGGGCCTCACCAAGGGACAGAAAAGCAATCACCCAGAGGCAGAAAGTAAACTCAGTCCCTGGCTAAGCTGACCAAGGGTTTTCAGGCTCCCAAATTCAGCATATATCTCAAGCCAGCAAGGGAGAAGTATTCGTGCTTATTCATCAAAAATACATCCACAATAGTCCATCCTAAAATGTTTCCCCAGAATCCTGGAACATATAAGGTTACTTACTGCAGTTAACATATTGTTTGATTGAAGTAGAGTGGACTTAACTATGACAAATGAAAAATGCATGCCAGAGTATGTCTAAGACTTTAGTTCTTATTATGCAGTATAAGTTAACAAAATGCTTCCCCAGTTTCATAAAGGCCAAGTAAGCACCTTAGTCTTACAGCAAATGTTAGGGGCAACTGTGGCATTGCTAATGTATGAAATACATCTTTCAGTGGTAAAAACAGGCATTTCCTATTTCAGGAGATGTTTAGTTTATAGCTATAAACTAATCTTAAGCATCTGGCTATCGAGGAGGAAAGTCCATATCTCACTCTGCCAAAGCCAGGTCCTGACGTTCCACTAATCTTTGCTGAGAACAACAGGCTAAGAATTTCTGGGCAGAGTTAATAGTGCAAAGGAATCAGATCTTACCTACCCAACAGAAAATTAAAATTTGATACCTTTGGAAGACTCAGGAAGAACTCATTTAACAAGTGTTGTTATGGCAGGAATGATTTTAAAACCTATGCTCCTCCTTAAGAGTCAGTCTCAATAATTATCACTCTTTATGATTACAAAATAGCATTTCCCCATATGATATTATCTTGTTCTCTCTAAACCCTTTTTAGGTGAGTAGGGCAGTATTCTTCCCTACTTTGCAGTTGAGGAAAAAAACAATTCTTTTGTTCATGTTTACATGACTGATTAGTCCTAGAATTACAAAAGATCCTTCACACATAGTTCATGGTTTTTAGTAAGAGCCGAGGACCTACAAGGGCATCTCACACAGTCCACTTACTTTTCAACTCACTTTTCTTTCTCATTCATTATTAATAGGAGCTCTCATTTCTGGCAGGGAAAACACTCGGCCTTTAACTGGGATGGCTGTGACAACAGAAAAGACAATCTCTCATCCCTAAAGAAATAAATTGGTTTATGTTTTGTTTGTTTGTTTGCTTTTGGTGCCACTGATTTAGCCACCAGCCAACCAGCCAAGGGGTTGGGGAAATTTGTGGTTGTGGGACTGTGACCTCTTACTGAAGTTTTCCACTCCTTTTGCCATAGACTGAAGTCTGACTACAAACTTTTACTACAGTGAAAAAAAATCATAGGATATACGGTTTAAATCAATAGGGAATTTAGAGATATATAGCACAATTTTGTACTGCTTTTGTCTGGTTTAACAGATAAGGCAAAAGTGAGAAGATGGATTGTTTCTTTTAGAAGGAAAGATTCTGCTTCACTTCTTAGTACTTGGGGAGATAGAACTCTTCTCACCAGTACAAGACATACCCTGTAAATTTAAGCTAAAATATGGATCCGTGTCAGAAGCCTTGTAAATATTAAGGATGGAGCCGCAATGCTGGCCAACAGCTGGCCTCCTAAGAGTGAAAGAGGGGTCACAGGATGGAGGATGGAACTGGATACAAGTTACCCTTAGAGTCAGGGGAGAACTAAATGCTTAGGACCTGATGAACATAACTGATGGGACATTATTAAGATTTAGAAGGCAGAATACTTGCTGCAATTAAATAAATGAGAACCAGAAGTAACAAGCTGGAGTTGAAAGAGAATTAGACGATAAGACAGCTCCCCTACTCAACTTGGCTAAGGGAGGCCACCTCTTGGAACCACAGCAGTCCTAATTCATGAGTTTAGGAGTTAGATCAGACTGTATAAAATACTCGGAGAAAAGGGAAGCTGGAACTGTATGTTGCAGACTGAATTTGGAAGTTAGAGCTAGGTATTGAGAAATAAGATGAGTTGTAGAAAAAAAGTTACTCGGTACCTGTGATGTGTAGGGCATAGTGCTAGCCATCAAGCAATGGGAGAAAACAGGAAAGCTAGAGAAGGGCAAGAATACTTACAAAGGAAAATGCTTCTTATTTCAGCTGACTTTAGAGGTGATATTTTTAACAATATTAACTCTTCCAATCCAAGAGCATGGGATATCATTCCATTTCTTTGAATTATCTTCAATTTCCTTTATCAATGTTTTATAGTTTTCGATGTATAGGTCTTTTATCTCCTTGGTTAAGTTTATTTTTAGGTATTTTTGTGACACAGTTTTAAATGGGATTGTTTTTTTACTTTCTGTTCCTGATATTTCATTATTAGTGTAAATAAATGCAAAGATTTCTGTATATTAATCTTGTATCCTGCTACCTTGCTGAGTTCATTAATTAGTTCTAATGGTTTTTGTGTGGAGACTTTAGGGTTCTCTATTAGAGTATCATGTCATATGCAAACAGTGAGTTTTCCCTCTTCCCTTCCAATTTGGATACCATTTCTTTCTTTCTTTTTTTTTTAACATCTTTATTGGGGTATAATTGCTTTACAATGGTGTGTTAGTTTCTGCCTTATAACAAAGTGAATCAGCTATACATATACACACGTTCCCATCTCTCTTCCCTCTTGCGTCTCCCTCCCTCCCACCCTTCCCATCCCACCCCTCCAGGCGGTCACAAAGCACCGAGCTGATATCCCTGTTTTTTTTCTTGTCTGACTGCTGTGACTAAGACTTACAATGCTATGTTAAATAGAAGTGATCAGAGTGGGCATCCTTTTCTTATTCCTGAATTTATTGGGAAGGCTTTCAGCTTTTCACTGTTGAGCATTATGTGGGCTGTGGGTTTGTAGTAAATGGTTTTTACTACGTTGATACATGTTCCCTCTATACCCACTTTGGTGAGAGGTTTTGTTGTGTATGGATATTAAATTTTGTCACATGCTTTTTCTGTGTCTATTGAGATGATCATGTGGGTTTGTCTTTCCTTTTGTTAATGTGGTGTATCACATTGATCGATTTGCATATATTGAGCCATCCTTGCAACCCTGGATCCAACATGATCATTGTGTGTGATCCTTTTCAATGGCCATACTACACAAAGCATTAAGTTACTACACAAAGCATTAAATCTACAGATTTAATGCAAGTCCTATAAAAATACTCATGATACTTTTCACAGAACTAGAACAAATAATCCTAGAATTTATATGGAACCATAAAAGATCCAGAATTGCTAAAGCAATCTTGAGAAAAAAAAGAACAAAGCTGGAGGCATAACCGTCCCAGATTCAGACTACACTACAAAGCTACAGTAATCAAAACAGCATGGTATTGGCACAAAAACAGACATATAGATCAATGAAACAGAACAGACAGCCAAAAATAATCTTACATACCTATGTTCAATTAATCTACAATAAAGGAGACAAGAATACACAATGGAGAAAAGTGGTGTTGGAATAGATGGAAACTTACATGTAAATCAATGAAATTAGAAAACACACCATATACAAAAATAAATTAAAAATGGTTTAAAGGGGCTTCCCTGGTGGCGCAGTGGTTGAGAATCTGCCTGCTAATGCAGGGGACACGGGTTCGAGCCCTGGTCTGGGAGGATCCCACATGCCGCGGAGCAACTGGGCCCGTAAGCCACTACTACTGAGCCTGCGCATCTGGAGCCTGTGCTCCGCAACAGGAGAGGCCGCCATAGTGAGAGGTCCGCACACCACGATGAAGAGTGGCCCCCGCTTGCCACAACTAGAGAAAGCCCTCACACAGAAACGAAGACCCAACACCGCAAAAATAAATTAATTAATTAATAAACTCCTACCCCCAACATCTTCTTTAAAAAAAAAAAATGGTTTAAAGATCTAACTATAAGACATGACACCATAAAACTCCTAGAAGTAGTTTAAGACGTAAATCATAGCAATATTTCCCTAGATCAATCTCCCAAGGCAAAAGAAATAAAAGCAAAAATAAACAAATAGAACCTAATCAAACTGAAAATCTTTTGTACAGCAAAGGAACCCATCAACAAAACAAAAACAAAACCTATGGAATGGGACAAAATATTTGCAAACAATGTGATGGACAATACTTTAAAATTCAAAATATACAAACAGTTCATACAACTCAATACCAAAAAAAGACACAACCTGATCATAAAATAGGCAGAAGACCTAAATAGACATTTCTCCAAAGAAGACATACAGATGGCCCTGAGTTACATGAAAAGATGTTCCACATCACTAATTATTAGAGAAATGCAAATCAAAACCACAATGAGGTATCACCTTGCACCAGAGTGGCTATCATCAAAAAGTCTACAAACAATAAATGCTGGAGGGGGTGTGGAGAAAAGGGAACCCTCCTGCACTGTTGGTGGGAATGTAAATTGATACAGTCATTGTGGAGAACAGTATGGAGGTTCCGTAAAAAACTAAAAATAGAACTACCATATGATCCAGCAATCTCACTCTTGGGTATTTTTCCAGAAATAACTAATTGGAAAACATACATGCACCCCAATGTTCACAGCAGCACTATTTATAATAGCCCAGACATGGTAACTACCCAAGTGCCCATCAACAGACGATTGGCTTAAGAATATGGAATATTATTCAGCCATAAAAGAAGGAAATATTGTTATTTGCAGCACCATGAATGGACCTAGAGAATATTATACTTAGTGAAATAAGTCAGGTAGCAAAAGACAAATATTGTATGATATCACTTATGGAATCTAAAAAATGATACAAATGAACCCTTATACAAGACAGAAACAGACTCACAGACATAGAAAACAAACTTATGGTTACCAAAGGGAAAAGTGAGGGAGGGAGGAACAAATTAGGAATATAGGATTAACAGATACAAACTACTATACATAAAATAGATAAGCAACAAGGATTTACTGTATAGCACAGGAAATTATTTTCAATATCTTGTAATAACCTACAATGAAAAATAATCTGAAAAAAAGGTATAACTGAATCTCTTTGTTGTACACCTGAAACCAACACAATATTATAAATCAACTATACTTCAATTGTTTAAAGTGATATTTTAACTCCTATATCATTGTGTAAATGATTGTGCCATGAAAATTCAGTGGGGTGTGGAGCCCTGTCCATTTTGTTGGAGCATTTATCTCACCTCACAACTCATAGCTACTCCTCATTTCCATTCCAACTTCCTTTTTCCAAAGCACTAGACGGAATTATGTAGCAGGTGTTCCTAGTGCTCTGTATTTGGCCATTTGGCACTCACCCTTCTAGGACCTCAGGGTGGCATCTTATTGTGAGCACCTGCAACTCTGCTTGAGTGAATGTACAAAGCAGTCACAGGGCAGGCTGGAAGTGCCGGCTTCATGCTCTGTGGGAGGGAGACCCTGAACCAAAGGGCAGGTAGAATAGGTGCATAACTACTCCACCTTCTCCATTCCTTTATGGCACAACTTGAACTGCCCTACGTGAGTCCTACCCAGGCAGCCAGTTGTCCCAAGGCTACTCCACTCACCAGAATGCTCTGTACACACACACACACACACACACACACACACACACGTAAATTAAAATAATTTACTAAGATTTGATGTTTATTGGTCAAGACTGTCCTGATGTTTTGCGATTGCCAAGCCACAGAGTTTTGGAGGAGGGCAGTGGGCATGAGTTGCTGGTTGAGAGCCAGGGGCAGCTGTGAAAGGAGGGCTTTCACATGCCATTTTCCTGGCCTCAGAGTCTGCTCCGAAAGAGGAGGCGGATACTCCTTCATCAATAGAGAAAACTGGATTTCTTTAGGGTCTACTCACTCAGGGTTTGAGATCATCAAATGAATCAAATACGCACAGCATGCACCGCATGTAATAAGCACAAATAACAGGATATTTTAAATGTCTGTCAAAAACATAAAACATTCTGTGGTCATACATTAAAAAAAGCCAATAAATCAACTTCTGGAGGGACTGAAACACTGCTATGTCTGAATATGACTAAAGAGAGAGACAAATACATTTAGTATATTATAAAACCTTCTTTCCTCTTCCTAGAAACCTGTAGAAACAAGGAGGTGGGGGAAGAGGAGGAAGAGAGTAATTTTTATACTCATTTTAAATTTCAGTTTAAACATTCCTCCCAGAAAACATTTTGGCAAGCAATGTACCTTTCCCAGCTGCCCTCAGGATAGGAAGTTCCAATCTATTTTATATTATCCTTCTTTCAATTAAATATATCCTTGGGAAATTGACTGGAAGCTTATAACAATCAAGGATAAGATAACTTTTTGGTGAAACAGCCATGCTTATGTGCTGAGGCAGGACATTGTGTGAGAGTCAAAACAAAATTGTGAGGTAGAGTCTGTCAGTGCGTTACTCAGCCCCTCAAATTTAGCAGGTAAATGAGTAAGTTGTGAAATAGATTATCTCCTGCCAGAGAAGCGGTTGCATGAATTTGAGGATGGAGAATCTCCCGTCTCTCTCTCTCCTCCCCAGATGCCTGTGATTTTGTGAATGAGGCTGGATAACTTAAATGCAAGGTGATGGTTGAGGCATCCTAGTGCTGTGAGCTTGTTATTGAGCAAAGGACCTCCCAGCAGTACAGGAAGTAATCCTATGTCACCAGGAGACTAAGGAATACTGTGGCCAAGGCTATAAAGCACATTCTGCTTGGTCAGAGTGACAACTGCTTCAAAAAGCTTCTTGGGGGCTTCCCTGGTGGCGCAGTGGTTGGGAGTCCGCCTGCCGATGCAGGAGACACGGGCTCGTGCCCCGGTCCGGGAAGATCCCGCATGCTGTGGAGCGGCTGGGCCCGTGAGCCATGGCCGCTGAGCCTGCGCATCCGGAGCCTGTGCTCCGCAAGGAGAGAGGTCACAACAGTGAGAGGCCCGCGTACCACAAAAAAAAAAAAAAAAAAAAAAAGTTTCTTGGAAGCAGAAGTCCAACAGAATTGCCTATAGGGCAGGATGGAGAATGCATCAAAAATGAGGAAACAGAAAGAGGAAAGGGAAGAAGACCCATTTCTTGTGTAAATGCCTCAATACACTACAGTGAGGAGGTTCCACAGAGACATTTGCAAACTGCTAGTTTCCCCCAGTACCTGCCTTTTGGGAATTAAAAGGTCTGAGGTGACCTGCCGTTTCTAGATAATCCTCACCTTGGGTATTTCACATCCAAAGCACCTTCCACTCAGTTGGCCTGTCTGTTGTGTCCAACTTGAAATAATCACGAAATAATGTCAAGAGTGAGCATCCCTTGATTACAAAACACAGGATTGCCAGAGAAACTGTCCCAAGTCTGATTTCAGATCAGCTGCCTGCAAGCCAGGGAGGCTGACTCAAGGGATGGGTCACCAGGGGAGCCCAAGACGAAAGCACTAGAAGCTCCAGATCCTTTCAAGAACAGTGCAGACTGGCAGCTACCACCTATTCACCTGGAATCCCTACTGAGGGGCAAAAACAGCAAGAGGAGAAGGAAAAGCAGTTAGCATTTAGTAAGCACCTACTATATGCCAGGGATTGTGCTAGGTGCTTTATATATATATATGATATATATATAATATATAAAATATATGCATATATATGTATATGTGTACATATGTGTGTATATATGTATATATACTTAAACTTAATAAATGTAAGTATGACTCACCATGCTAAGAACATTATGTATTGACTCTATAATTAAGTTACAGCCACATAGAATATTACTGGCAGAGATAAGATTTAAATCTGGACCTGCTTCTTTTTCCTATACCATGAAATCTCCTATTAAAGAACAGACACCGATCTTGAATTTTCTTTCATCCCCCTTCTGTGCGACACAGGGGAAGATGGCACAAATGCCAGCCATAGAAACATAGGATTATCACAAAGGTTGGAGAGACATTTTCTGAAGGCTGTTTAAAAGCATGAAGGGGGGGGTGGATTTAGACACCTGAAACATTAACATTGGAAGAGATCTTAGAAACCAAAGACTTCTATTACTCAGATGAGAAAACTGATGAACAGAAAGGTTAAGCTACTTGCCTGAGGCCACACAGCCTGTTAGTTAGAGTGGGAACTAAAGAGACTTCATTAAGAAATCAGGGTTCTTTGCACTACATGAGACTCCTTCTATCAAATGTTTCAGAAGTGTCCATTCAATATTAAACAACAAAATAAAAAAATAATATTTTTGCTTAAAAATATAGGGAAGATTAAAATGTCAAGGAAATTAAGTATTCCAGAAGCTCTCCAGATTCTCATCTTTGGGTCACAAACTCGGTCTCCATCTCTGATTCTGATGAGTCCAGACAAATCCCAGAGTCTCGGTACATATGTGTGAAATGCACATGTTCACGTTCTATTAGTAATAACTCAGTTGAATGACGGTCAGGGACACACAAAAAAACCACACGTCAGTCCAGTCTGGTGTAGTGATTTATGGGGTCACAGAAGGGAGGTGGTCTGGGGTGAGATTTGGCACCAGAAGGGGCTTCCTGGTGGTTGCATGCAGCCCTTGCTGTTGCAGCAGTTGCCCTGGCAGCATCGTCCCACAGAAATCCTGCTCCAGGCAGAGTTTAACATTATCTATATTTGACCAGAGAAAGAGCAGCTCTTTCTTGCTGTCACTTAATCACTCCAACAGGTTTCACAGAGTTTTGCCAGGGAAGAGAAAAATGAGTCCCTGAATTTGTGAGCACACAAGGCTGCAAGAGGAAGAGCAGAGAAAATTCTTCAGGTGTCAGAGACCTGGTCCCCTCATCAGTTAATTGGGGTCCTCGGACAAGTTCCTTCTTTCTGGGCTGCAGTGAATCCATCTGTGAAATGAGAGAGTTGGAGGATGATCTGGAAGGATCCTTCTAGGTGGATGGGTGAATCAATATTTATTGAGCACATAGCTCGGTGCTATGTCCTAGGCATGCAAAGTCCCTGCTTCGAGGAGCATATTATTAACATACTGTGTTAATTAATAGTAACAGCACTCTCAATGGGCTGTAGGTACTCTATGTGTTCTCACCTGTTTGATCCTCACAAAAGCCCAAGGAGATGGAAAATATCTTGTTGTTATTTTTATTCCCATTCTACAGAGAGGAAACTGGGATGTATGCAGAATAAGGAACTTGCCCAGCTCACATAGTTAATGGATAAGTACATAAAGTGCCTTGGGGACCCTGAAGGGAGAGTCAGGGAAGACTCTAGAAGAGGTGATATTCACGTTTGCCCAGAAGTGTGAACAGGATTTTACCAGGTGGGAGAGGAATGGCAGAGAGGGCAAGGACACTCCAAACAAAAGGAACTGCACGTGCAAATGCACTGAGGCGTTAAGTACGCGAGCCCTTTAGAAAACCACAGCAAGTCCGCTGCGCCTGGTGTTTACGTGAATGAGAAGGGCTGGTGGGAGTCTGAAGAGATCGCGGCCTGGCAACTTGCAGCTTGCGTGCTGTGTGCCCCTCCCTCCCAAATTCATAGTTTGAAACCCTAACACCCAGTACGTACATGTTTGGAGATGAGAACTTTAAAAAAGTAATTCAGGTTAAAGAAGTCATAAGACTGGGGCTCTGACCTCATAGGATTAGTGTCATTATAGGAAGGGACACCAAGATACCAGAAGGCTGGCTCACGCTCTCCTCCTGTGTTCACGCTCCGAGGGCAGGCCATGGGGCCACACAGCAAGAGCTCTCACCAGAAGCCGGCCATGCTGGCCCCTTGATTTCACACCTCCTGCCTCCAGAACTGTAAGAAAGTACATTTCTATTGTTGAGGTCATCTGTTCTATGGTATTATGTTACGGCAGCCCAGGATATTACAAATGCTAAGATTATTTTTTTTCTTTAATCTTTAGGCAGTAAGGATCCAGAGGTCTGTTAAATCAAGGGCAGTAATGTTTACTCCCCAGAAAGAGTGTGGAGGATTACTAGAAGAACAGGACCTATTTGGAAGCCTTCCCGACAAAATAGCTAAGGGACAGTGAGAACCTGACCAAGGCAGAGTCATCAGTTCCTACTTAAGACACAGCTTGGAAGTCAACTCCTCCAGAATTATGTCCAACTCTGTTCAGTTGCTCTAAGGCCCTTGGTGTCCATGCCTCTTAGATTGTGCCCATTACCTAACATGTCATTAATTACAGGGAAAATGTCTCTCCTCACCTCCCCACCAGTTGAGCAGCAAATATTAGCCCTTCACACATCGCTTAACACAGAGTAGTAGGCAACTGAAAATGTTCAGTGATGAGAAGGGTGAAACAAGTAAGAGTGCCAAGTTGTGCTGGTTCGTGTCTCTGTGGCCCAAAGATGGAAAACCCAGGCCAGGGATAGATAAGACCTAGGTTAGTATTTTACACAGCTCTTCTCCTCTGTGTTAGGATTTTTCTAAACCTTCCCACAAAAGAAAAAACACAGATGGAGGAAAAATCCAGCAGTTGGGCAACGTTACAGCCAGCTTATTTTCCTGTCATCTAAGGGAAGAGAAACTCCTTTGGAGAGAAGTAGATGAATTATATATATATATATATATATATATATATGTATGTATATGTATATATGCATGTATATATATGTGTGTGTGTATGTATGTGTGTATATATATGTATATGTATGTATATATGCTTGTGTATATATATGTGTGTGTATATGTATGTATGTGTGTGTATATATGTATGTGTGTGTGTGTGTGTATATATATATATATATATATATATATTCTTTCCCCCATGTATATGTCTTGATACCCTTTGTCAAAAATCAACTGACCATAAACATGAGGGTTTTATTTCTGGACTCTCAGTTATATTCCATTAGTCTATTCTTATGTCACTACCACCCTGTGTTGGTTATGGCAGCCGTGTAGTAAGTTTTAAATTGGGAAGTATGAGTCATCTTCTTTTTTATCAAGATCATTTTGGCTATTTAGTGTCCCTTGAATTTCCACAAGATTTTTAGGTCAGCTTGATAATTTGTGCAAAGCTGAGATTTTGATAAGTATTGCATTAGTCTGCAGATCAATTTGAGGAGCATTGCCATTTAACTATATTACGACTCTGATCCATGAATATGGAATGCCTTTCCATTTATTTAAATCTTCGTTAAATTCTTTCAATGATGTTTCATAGTATATAGTATACAAATCTTGGACTCATTTTGTTAAATTCATTCCTATGGTATTTTTTGTTGATATTATAAATGGAATTGTTTCATAATTTCATTTTCATATTGTTTATTGCTAATGTATAGAAACACAATTGATTTTTGTATATTGATCTTGTATCCTGCAACCTTGCTGAACTCACTTATTCATTCTAACAGCTTTTGTGGGAATTTCTTAGAGTTTTCTAAATAGAAATCATGTCATCTGCAAATAATGATAGTTTTACTTCTTCCTTTCCAATCTGAATGTCTTTTATGTCTTTTTCCTACCTAGTTACCCTGACTAGAACATCCAATACAATGTTGAATAGAGGTGGAAAGAGTGGACATCTTTGTTTTATGCCTGATTTTAGGAAGAGAGCATTTAGTCTTTAACCGTTAAGTATATAAGCTGTGAGTCGATGATATATTTTAAAAATCTCTTTCAATCTATAGGTTCTCTCTTTTTGTCTCTGTCTGTCTGTCTGTCTCTCTCTCTCTGTCTCCCTGCTCTCTCTCCCCTTCTCTTCCTCTCTTTCTCCTTCTCTCTACATGTTTTTTCTCTCCCTGGGGTAAGTTCTTGCCTAAGGTAGTCTATGGACACACAGTGAGAGCTGCAGGAAGCTAGCTCCTACAGCTCTTCTACAGATTTCAATTAATTCTTTTCCCTCTAGACTTCATCCTAACTCATGTCTAGCTGCCCTTGGGAGTTCAATTCTAATCTTTCTCATGTGGGATTAGGGGGAATATCTTTATTTTTAGCCATCTAGATGCCTACAAAAATCCTTTGGTTGCTTTTGTTTTCTGTTGTTACTTTTGTTGTTGTCAGCAGAGGGGTGAGTGTTTAGGTCTTTGCTTTGGTAGTATGACTCATTGTCTTCCATGTACTCTGCACAAGAATAGTTTACTGCTACTTAGGTTCTCTGCACCGAGGAAATCCTAAGAATAGACAAGGAGTATTGACTAGTTTATGAACTGTATTTTAACAGGTAGACTTCAGAGAGACGCAGAGCACATGGAACAAAATATCATGTATTTCTGCTCGCTTATGCTCCAGAATCCACTCTTATTAAAAATGATGATTATTGTTTTGTTCATATCGAAATGTCTATTCATATCATTAAAAGAAGAAATATGAATTTAGAGTATAATTGTTTATTTGGGGGCTAATTCTTAGCTATTACACTTTTACTTCCTTCTTTTATGCCATTTTGTGAATCAGTGAGAGACTGCTGACTTTTTCTTTCACATTCTTGGTTTGGTGTAGAAACCCAGCATGTTCAAGCTTGTGACCTCTGATGTTTCTATTAGATTTAAATTTCCTTTCTTTGGAAATTTTATATTTCTTACTTCTTCCTGTGTCTTACTTTCTTACCTATTAAAGGAAACCTGCAACAGAATGGCAGAGACAGAATTGTGGATCCTGGCTATCTAGAATGGTGCCAATTAAACATCGGCAGGCATGAAGGTCATCTGGGAAGTCTGCTTAACTAGCAGATTCCTGAGTTCCTTCCCAAAGATTCTACTGCTGTAGTGAACAGAAGACAGCTGACTACTCAGCAGAAGTCCATTTCCTCTTTTTCCTGGGCACACAGCTAGACCATATATCCTAGCCTACCTTGTAGTGAGTGAGGTGTAGCCATATAAAGGTACTCTAGCTAACGGAGTATAAACTGAAACCCTGTGCCTGCTCTAGGCTGGGTTCATAAATTTTCCCATGCACTCCTGCATGCTTTTTTCCTTTCCACTTGCCTGAGATGGTGAATACTAGAGCAACCATTTCTTTTATACTTCCTTTCTTTTTATTAAAAAATTTTTTTTCCATCTAAATCCAAAATATTTCTATTTTTTATTTTATTTTATTTATTAATTTTTATTGCAGTATGGTTGCTTTACAATGTTGTGTTAGCCTCCACTGCACGACAAAATGAATCAGCCATACACATACAGATATCCCCTTCCTCTTGGACTTCCCTCCCATTTAGGTTACCAGAGTGCATTAGGTAGTGTTCCCTGTGCTATACAGTATGTTCCCATCAGTTGTCCATTTTATACGTAGTATCAATAATGTATATGTGTCAGTCCCAGTCTCCCAATTCCTCCCTCCCCATCCCTTTCCCCCCGGTATCCATATATTTGTTCTCTGCGTCTGTGTGTCTATTTCTGCTTTGCGAATAAGATCATCTATACCATTTTTCTAGATTCCACATATTTAACTGAGGTAAAGTTTACATACCATAAAATTCAGCACTTTAACCATTTTAAAGTAAACAATGAGTGACTTTTGGTTCATTCACAATGCCGTGCATGTATCACCACAGTCTAATTCCAGAACATTTTCATTATCCCCAAAGAAACCCCATACCCATTAAGCAGCCACCCTTGCTCCTCTCTACCACCCACTCCTCTGGCAACCACTAATTTACTTTCTGTCTCTATGGATTTGTCTATGCTGGACATTTCATATAAATGGAATCAAACAATATGTGGTCTTTTGTGACTAGATTCTTTTACTTAGTATGATGCTTTCAAAGTTTATCTATGTTGCAGCTTGTACTGGTACTTCATTCTTTCTATGGCTGATTAATATTCCATTGTATAGATATACCACATTTTTTTCCGTTCATCAGTTAATGGATATTTGACCTGTTCCCATTTTTTGGCTACTATGGATAATACTGCTACGAACATTCATTTAAAATTTTCTCTGAACACATATTTTCAATTCTTCTAGGTATATACCTAGGAGTGGAATTGCTGGGTCACATGGTAACTCTAAATTTTCAAGGAAATAACAAACTGTTTTTCACAGTCACTGCATCATTTTACATTCTCACCGGGAATATTTGCAGGTTCCAACTTGTCCATATTCTTTCTAACACATGTTAATACCTATCATTTTTTAAATTATAGCCATCATACAGAGAGTAAAGTGGTATCTCCTAGTAATTTTGATTCACATTTCCCTGATGGCCAGTAATATTGAACACCTTTTCATGTGCTTATTGACCACTTTTTTTTGGGGGGGGGGTACGCAGGCCTCTCACTGTTGTGGCCTCTCCCGTTGCGGAGCACAGGCTCCGGACGCGCAGGCTCAGCGGCCATGGCTCACGGGCCCAGCCACTCCGTGGCATGTGGGATCCTCCCAGACCGGGGCACGAACCTGTGTCCCCTGCATCTGCAGGCGGACTCTCAACCACTGCACCACCAGGGAAGCCCTTATTGACCATTTTTATATCTTTTTGGAAAGATGTCTATACAAGTACTTCTGTTTTTATATTGGACTTTGTCTTTTTATTATTAAGATTTTTATTGAGGTATAGTTGATTTATAATTAATTTCATGTTTACAACATATGAAATGTTGTAAATGTAATGTAAACATATGTTTACAATATGAAATTAATTTCATGTTTACCACATAGTGATTCAATATTTGTATAGACTATACTCCATTTAAAGTGATTACAAAATAAAGTTATAGCACGTTTTCCTGTGCTATACAATATATCCTTGATACTTATCTATTTTATAGATAGTAGCGTGCACTTCTTAATCCCATACACCAATTTTGTCCCCTCCCCTGTCCCCTTTCCCTACTGGTAACCACTAATTTTCTCTCTGTATCTGTGAGTCTGTTTCTGTTTTGTTATATATATTCATTTATTTTTTAGATTCATATATAAGTGATAACATAGAGTATTTGTTTTTCTCTGACTTATTTCACTAAGCGTAATATTCTCTAGGTCCATCCAAGTTGTTGCAAATGGCAGAATATCATTCTTTCTTATGAATGAGTAATATTCCAGTATATATAGCAAATCTTTTTTTTTTTTTTTTTGCAGTACGCAGGCCTCTCACTGTTGTGGCCTCTCCCGTTGCAGAGCACAGGCTCCGGATGCGCAGGCTCAGCGGCCATGGCTCACAGGCCCAGCCACTCCGTGGCATGTGGGATCTTCCCGGACCAGGGCACGAACCCGTGTCCCCTGCATCGGCAGGCGGACTCTCAACCACTGCACCACCAGGGAAGCCCTATATACCAAATCTTTAAAAAAATTTTTTGATTTTTAATTGAAGCATGGTTGAATTACATTGTTGTGTTAGTTTCTGGTGTACAGAAAAGTGATTCAGTACTTTTTCATATTATTTTCCATTACAGGGTTTATTACAGGGTATTGAATATAGTTCCCTGTGCTATACAGTAGGACTTTGTTGTTTATCTATTTTATGTATAGTAGTTTGTATCTGTTTTAATCCCAAACTCCTAATTTATCCCTCCCCCACCACCTTTTCCCTTTGGTAACCATAAGTTTGTTTTCTCTGTCTATGAGTCTGTTTCTGTTTTGCAAATAAGTTCATTTGTATCATTTTTTTAGATTCCACATACAGGTGATATCATATGATATTTGTCTTTCTCTGTCTGGCTTACTTCACTTAGTATGATAGTCTCTAGGTCCATCCATGTCGCTGCAAAGGCATTATTTCATTCTTTTTTATGGCTGAGTAGTGTTCCCTTGCATATATATACCACAGCTTCTTTATCCATTCGTCTGTCAAAGGACATTTAGGTTGCTTCCATGTCTTGGCTATTGTAAATAGTGCTGCTATGAACATTGGGGTGCATGTATCTTTCTGAATTAGAGTTTTCTTCAGATATACGCCCAGGAGTGGGATTGCTGGATCATATGGCCACATATTCTTAATCCATTCATCTGCTGATGGTCACTTAGGCTGCTTCCATATCTTGGCTACTTTACATAATGCAGTGATGAACATTGGGTAGATATAACTTTTTGCATTAGTGTTTTCATTTTTGCATTAGTGTTTTCATATATCCAGTAGTGGGATTGCTGGGTCATATGGTAGTTCTATTTTTAGTTTTTTAAGGCATCTCCATACTGTTGTCCATAGTTGCTGCACCAATTTACATTTCCAACAGTGTACAAGTGTCCCCTTTTCTCTGCAACCTCACTAACATTTGTTATTTGTGCTCTTTTTGATGATAGTCCTTCTGACAGGTGTGAGGTGATATCTCACTGTGGTTTTGATTTGCATTTCTGTGATAATTAATGATGTTGAGCATCTTTCATATGCCTGTTGGCCATTTACGTGTCTTTGGAAAAGTGTCTATTCAGGTTTTCTGTCCATTTTGCAATCGTGTTGATTTTTCAATATTGAGTTGTATATATTTTGGATATTAACCCCATAGCAGTCATATTATTTGCAAATACTTGCTCCCACTCAGTAGGATACCTTTTCACTTTGTCCATGGTGTCCTTTTCTGTGCAAAAGCTTTTAAGTTTAATGAGGTCCCATTTGTTTATTTCTGGGAACACAGAGCACTTACTATTTTATCCAAGGCACAGTGCTAGGGGCTATGAGATACACAGAGACATCACAGAATAAGAGAGAGTAGAATTC
This sequence comes from Tursiops truncatus, assembly GCF_011762595.2. Taxonomy (NCBI): domain Eukaryota; kingdom Metazoa; phylum Chordata; class Mammalia; order Artiodactyla; family Delphinidae; genus Tursiops; species Tursiops truncatus. The sequence goes on from NC_047039.1 coordinate 63,493,818, forward strand.
AATTAAACAATCTAGTGAACATAAAGAAAGACAATTAAGTGCTAGACAAGATCTGCTAAAATAAATGTCATGTGAGTAGATAAACCTAAGGAACATAAACACTGCCAATGGTGTATTTAAGTTATTTAACTTTGTACAATTTTTTAACAGTATTAGGATTACTAAACAGTTGTAAAATAGTACAGAGAGTTTCCATATACACTTCTCCCAGCATCCTCTAATGTTAACATATTGTGTAATATTTGTCAAAACTAAGAAATTGACATGGGCATTGGCTATTAACTAATTATTCAGATTTCATCAGTTTTTCTGTTATTGTCTTTGTTCTCTTCCACTATCCAATCTGGGGTACTGCACTTCCTTAGAATGTGCTTAATTTTGATATTGTTCGTGAAAATAATGATTACTTTTCCGAGTCTGACTGTTTTGTAGTGGGCAGAGGGAATAATATAATCAATGCCACCTGCTAGGATATTTTGCTGGATCACAGAAATCTCGATCAAAATGGAACTCATGTATCATTCTACCAGTCAGCTAAAGAAGCTGATTTTGAACATGGATGATGTAAAACCATGAAATTTTCACCTTCAACCTTGTCATGAGAAGTGAATGGCCTTGGCACTCATGCTGAAAATCAGTTTATTATAGATGTATTGATTTATTTCTAGACGCTCAGTTCTATTCCATTGATCTAAACATCTATTCTCATGCCAGTGCCATACTGTTTTGATTACAGTAGATTTAAAGTAAGTTATTCAATCAGGAAGTGTTAGTTAGTCCTCCAACTTTATTCTTATTTTTCTGCATTGTTGTAACTATTCAGGCCCCTTGCAATCCCACTTTACTTTTTTTATTTATTTATTTAAATTAATTAATTAATTAATTTTTGACTGCCTTGGGTCTTCGTTGCTTCACGTGTGGGCTTTCTCTAGTTGCAGCGAGCAGGGGCTACTCTTCATTGAGGTGCACGGGCTTCTCACTGCAATGGTTTCTCTTGTTGTGGAGCATTGGCTGTATGCATGCAGGCTTCAGTAGTTGTGGCACATGGGCTTAGTTGCTCCACGGTGTGTGGGACCTTCCCAGACCAGGGCTCAAACCCACATCCCCTGCATTGGCAGGTGAATTCTTAACCATTGTGCCACCAGGGAAGTCCTCATTTTATTAGATCCAAATTGTTCATTACTGCATAAAAGGCTGTTGGAATTTTGATAGAGATTGCACTAAATTTGTAGATTGCTTTGGGGAGTATTTCCATCTCAACAATATTAGTATCAATCATTAATATAAACATTGAATTATTAATATTAATCAAATCTACAACACAGAGGTCTTTCCATTCATTTAGGCCTTCCCTTTTTTAAAATTTTTTTTATTTTTCAATGTACACGTCTTGTACCTCCTTGGTTAAATTTATTCCTAATGTTTTATTCTTTTTGATGATAAATATATATGATTGTGTATATTGATCTTATATGCTGCAACTTTGCTGAACTTGTTATCTCTAACAAGTTATCTCTAACTTGTTATCTCTATTATCTCTAATAATATTTTATGAATTCTTTAGGGTTTTCTTTATATAAAATCATATTATCTGTGACTAGAGATAGTTTACTTCTTCCTTTTCAGTCTAAGTGTCTTTTATTACATTTCTTTGCCTAATTACCCTGGTTAGATCTTGCAGTGGAATGCTGAACAGAAGTAGTAAGAATGGACATCCAAATCTTGTCCTTGATATTAGGGAGAAAGCTTTCAATCTTTCATTAAATATGATGCTAGCTATGTGTTTTCATAAATGCTCTTTATCAGGTTGAGGAAGTTCCTGGCTATTCCCAGTTTATTGAGTGTTTTTATCATAAAAAGTTATATATAACTTTATAAATAAATAAATAAAATAAATAAATAAATAAAAAGAAAAATAATTGGGGCAGAGGAGTCAGATGTCTTAAAAAGTAGGACTGTATATTTGGTAAAATGTGATCAGGGATTTGGCTCTTTTTCTTTCTTATAAAGCCTCAGTAGTATAGATGTATATGTATGAATGTAATATGTATCCATCCACCCATCCAACCATCTACCTATTATAAATCTAAACTTCTTGCATTTGGAATCAGGAGACATGAACTTGAACTTGAGTGATGTCACTTACCAGCTACGGCAATCTTGGACAAATTCTTTAATTGTAGATTTACATTACAGTGAGATGGAGATAATCTAGCCATTTATTCAATGCAACATCTAGATATATGATGAGAAATACATCTGGAATATGTCTATATTTATCCTATGGCAATGTACTATAATTACAGTACCACAAAAAAATAAAATAAAATAAAAAAATATATAACTTCCAGTCTGCTATTGAACCTACCCATTGAGTAGTTTTTTTTATTTCTGCTACTATAATTGTCACTTCTAAAATTTTCATTTGTTTCTCCTTAATATCACCTACTTTTTGCTGAGGCTTTCTATTTTTTCATTTACTTCAAGGATGTTTCTAATTGCTCACTGAAGCATTTTTATCATAGCTGCTTTAAACTATTTTTCAGATAATTCTAAAATTTCTGCCATCTTGGTGTTGACATCTACTGATTATCTTCTATCAATCAGATTAAGATAATTCAAGTTGAAATTAAAAGCAAGGAAAAAAGATATTATCATGCTAATATTAATCAAAGAAAAGTAAGAGTGGCTATTTTAACATCAAAGCAAAGAAAATTACCAGAGACAGAGGAGTTTATATAATGATAGAAGAGTTACTCAACAATTCTCAATGTGTATGACCAAACAACATTACTGAAAAATATGTGAAGCACAACTTAGTGAATTTAAAGGAGAAATAGACAAATCCACATCTATTGTTGGGGGCACCAACACCCCTCTCTTAAACACCCCTAGACAGAAAATCAGCAGTGATGTAGAACTCAACAACACCATCAACCAAAAGGATGTAATTGACATTTAAATAACACTCCATATAATAACAGCAAAATATACCTTTTCAAGTGCCCACAGAACACATACCAAGATAGACCATATGCAGGGCCATAAAACAAAAAAATTTAAAAAACTGAAATCATACAAAATATGTTCTCTGCCTATAATGGAATCTACTTGAAATCAATAATAGATAAGAGGAAAATCTCCAAATATTCAAAAACAAAACCACATACTTCTAAAGAATTCAAGAGTCATGAGGAAATCTCAAGAGAAATTTTTAAAAAATACATTAGACTGAGTGAAAATAAAAATACAGCATATTAAAATTTGGGGGACAAAGCTAAAGTAACATAGAGAGGGAAATTTATTGCACTAAATATATACATTAGAAAAAAGGAAAAGTCTGAAGTCAATAATCTAAGCTCCCACCTCAAGAACCTAGGAAAAGAACAGAAAAAAAATTCAAAGCAAGCAAAAGAAACCAAATGGCAAAGATGAGAGGAGAAGTCAATGAAATTGAAGAGAGAAAAACAAGAGAAAAAAATCAATAGGACAAAGGGTTGGTTCAACAAAATTGGCATTCTAGCAAGACTAACAATAGAAAAAAGATAAAACATAAATTACTAATATCTGGAAGGAAACAGGATATCACTACAGACTCTGCATACATCAAAAGGATAATAGGTAACACTGTGAACAAACTCCAACATACACATACAACAATCTGAACTCTACACAAAAATTTGACAAGGTAGGTGAAATGGACTGCTTCCTCAAAACACACAAACTACCACATCTTACTCAATATGAAACATTACATTTGAATAATCCTACAACTATAAAGGAAATTAAACTTATAATTTAAAACCTCCCCAATTATATAAAGAATTCTCTACAAATCAAAAAGAACTCAAAAAAATCCAGTAGAAAAACAGACTAAAGACATGAATAGGCATGAAGCGACTTAGAGAAGAGGAAACTCATAGGGCCAATAAACTCATGAAAACATGTTCAACCTCATTAGTGATCAAGAAAATGCCAATGAAGGCCACAATGAGATATTATTTTATACTCATTTGATAGGAAAATATTAAGTCTTTTAAGGAGTATATAGGCAACAAAGTTTGCTATCACTTGTCAAGGCTATCTTTGAACAATGCTTATAACCACCCCACCTTCATGACAAGTCACCAGCCTTCAAGAAACTATCATCCTGTTCCTTGCCCTTGCTTGGGTTGATACTGGCCCTAAACAGTGTAGGTGTAGAATTTCTTGCTTCCTGATGCTCTCTTGTTTAGTCCTGATAACCCTACTTCCTTCTACTGCAGAACTCAAAAATGACAACTTTTACTCTTCGTCTACTATTTGGGTAAATTTTAATTTTTTCCCTCTCAATACAAACCATTTTAGCTCATTTGCTGCTTAGGTGAACTGAGATTTTTTTTATGTCTAATTGTATCTTTAACAACTGTTGAAATTTTACCACCGATTTATTTTTAATAGTGAACTTGGACCCACAGAAATGACAGCGACAGAACAGAGCACCCCCCAAAATTGTCCGTTAATGTAATAATTAACTTGTTGTCTTTCTGACATTATTCAATGACATTCTGTTGTCTTCTCTTAATAGTATACTAAGAATCCTCAGTAAATATTTATGTATGGTTATTTTTATGAAGATCATACATTAAGAATATTATGTATGCTATGAACTACATACACTTGTAGTAAATGAGTTTATATTTTCATCACTTGTTACTGACTGAAAACATTAAATAAACCCATCATTTAAAAAAAATACTCTTGTTTGAGAGACTGTAAACTCAGTGAGGGCAGGACTGCGCCTGTTTTATTCATTGCTCTGTCTCCAGTGCCTGATGCAGTATCTGATACATAGTGAAATCTTTTGATTGATCAAAAAAGTAACCCCCTGTGGCTACCCTATTTTAGTTTGTTGGAGTTCAGGAATTGCAATTCTTTTCCAAAAAGAATAATAACTAAAAATAGCTAGTGGTTATTTAATAACGTGTGCACAGACTTGTGCTGAGGATTTGTACGCATAAGCTTCATGGCACCCAAACTGGTAAAGTACGTTTAATATTATCATTTGACAGGTGAGGAAACTGAAGCTTAGACCAGTTTGGGGGGCTTGCCCAAATTCACAAAGTTCATAAATAATAGTTCCGGGACTAAGCTAAGCCATCTTTCCTAGGCTCGTAACATTTTACCCTACTTCTTTCCTAGACCTCAGCTCAACAAGGGCTTTTAGCTTCCGAGGTCCCTATGAAAGTGGGGCTTTTCCTCTATGGACCATTAGTTTGACCTCATGATTAGGATACTGACCTCTTCTTGGGTTCTGCTGTTGGCAGATCTCTGATTCCTCCTTCTTATCATTTTAGGACACTGAGCTCCTAGTTGAACTTCCAAGAATTTAAACAAACAAAATGAACAAAACAAACAAACAAAAAAAATATTCATGAGCGTGTCTGGTCCCTTATGTCACCTTTCTTCTATCTCTTCTCCTCTCCTTAAGTTTAAGAGCTTTCAAGGGGAAGAGTATTATTTTTCTGTTGCTTTTATACCAAGTGACAACATACTTTATGGCTTTAAAAAACACGAATATATTCCCCTACAATTCTATGAGTTGGAAGTCTTAAGTGGGCTCATGTGATTAGACTGGACTTAACCAGATAATTTAAGACATCTGATTCATATCTGCAAAATCCCTTTTGCTATTTAAAGTAAGATATTCACAGGTTCTAAGGATTAGGACAGGGACATCTTTGCGGAGCTATTATTCTACCCACCACAGAGAATTAACCCCACCCTCATCATTCCTTAGAGGATTTCTTCATTGAAAGTTCCCTTTAAACTGAATAAAATGTAATATTTCACAATTTACTCTATTGTTAGGGGCAATCAACCCATAAATTCACCTAATGTTTAAAAAAAAAAAGTTCCCTTTCGTCATTATAAGACTGTTCCACCTATTTGGTTCAGTTTGTCTCTTCATCTCACTAACCCCTCCCTGTGTAGGGGGCATAACATGAGATGCTGTAGGAAAACCAAAACTCAAGAAGCATATAGTGTAGCTCAGGACCTCAAGGTATTTACAACCTTGTTGGATATACATGATGTCGAAGAATTAACTAGATCAAGAGGAGTCTTATATTTAGTAGTGTGTGTATGTTAATCCCAACCTCCACACACACTACTATATATAAAATAGATAACCAACAAGGACCTACTTTATAGCACAGGGAACTCTACTCATCATTCTGTAATAACCTATATAGGAAAAGAATCTGAAAAAGAATAATATATGTACATGTATAACTGAATCACTTTGCTGTACACCTGAAACTAACACAACATTTTAAATCAACTATACTCCAATAAAACTTTTTAAAAAAAGAGTCTTGAGTTGTGTTTAGAATTAAATATGCAATGCAGGAGTTTTATTCATTTGATAACTTAGGGAGACATGATTTTCATGTGTGTGTGTGTGTGTGTGTGTATGTGTGTGTGTGTCTATACAAAATATATATGTATTTAAAAATTGTGATAAAATACACATAATATAAAATTTACCATTTTAAACCATTTTCGAGTGTGTAATTCAGTGGCTTTAAGTACAATCCCATTAATGTGCAACCATTCCCACCATTCAGCCTCAGAACTCTTTTCATCTTGCACAACTAGAACTCTTTACTCGTTAAAATACAACTTCTATTTCTCCCTCCCCCAGCCCCTGGCACCCACCATTTTAATTTCTGTCCCTATGAATTTGACTCCTCTAGGGACCTCATACGAGTGGAATAATAAACGTTTGCCCTTTTGTGACTGGCTTTTTTCACTCATGGCTTGTGGAGTACAGCAAAATGCTAGAAAGGTATAGACAATTCAGTGTTTTCAGTTTTCACCTTCAACTTGGTCATGAGAAGTGTTTGCAGATGAGGAAACTGAATCTTCAAAAGGAATAAGGGACTTGCCCACTGTCACACAAATAATAAACTGAAGAGCTTGTATTTAAATCCAGTTCTGTCTGACTTCAAAATAAATGTTCTCCCCACCTATGCATCTAGACATAACTAAAGAGTCCACCCAAAAATGGATTATGATTTCTTATAATTGGACATCAAGTCATTGTTTATTCAAGAGCCCTGCATACTACAAGAAGGAATATGACTGTTTATTTTGTTTCTGTGTGAGGTAAGACTAGGTGATGGGTTGAAAAAAACTGAGCCCCCATCTCTTTGAAAGTGAGGCACTTTATTTTATTTAGTGTGTGTTGAACAATGGCTTTCCAGACACAACTGACAAGTTTTGTTTCTGGTTATTCATTTGATACCTACCACTTTAAAACTGAAAAGTGATATGCTGACTTCAATTCATTAACAACGGTATCTACAATAAATATATGGTATGCCTGACAGATATCCTTTTTCAGTAACTGCTATAAAAACAAGCCTACTAGACTCAAAATACTTATGGAAAAATTAATCATAGTGGATTAAGCGGAAGCATTTCATGATTTCCACAGACATTCTTTCCAAAGTACCTGGCCAGAGTTTAGTTTTCTTAGTAATGCAAGGAAAGATTAACTAAAACTCAATATAGGTAAAGCAAAACTTGAGAAGAAAGAAAGATAATAGAAAAGAAGGAAAAGAGTGCTCAACCAACTCCCAAAGAGGGAGAGAGATATGAAGTAGTTGTTGAGGAATTCCAGAGACTTGAGAAGTCCAACTTCTTTGAAACGATGTGGTAGAAAGCTGAGAACAGGCAATTATCCACCCAAGAGGGTAAGTATTCTCTGAAGGCCACACAGCTAGAGATGGCAAAGCTTCTTCACGATGGACAGAATGTCTGATAAAAATAGTATTAAGTTTGGGGAGAGAGAGGAAAGAAGATACCTTAGTGCTTTAACTCTCTCCCTAACTGTTCTCACCATCTTTCTGTTCTCCCCAAAGAGTTGCATTTTATTTTTTATAGGACTTGAGCAATGATTCGCATACCTCTCCAAAGGGAGGAAAAAAGCCAAAAATAGATTCCAAATTGGCTACTAATTCATCAATTGACCAGGTAAGTCACATTTCTGTAAGTCTCAGTTCCTACAGTTGTAAACGAGAGGGTTGGACTAGATCAGCTGTTGGGCCCATTTCAATTATATATATTATAATTATATATATGATTTTAGTAATCCTCTGTAAATAATTTTAGTAATTATATGTATATAATTATATATATATATATAATTTTAATAATTCTCTATAAATAATTTTGGACGGGCCTAAAAAACACTTCTCATAACAAAGTTGAAGGTGAAAAGTTCATGGTTTTACATCATGCATGTTCAAAATCATCTTCTTTAGCTGACTGGTAGAATGATATACAAGTTCCATTTTGATTGAGATTTCAGTGATCCAGCAAAATATACTAGCAGGTAGCACCTGTTATATTATTCCTTCTGCCCACTACAAAATAGACTTGGAAAAGTAATCATTATTTTTACAAACAATATCAAAATTAACCACATTCTAAGGTAACACACTGTCCCGGATTGGATACTGGAAGAGAACAAGGACAATACCAGAAAAACTGATGAAATCTGAATAAAGTATGTAATTTAGTTAATAGCCAATACCCATGTCAATTTCTTAGTTTTGACAAATATTATACAATATGTTAACAGAGGATGCTGGGAGAAGTGTATATGGAAACTGTACTATTTTACAACTTTTTAGTAATTCTAAATTGTTCAAAAATTGTACAAAGTTAAATAACTTAAATACACCATCAGCAGTGATTACTTTCCTTAGGTTTATCTACTCACATGACATTTATTTTAGCAGATCTTGTCTAGCACTTGATTGTCTTTCTTTAACTTCACTAGATTGTTTAATTGAATTCTCTTCCACCTTACTCTGTGATGTCTCTGTGTATCTTAAAGCCCCTTGCCCTGGGCCTTGAATAAAATAGTAAGTGTTCAATGATGTTTCTTAAACAGCTAAGGAAGAGAAGAGTTGTTTATCTCTCACCAGTATAAGATAGTGATATTCTGTGTATAAGTGAATGAAGTTATTATTTATAATAGAGATGGATGCCCAGTTGACTTGATTTTCCTGGAATTTTAGTATTCTAAATGCTTCATAATGAAAAATGATCAGGGAATGTGACCATAAGTGATGAGAAGGACAAGGTCCTAACACCACATTTTGTATCTGTCATATGCTATTTCTCCTTTATCCATGTCTCTTTTCTATATATTTTCCCTGAAGGTACTATGTAATAGCTCAATCTTGCAAATAATTTTCAGAACTCAAAACTTCATGCAGCCTGCAAGTGGGCAATGGCTCCAGTCACATTTCTTAGGCTGCTCACTTCCCTTTGCTTATTCCGTACTCTATGCATCATTAATAATGGTGAAAATAACAGAGAACTAATAGGTCCTCAACTCCATACAGTTTCAGGGAAAAACTCAAAAGGGAGCCACGAGTCTCTTTCATCTTACAATATATATTTAATTTAATGAACTTCCTGGTTCCCTTTAGGTCTGTCTTGATTCTGTTCAAATGAGAAAGGACCATGATTATCTTCATGGCCAGCTTAGAGGCCCTGCAGCTTATAGTTGGGAGTGGGGATGATGAAAATGTAGGTGGATACAGCCGGGTTTAGTGTCATAACTTTTGAACTCTTTGCCTGCACTCCTCAGTAAAAAATATATTTGCATGTGTCACACTATACACACATTCAATCTTCATGAGAAAAAAACCCCTGAATATGTAGGGTACACCCTGATGTTTTCTATTTTAGTTAGCTCTATATTTCATTAAAACGAAAATATTAGTTGTAACTAACTGGCATGATAAGAAATTCAGTTTGTAAAATCCTGAGGAGTATGAATAAGGTTCTAGAATTTGGTCCAGAAAGAACAAATTTTTTTCAATCTTGTACTGACAATTTTCACTGAAACCTCGAGCTAGAAATTCTTTGAATCCCTTTACAACTCAGCTTTCTCACCTCTAAAACCAGAAAGGTAAGCATATTTTATAGGGCAGCTTTGAGAATCTCAGCAATAATGCATACAAAAGTACCAGGCCTGTAATAGGCACTTAATAAATGTTTTCTCTCACTCCCCCCAACCCCACAACTAGTATATCATTTTAAATTAGGGGGATTCCCTTGGAGATTAATAATCTTAGGGGCAGAATGAACTTTTCTCCACAGCCATATTAACAAGTTGAGTCAGACCCCAATGTACTATAGAGCAGTCTAATGTTCAGCAACCCAAAGGGAACAGAGAGAAGCAGCAGGAGAAAGGCTTAAATCCTGGACTCCAGGGCCTTACCGCGAGTGTTTGTGGTTAACAGCGTGGGTGGAAACAGGTGGGCAAATTCTGGGCATGGAGTCAAGCTACTTTTCTAAGCCTAGAGAGTAAGGAATGTAGAAATGGTCTCCCTCTCCTGCCCAGCTTCCCTGTCTGCGTTACCACCTCTATTTGTTTATCCAGACATCCTGGACAACATGAAGAGCATCTGATATAAGGTGTTAGGCTCATTCAGCTGCACCTGTGCAGAAGTATCAGTTAATGTCTCACTGAAGTGTTCCACATGTTTCTCTTACCTCCAGCTGACTTAGTGATGGCATTCTCACACGCTCTCTTAATCCTGGTCCCCATAAATCCTTTCCAAGTCCCTCCCTCCATTGTCCGTCCCATCCATCAAGAGCTCAGTGAAATCCCTTGGCATGTACAGTACATCTTTTCCTTGAGCCCATTCACAAAGAAGCCCTGTCATGGCTGTTGTTTTCAACCTCCATCCTCTCTCCCCACTTTTGCGTTTGAGTAGGTGTGTGCGTTTGTGTGTAGTGTGTATGGTAGGGTAGAGGTGATTCGTGAGAGCACAGGAGGGGTAGGCAGTTCTACATATGGTGATTTCATTGTCATCAGAAACTGTTCAAATTCCTACCCTTTGGCTTCAAATATTTCTTGTCTTCAGTTACTAATGTCCTCTTAGTTTCAAATGAAAATATCTCACAGTTTTACTACAAAAATTTTGCATATTTATCTGAAAAGATGTTGAGACTGATGGGTTTCAGGATTGCCACCCTCAAATATGCCACTTATGGAATACTGATTATTTTGAATTAAAGTCACTTAAGAAGCAGCTGGTACAAGAAGGACTCTCTGAACCTCTTCTGTCCCCCTGAAAGCAGGAAAGAAACCTCCCATGTGAAAGGTTCTCTCACTGTACCAGGAAGTAGAGAAACATCCTTATCACCAGAAGCAGGGAATTTAGAGCTGCTAAGACAGTGTAAACAAACCTTGTTACTTCTTTACTAATTTACTATCCCAAACCCAAACTTCTTCATCTTGTCTGTTCTTCTCAAACTCTTTGTCTAAAAGCTATAAAAGCTGCCCTCCTTGGTCTCTTCATTTATGAAATTACTTTGTTTATTTTTTCTCCTGTTATTTTATCTTGTCAATTTAATTTAATTATTAGGTCAGCCAAAAGAACCTAGACAAGTAGAAGGAAATTTTCCCCTCCTCAACAAGACTGAAGAAATCACAAATAAGTTAATAATCATTCATGACCTCATTGTATACTTTAAAATAAAGCCAAATTTTTATGCACATGATCCCAAAAGGTATATTTAAAAATATATATATGTGTGTGTGTGTGTGTGTATGTATATATATGAATGGGTCATACATTGAAGAATTTTTCTATAATCATTTTTCTTTCTCCTTATAATGTATCATAAATATCCTTTCATGAAAATAAAACAGATCTGGATTTTTAATGACAGCATAGATTTCCATTGGGTAAATACATCATGAATTACTTACTCACCTATTGGGAGACATTTAACTTGTTTTTAATCTTGGCTATAACAAAAATATTCTGTGAGGAATATCACCATATGTGCATTTTTACCTACTTGCCCAATTATTTTCTAAGGATGAATTCCTAAAGGTAGACATTTGGCTCAAAAAGAATTCACAAATTAAATGTTGATGCACAATAGCATATTTCCTTTTATTCAAAAAATTTAGAAAGTATCTTGTATGTTGTTGCATTTCTTGGTGTGCGAACTAATGTTGAAAACCTTTTCATGTGCATATTGACCTGTGTATTTACACTTCTGAGACTTGCCTGTTCAAGGTAGACAAAACAGAAAAACACAGAGAAGAGTATAAAATACTCATATGTCCCATACTAACAAATGCTAATATTTGCTTCAGCAAAGCACCGTAGAGTTTAAGACCCTTTATACATCTCTGCGATCTAATTCCCCTCTCTCCCTGCCTTGAAGAAACCCCTACTCTGAAGTTAGTATGTGAATTGCCAGTTCTTGTTTCAATGGATTAAAATCAATAAATTGTACTGTTGGTGTGTCTTAAAATTTTACACAACTGACCTCATATTCATTGGCTAATATTCTAAAATTTCTTTATTCAGTATAATGATTTGAGTGCTGTCTGTTGAGATGTAAATATCAATTCACATACATATTAATGGTTGTATATTATTTTTCATCTGAACACCGTTATACCTAGTCTTCTATTGGTGGGTGTTTAGATTCATTCCAATTGTTTGCTATTACAAATACTGACCATTCTGATACATGTCTCCTTGTGCATGTGTGCAAGGGTTACTGTGTGGTGTATTCCAGTAAGCAGAATCTCTGGGTCATTAGTGAATGAATATTTTGAACTTTACTAGATATTACCAATTCATCTTCATTAGTGATTCTGCCAATTTTCACTCCAACCTCACAGCAGGCATGTTTTAGAATTCCTGTTTTACTTTATCAACATTTGGCATTTTAAGTATTTTTATTTAGGTAAAATAATATCTTGATGTTGTAAGTTGAGTTTTCCTAATTACTAGTGATATTGAATATATTTTTAAATGTATTTATTGGCCATGTGGGCTACCCCATCTAAGGATTTCCTGTGCATATCCTTTTCCCATTTTTCTACTGCACTGTCTTTCATTTTCTTACTGATTTATGGGACTTTATTAGATAACCTGGATACTACATTTTGACTCATTTTTATCACCTAATCTTCGTTTTCTATGAGCTGATACATTAAGGCATCTTTTAATGGAAGATTTTCATGTTAATGAAGTCAAATTCATTAAACTTTTTATTTTGGATTTTGGTTTTCGTATTTTGATTAAAAATCCGTCTCTGCCACTAAGCAACAAAATATATTCTTCTGTATTTTCTCTTAAATGTTTTAATGTTATGTTTTTCACCTTTAGGAATTGATTTTTTTGTTAAAGTTTCAGCTAAGAATCACATATATTGATGTTTTTCATATTTTCCTAGCACCACTTATTGAAAAGTCAATCTTTCTCTTACTGATTTGTATAACTACTCATTGTATTACTACAATATACCAACTTTCCATATTTATGTGGGTACATTTCTTGGTTCATTATCTGTTCCTTTGTCTATTTTTTTCTGACTGCATCAATCTAATTACTACAGTTTTATAAATGCTCTTGATATCTTGTTCACATAAGTGAGCAATTCCCACTTTTGTTCTTCCTCACTGAAGTTGCCATGATTATTCTTGGAGCTCTACTTTTTCAATGTAAATTCTAGAATTATTTTGTTAAGTTCATGAAAAATCCTGTTGTGATTTATTTTGGAATTACATAAATTAAACTGTATAGATTAAATTGGGGAGCACTAACCTCTTTATGACATATAACTTTTTCACATATGAACATTTACTCAGTTCTTTTTCCATGTTCTTCAATAAAAGTTTAATTTTCTCAATAAGTACGTTAATCAAAATATGAAATAATACACTTGTAATATAATATTAATAAAATTAATAATTATTATAACATATTATATAATTAATAATATACATTAATAACATATCACATATATGCATTTTATTCAAAACACATAGCTATTTTCACCACCTCCATATTTGTTTTTTAAGGCTGCCACAACAAAGCACCATAAACTGGGTGGCTTAAAACAATAAACATGTATTGTTTTATAGTTCTGGAGGCTAGAAGTCCAAAATAAAAGTGTCATCACACTTTTGTTTCTGCCATGACTCAGAAACTCCTTAAAGTTGTTGAGATTCAATACCTATAATTCCTCTCTTCCCACTCTTTTTCCCCATTCTATTTTTAACTTTTCATTTAGAAAAGTATAGAAGATGGTATAAAAAAACACCCCTATACCCATCATCAACTTCAACAATTGTCAACTGTGTCCAACACTGTTGTGCTCTGGATAATTCTGAAGCAAGTCCCCGACATAATACAAATTCATCTGTAAATATTTAGGAATATAATTTTAAAGATAAGGACTCTAGTTTTCAAAAATATTCAACTAAAACATTTAAACAAAATTAGAAAATTCTCTTACTATCATCAAAAACTCAGTCTGTGTTACTTTCCCAATAGTGTTTAAACAGAATTGCATCAACCCTGCTTCACTGATGGCTGGTGTTAGCACTGTTGCACATTCATTTTAGTCCTGATCATGGCCTTGTTCTTAGGTCTACCATGGTATGACTTTTCTGTTTGAGGGGTTTTACAAATATAATTACATCCATTCTGTCTGGATATGCTGAAAACAGGAAAAATGCAGTAAGGTCTAAAAGGATGAAAATACACATAAAAGTAGAGATAAGTAGAACAATTGAATATGTTCATATATTAGAGGATTTAAAAGCCACTTTGGACTAAAGATTATTTACATTTCTGATTTTTCACATTAAATGATGGGGCATAACTTTAAATTGCACCTTCCACACACAAAATGTTACAAAGTCTCCATCCTCATTCTCTTGATGAATCCCTCTCCTGTTCACTCATAGACTCAGGTCACTCACTCTTCCCTACTTATTTTTTTTCTTGTGCTGTATTATCTTACACTCTAGCTAGCAGAAATAACCAAATTTTTGAAAATCCTTCTCTTTTCCTGAGCATCCAACTATCTGCCATAAGGGTGAGTGAAAATACGGACACACACACACACACACACACACACACACACACACACACACACACAAACAATACGGGCAAAAAAGAAAGTGTTCATAAAAGATATCTTTTTGGAGAGTGAAAAGGCAAGCCTCCAAGGGAGATATTTAGTATATCTGTAACTAATAAAACATTCATACAAAATAAATAAAGAATTTTTAGAAATCAGTAAGGAAAATGTAGACAATGTAGACAAAATGTAGACAAAGAAGAGGGAAAGTACTGAACACGCCCTTCACCAAAGAGGACACACAAATGGCCAATAAACATAGGAAATGGTGTTTAACTCCCTTAGCAGAAAAATTCAAATTAGGTGCACAAATGAATGGTTAAAACTGAAGAGAGTAATATAACCAAGTATTGATTAAGATTTTGAGAAACAGTAACTCTCATATGCTAGTCAAGGGGGGGTTAAATAAATTCCTTGGAAAACTAGTAGTATCTATAAAGCTGAACGTACGCATAAAATTCGACCCAACCATTTCATCCCCACACAGGTACCAACAGAAATAACTACGCACATGCTCTAAAACTTGTCCAAAATCTTCATTGCCGCATTATTCATAACAGCAAAAAAAAAACCAAAACCAAAAAAACTAGAAATAACCCAAATGTCCATCAACAGTAAAATGAATATGTTTTGATAAAATCATGCAATGGGAAAACTTCAGTAATGAGAGTGAATTTGCTTACGCTAAAAAAAGTGGATAAGACTTGTAAATATCATACGGAGTGAAAGAAACCAGACACAAAAGTCACACAATATGATTCTGTTTATATAATGACCAAAAAAACAGGCAGAATCTATCAACGGTGATAGATACTAGCAGAATCGTTACCTTTGGGGACTGGCAGAGGTTACAAAGCAGGCTTCCAGGATACAGACAATGTTCTACTCCTTGTAGTGTGCTTAAGGGGATGTGTTCATGCTGTGAAATTTGGGCTGCACGTTTAACATTTTCTACTTTCCTACCTGTATGTTATATATGAATAAAAACTTTAAATGAAAATGAAAAGTAATTCTAGGCCTTTTGCAGGCCAGCACCAAGAATAGCAGGGAAAAAAAGCTAATAGTTCTTAGCACAACAAAGATGACTATCTGCTAATGGAAGAAATAGTCTCTCTTTGGTTGGGTTTAGACCAGCATCCACAAACTTAAATGACTGCAGAGGGCATGGCCTTCAAAAGTGACAGAGCCAAGTGGAAGGCAGTGGGGATGAAATGGGTAGCCTTGTTTCCAGACAAAATGCAAAACCCAGTCACTTCACCTTTAACATTCTGTGCACATAACTCCCAGACCAACAGGTGTTCAGGTTAGGATCACTAGGACTACTTTGTCTCAAGGAAAACCAAAACCCCAAATATCTGTCTTTGCACATGTCTTTTCTTTAATAGGTCAACTAATAAAGGGAACAGTAGGCTTGTCTGGGACACAACTGATGAGTACTGAAAAAGGAACTTTGGGACTTCCCTGGTGGCACTGTGGTTAAGGCTCTGTGCTCCCAATGCAGGGGGCCCGGGTTTGATCCCTGGTCGGGGAACTGGATCCCGCCGCATGCATGCCACAACTGAGAGTTCACATGCTGCAACTAAGGAGCCCACGAGCTGCAACTAAAGGAGCCTGCCGCGCAACTAAGGAGCCCACGTGCTGCAACTAAGGAGCCGGCAGGCTGCACTAAGGAGCCGCCTGCTGCAAATAAGACCCAGCACAACCTGAATGAATGAACTAATGAATAAATAAATATATATATATATAAAAAAAAAAAAAAGGAACTTTACCTGGAGAAGCCACACTGACCATTGTCCGTAAGACTAGAGCCCATTTCTCCTGCTAGCAACCATTGACTTGGTGGCAATGAACATCAATGCCCACCCTGCTGAAAACCAGGCAGCTACTTGACATTGCAGGGTTTGGAAGGCACCAAGGGGTGGGAGCTTGTCTTGTGGGAACAAATACGTTTGCTCTTTGGAAGCCAATCTTGCCTCCTCTTTCCAGACTTAGGGAGCTTGAGGGCATATAGCCTTGGAATGATGAACTAGAAAGGATCTTTGCATCCAAGACCATAGATCTTGTAATAATAAAGTAGAAGGTACATTGCTGATTAGCCAGTACCTTCAATTTGTAGTGGGATGAGGAGATTTATGTTTGATTTTGCTTTGATGTATAGGGAAGAACACCAGCCATGGGATTCAAGTCTTGGCCCCGCCTCTCACTAGCTGCTGTGTGACTTGGATAAACTTACTAAACTTTTCTCCATCAAGGTAAAATGAGCAAGAGTCACTCCCATCCTAAGGGAGGAGTCATGAATCTTAACGTGCAAATTTGAGTTTGTAAGAAATATCGTGTTTTCCTTTTAATCAGCTTGAGTCTGTTGGTGTCTCAACAAGAACTGAACAGTCTACCCTCAGGGATTTAATTAAAGGACTATTTACAGACTGTACACACAGTTAAGAAAACAGACAAGGGAGAGTGACACAGGGTTTATCAACAGCAAGAAGCTATGACCTCTCCTAAACCTAAATGGGCAGAGGGCAGAAAAATGTTTGCAGGGTCAGGGAGCAAACCAGAGCCCTGAAAGAGGGGCTGATGACCAGGAGTGGTAGCCTCAGGAACACAGCCACTGCCGGAACAGTGGCCAAGAGGAGAAGAGCGAAGACAACAGGTATCTGATTTCTGCTCCACTCACCCTCCTGTATCTGCCCATGTCTCCTGGTGGCTGAATCTCAGTGGAGGTCGGAGGACCAGAGAAAGGGGGGTGATAGATATCATAGTGGTGGGCCTTCCAGGGTGCAGAACAGGGAAGACAAGAGGGGAGTGAATCTAGGGGTGGGGCACACAGAGAAAAACCAACAAATCATGTATTTTTGCCCCCATACCCTGTGCCAACACATTGTCAGTTTTAGTCATTATTTCCTACCTGCCCTCGGGAGCTGGGCCAAGCTCCTGGGGTCTTTCTCAGTACCAAAAGATTTAGGAGGCCCACTGGTCATGCTCACACTAGTGACTTCTGAGTGCCTATTAGCTCAGCTCCAATGGTCTCTTCAGCCCTAGTGGTCCAGGTTATTTCTCCATGCCATGAACAGAAACTCTGAGGAAGCTGGAACTCCCTATGGCTTGCATTTGGCCTCCACAGGTCACCATTTCTTTATTTCTAGTGGAAGTCACGTCACTTCCCCAAGGTACATTCAAGAAACAAGTGTCCTTCCAGCCTCTGAAACTGCTAACCTTTGATTACTTCTCAGTTTCTGGGAACCCTATCTATGTATCTATCTATCTATCTCTATCATCTATCTATATCTGTATATCTAACAACCAAGGACAGACACTTTCCCTCCCTCTCACCAGTCCAGCTTTCCAACCTTATCATACTGTCTATAAAAGACCAACAAAGTCTTATTTTTCCAGCAGTTTTTACAAGATTTCCATAGGAAGGGAGGTACTGAGGACTTAGATACTTGTATGGAAATGTGGAGGGAAAAAACTTTCATCCTTTCCCCTGCCCATCTCACTTTTCTCAAGCCATCATAGCCACTTTTCTCAAGCCATTTCTGCTCTTGGAACAGCTCCAGCCTCTCCCTGCCTCGGGGACTATATGCCTACTATTCTCTTTTCTCAAACTCTCCTGCTCCAACTCAGCACACACCCTGGCTCCTTTTTGTACTTTGAGACTCAGAACAAATGTCTTCCTCAAAAATGTCTTCTCAGGCAACCCTATTTTAAAACGTCTTTCTAGTATCTTATTCATTTCCACCAGCATTTCAAACTATCTCGCGTGCTTATCTCCTGGTTTATTGTTTGTCTCCCCCAACCAGAAGTCTGTCCTGTTCATCTCATCATTATCCTTTAGGCTAGCCAAAATTCCCAGCACATAGTAGGACTTAATACATATTAGTTGGATGAATGAAGAAATGAGTGAATGAACCCATAAATCCATTTACTGAAATGAATATCAATAAATTATCTTGCCACACTGCCTACTTCAGAGAGTTAGCCTAAGGATAAAATGAGATGTTACATGAAAGGGCGCAAAGTGTTTGACAAATGTTAGTGTTATTACTCTAGAGCTGTGGCTTCTTACTGGTCTGCTCCTCTTGACACCAAGATTTTTGGAGCCCCTAAACATTCACCTTTTATCATTGGAAGAGAGATGGCATGTGACTCTGAAATAAAGCATGAGGAAAGCTGAAGTGTTGTGAAAATATTATACATTCCAGTTCTTTTAAATATAAGTTTCTCAAAATGTTACTTTATAAGATACCTACCACTGGCCTTAAAGTACCATGATGTAGACATAGGTGTAAATAGACATAGGGATATAATACATAGACATAGGTAGAGAGATATAGATATACATTCTCACTCCCACCCCCAATCCATCTATCAATATATTTGGAAAGTATAAAACATAATAGAAATGGGGCTTCCCTGGTGGCGCAGTGGTTGAGAGTCCGCCTGCCGATGCAGGGGACACGGGTTCGTGCCCCGGTCCGGGAGGATCCCACATGCCGCGGAGCGGCTGGGCCCGTGAGCCATGGCCGCTGAGCCTGCGCGTCCGGAGCCTGTGCTCCACAACAGGAGAGGCCGCAGCGGTGAGAGGCCCACGTACCGCAAAAAAATAATAATAGTAACAGAAATAATGAAAAAATAACATCCACAATCTCTTCATCTGCAGATAACCACTGCTGATGTTTTGATATAATTTTCTTCCTCTTTTTTCTTTCCCATACTTAAGTTTGCTTACTTATTTTTACATTTTTGTGCCCATACTTTATTGCCTATGATACCAATATTTATGACTCACAGCGACTCTGCCTTCTCATTTTAGTTCATAATTTCTGAATGCTTTCATTTACTGCTGCTGCAAAACAGAATATGAACTTGTCTCCTCCTTCTCTTCCTCCTCTACCTTGCCCTCATCCCACCCCACCCTGGACCCCCCGCAGAGGCAAGTACTTGGAAAAGCAGGTGGTCTGGAAATGTTTGTTCTTACTGGAATGTAATGTTAAGAATCTGCATTTGAGGGCTTCCCTGGTGGCGCAGTGGTTGGGAGTCCGCCTGCCGATGCAGGGGACACGGGTTCGTGCCCCGGTCCGGGAGGATCCCACATGCCGCGGAGCGGCTGGGCCCGTGAGCCATGGCCGCTGGGCCTGCGCGTCTGGAGCCTCTGCTCCACAACGGGAGAGGCCACAACAGTGAGAGGCCCGCGTACCGCAAAAACAAAAAATACAAAACAAAAAAACCCAAGAATCCGCATTTGAGTAAGCAGACCCAAGAATACTGGTAGGACTCAGCCTTACCTGAACCCTTGCTTAACCAGACCATAGGTTCATGACTATAATTCTCAGGACGTCTGTCTAGAGTAGGAAGCAGAGGAAGAAGCAGGCAGCTGAGGCTGGAAAAGAACAGCCATGAAGGCTGACGGTCACTGAGCACTTCCAATGCACCAGCTACTCTGCAAAATCTATTTTTATTGACTGTCTCAACAAATTTTCTCAGATTCCTTTGCAGTGATTATTATTCCTTTTCCTTATTTTTTAGATGAAGAAATTGAGACTCAGAGAAGTTAAGGAACTTGCCCAAGCTCACACATGTAGTGTGACTTGAACCTGTGACCTGTGACTTGAAACGAATCACCTAACTTCAGACCTAAGTGTCTTTCCCCCGCCCCCCAAGAGGAAAATAAACCTGGGGAGACCAAAACACCAAAATACATAGAGAAACGAACACATACAAGAACTGATTCTGGAAGAAGAAAAGCCCCAGAAAAGGAAAAGACAAGCTGTTGTAGATTTTTACCCTTTCCAAAGAGCATAGATCTTGTTATCTTTCCCTAATAGCGCGTATTTGTTTTGTCTCCAGAATGGAAGAGCCCTCTCACTCAGGACCAGTCAGGCGTGCCAAGACACTGGCATTTTATGAAATGTATACCCTCCCCTCTGTTCCCAAGGGCTCCTCCCCCTATTCCCACTTCCTTAACCCATTTTCATGTTGGAATAAATCTCATCTTAGCAGCCACGAGAGTTCTCCAAACATATGAAAAGGACAAGGATTCCATTGCCTCTTTTTCCTTTTTCTTTCTTGCTTTTCATAGATTCAACAAAGCCACACCATTCCCAGGTTGAGTAAAGGAAAAAGAAAAAAGAAAACAAAAAACTATTCTTGTCAGAATTTTGCTTCTCGTGGCACTTAAGGAATTTGGATGGTAGGGCAAGACAGACAGGCTTTTAAAATTCCTTTATTGTTGACACCCCCGATGACTGATACCCTGTCAGCACTCCAGCTGCAAGTCGGGACTAACAGAGCTCTACCCCACGTGCTGCAGAAGCCAGCCAGTGAGTCCGCTCTCCTGCCCATTAGCACAGGGCTTCTGTGTCATCTCAGGACCACTCTCGGAAAATTTAGGAGAAAGTAAAAGAAAGATACACAGAAAGATAGAGGAAGAATAGCAATGGGTCCAAAGACACCCATGACAGGCTAGTAAATACACACAAACTCTTGAGCTCACTAGTTCCATCTCTCTCTAGCTTTCTCTCTCTGATGAGCTCTGTCTCTGTCTTTCTTTATCTCTTTGTCTCTACTACCTCTCTCTGTGTTTCTGTCTCTTTCTCTCTTTTCTCTCTGTCTCTGTCTCTCTCTCATGAACACAAACTCACACACTCACTCTCTCTCTCACACACACACATGCAGCCTTAAAGTCATATCCTTTGGAAAAATCACATGAAACATGCTTTTCAGAAACCATCTATGCAAAACACCCATCCTCCCACTTTTAATCATTTTCACTTTCTCCTTTTTAAAACTGTCTTTAATCTAGATTTTTTTTCACTATAGAATGTGAATCACATAGAGCACGCAGCCTAAGAGAAGCACTGAGTGCATCTGTAACCACAATCATAGCTATACTTTATTTTTATTTAAAAAACTCAAAACTGTTATAAACCTTCCTTGCCGTCTCAGGACCAAATGCGAAGTTCCAAACTGAAGTTTTTGTCCCACCGGCCCATAAAAGCAGAGGACCATTCTTTTATTCCTCTCTGTGTGTGAATATTTTCTTGATTCTGTGCATGATTTATAATCTATGTCTCTCTTGGTGGCATTTATGTCATGTTTCCCAATAGACTGACCATATGCTCCTAGAGGACTGAATCCCACTGTATCACTCCTCATTCTTACATAGCTTCACAACCCAAAGCAGCACTCCTATACGTAAGAGCCTGGTGTGATGCTTGCTTCTAAAGCTAGACATCCAGTACCCCTATGATATGACTTAGCAATTCCATAGGAGAAATAAACCCTATGTCCACAGGAAGATTTGTACCTAAATGTTCCTGGTAAATTTAAACTGGAAACAATTCATGCGTCGGTCAACAGGTGAATGAATAAAAAAAGTGGAGTACATCATACAGTGGAATTCTACTCACATTTAAAAGGAACAGACTGCAGATATATACAACATGGGTAAAACTCAAGATGATTTCGCTAAGTGAAATAAGTCAGACTGAAAATAGAACACTCATGTACAATTCCATTTATATAAAATACTAGAAAATGCAAACTCATCTAGAGTGACAGAACACAGATCAGTGGTTGCCTGGGTATGGCACAGAGCTAGTGATAGATTGAAAAAGGGCACAAAGAAACTTTTGGGAGGGATGGAATTGAATATCCCTAGATATAATATTGTATTTAAAGTAGTCAGTGTCATATGAGATGTACATACAATGTCCTGTGGGAGGGTAAATGAAGAAGAGATTGATTACAGCCTTGGGTGAGGGGCATTAGAGAGGGTTCGTAATGGAAGAGAAGGATTTGGACAAGGTGTAACATGAGAAAAGAGAACTTCAGGTAAAGGGAAACAGTGTGAGCAGAAATGGGTACCTATTGGGTTTCTGAGTGATAAGAGGCTAGATTGATTTGGCCAGGTCCAAGGATTCATCTATTAATTGATTCATTAAACAAATACATATTCAGCACTAAAAGGAATTCTAGATTATGAAAATACTTTGGCAAGAAAGAACACCCTCCCATACATTAAGCAAGCAGTCAGCTTGCCAAAGGTCCACAGTTGCCAAAAGTAGAAAACAAAACATGATGGAGTCAAACAAGACAGTCCATTACCCACAGCACAGGAAACAGCAGAAGCATCCCCACAGCTGTGCTAGTTCCCCTGTCTTAGAGTGCCTCTGCCCCAAAGGGGTGTTGCAATGAACACAGATAACAGCTACATGAAGAGTGGGTTGTAGTGCCACAGGGGAACCCAGAGCTCAAGGCTCAGCACCTTTTATAGCAGGCAACAAACAAGCCAGTCCCCTTCCTCCAGGGAGCAACCAGTTTCCATGCAATCAGGCTGCAGTCACCTTGACCTACTTAGTTGCCACGTGACGAGCTACAGAAAACAGCTCAGGGCCAAAGGATAGTTAGACCTTATGGTTGGCATATTCAGTAAGGATGTGCAGGGATCCTCCTGGCCCACAATGAACAGCCTCCCCCCGAACACTTGAAAGCCAGACTAAGAAGTCTACATTTTCATTTGGTTGTAATAAGGAGTTGCTGGGAAGGTTTGAGCAAAAGAATGATTTGAGTGATTTGAGTAGAGGGGCATCAGAGAAAGACTAAGCTGATGGACATATACAGGACAGAATGAAGCAGAAAAGAGGAAAGACAGAGGGATTAGAAAAACATTAGAGAGTCTTTCCTTCAGAGCAAAGAGTGGGGAGGAAACCAGTGAGAGAGTTCACCTGGAACTGGGCTGTGATGGGTGACCACTTAACACAGCATGAACAAGGAAGGGGGAGGAGGGACTTCTTAGCAGCTCCAGGTTTTCTGCTGACATTTGACTCATGAAGGTGCTTGGTGTGAGAGAATTAAAGGACGTGGGATGAGCATGAGTTGGGGAAACTGGAGACCTGTAGTAACGTGTATAGGCTGGAGGGGAGAAAGGAGGCTGGAAGGAAGAAGGAGAAGGGAAAGGTGTGTTTAGAAGTCAATAAGACTAAAACCACAAGTAACTCAAAATAAGCCACTTTATCCCTTTTCGGTTCCAAGGCAGATGGAAGTTTGCATCTTTTCTGGGAGGCTAAAGTGATAGCTCAAAAGGCTTCAGCTCCTACCTTGCCCACATACCAACTCTTAGGTAGCTTCTTTGCTTCCACCCACTTTTTCCATCAGTCAAGGTCATCCTACCGCTTGTTGGAGTCCCTGGAGCCCAGGAGAGCATGAGACACCAAGGGCTGTCTTAGGGTCACGTCACTCGCTTTAGTGCAGTAGTTTTGTCTTTCTCAGCCTTAAAAATATTTTCCTTTTCCACTCTTGGCACTGTCTGACCAAGAAAACAAATATTCCTGTTTGCCTGTTGTTTTTTGTTTTTTTTTTTCTGCTGGTGAATCTGTCTTTTAACAGTTTCATTTGTGTTACCCTGAGCAGTGGATCTGGGAAATGGTTTTCCTATTCACATGGAAATTACAGGGCCATTCTTCTGTCTTTCCCCTTCACTTAGGAGCTGACAGGTGGAGCCCAGAGCAGAGATTTGTTCAGAATTATTCTGTCGACAATGAGGACTCTAAGAGGACCTTACCTCTCATTTTCATGTTGTCATCATTTTTCTCTGATTTTTTAACAAGAAAAAAATCTGGCAATTTGAACTTAAGGTGGAAGATTAAACAGTATCTGTCATGATAAATACAAATGGGGAGGACCTTTTCCGTCCTCTGCTTTGTCTGCAGGAACTTGCACAACTGCAATGCTTTTGTCTTTTCCTACAGAGGAGGGAACTAAATGCATTTAATTTTGACCCTTAACTATTTAATTTTGACCCTTCACTATTTTAAGACTGTCTTTCTTGAACAGTGATTTAGCAAAACTTGCCTTTCGGTAACTATGCTAGTTTGACTTGTCTGATACAGAGAAATGCTTTATAAGGAATTCTTTCATTAACAAAATTCCATAAGGTAACCAAACACACATCACCTGTGACCCATTATTTGGTACAGTTTATGAAAATTATGCCTATTGAGAAAATGAGCACCGACAGCCTTGGGTGAGAGAAAGACCTATAAGATCTGGGTTTTAGTCTCAACACAACCAGTCCTTGGCAAGCCAGATAATCTCTCTAATCTTTAGTTTTCCTCTGTCTTTAAATGGGAATATAAACCACTTGCCCTATGTGCCCCACAGGGATACTAAAAGTATCAGAAGAGAGAATATAAGTGAAGTGATTTGAAGAATTGTGAAATGCTAGGAAGCAGGAATCAATGGCAGTCTCGAAAATATCACCTCATCAAAAGTGAGAAGGAATTTGTATTCGAATGAGCTTACCTTTAAAATGTTTATCTGGTACTTGATTGCAAAATTTCATATCTGTATATTGGGGAACAAACATTGTGGTTCATAAGATAAAACTACCTGATGGTATTTCTAAAGACCTCAACCTTCATATGGGTGAAATATGAACCATAAAAGATAATTACTCTTATTTTCTTCACCGTTTTCTTTTTGAACCTTTGATTTCCAGGAACTCTAAAAAAATGAAGGGGATACTGCCTATTTAATATACTTCATTGAAAAAAATTTATTTTAGGTTTCTTTTGTCTTCCTGAAGTAAAATATGTCCAGTTCTGAAAATAAGTATTTCCTCAGAGAATGATCTAACAGAAATCCAAGTATAAAAGAGATCACTGTTGTCCTTCTCCATTATTAATTCCTATATGGTGGGTAGATCCAAAAATAACCTGAGGAGGGCTTCCCTGGTGGCGCAGTGGTTGGGAGTCCGCCTGCCGATGCAGGGGACGCGGGTTCGTGCCCCGGTCCGGGAGGATCCCACATGCCGCGGAGCGGCTGGGCACGTGAGCCATGGCCGCTGAGCCTGCGCGTCCGGAGCCTGTGCTCCGCAATGGGAGAGGCCACAACAGTGAGGGGCCCGCGTACCGAAAAAAAAAAAAAAAAAAAAAAAAACCTGGAGGAGAAATAGAGGAAGAAAGCCTAATCAATGTGTATGGAAAATGCTGGGAGGAAAGAAGTACGAATGGATTCGTGGATGGACTTGGAAAAAGGTGAAAATGCCTTGTTTTCCTGATTAATTCATGATATAGGTTGTGTTACTGTATGAATGTGATTGGGAAACTCTGACTTACATCTGGATGCCAAAACTCATAACTGTTGCACTGGCAGTCATTTGTTTGAAAATAGGGGAATAAAGGTCTTTTTTTTCCTGTCCCTTTTTATTACCCTCCAATTCCTCCACTGGTTCCAGACTGAGACATATTTGAGACTGCCAATCTAGCCCGGTTTAAAATGTACACTGTGAGGAGAAAATTATAAGAGCCAAAACTAATTTAATATTCTTGATTTGGGTTGCCATTTGGCCGCGGAGTTCCCTACTGTGGAGAGCAAGGTTACAGGGGGATTACAGAAGAGTTGTATTTAACTTTTGGGGGTGACAGGTGTTTTTACACTCTTTATTGTCATGATGACTCCACAGATGCACACATATGTCAAAAATTACCAAACTAAACATTTTTAATATGTTCAGTTTATTGTGTATAATTTGTATCTCAGTAAAGCTGGTAACAGTAAAATAATAATTCTTAAATGAAAAAAGTTAATGTAACTTTACAATGAATTATCCTGGGGGAGGTCAGTGGGACTCTTGTTCTCCCACCTAGTAAGATCTGTTTTCTTTATTTTTTATCAACTTTTAAAGGCATTCATAATGACCTTTTGTTTACCAAACCTCACCTTTCTTTTACGTTTACACTAGTATCCAAGAGGATATCTCTTGTTCCCCATTTGAGCAGTTAATTACTCCATTAGCTTCCTAATGCTTCATAATAAATTACCACACATTTAGTGGCTTAAGACGACAGACATTTATTATCTCATAGTTTCCGTAGGTCAGATCTCCAGGCATGACCTGACTGAGTAAAAGGGATTGGTCAGGCTGGGGTCTCATCTGGAGCTGAGAGCCGCCATCCAAGCTGATTCAAGTAGGTAGAACTCAGTTCCTCGTGGCTATACAACTGAGGTCCCATTTTCTTTCTGGCAACTGATATCAGTCCCAGATCCTAGCCACACGGCCCCTTCCATGGGCAGGTTACAACATGGCGTTTTGCTTATTCCTAGGCCATCAAGAGTCCTTGTCTCTTTGAAGGACTTACCTGATTATGTGGGGCTCACCCATGAAAATCTATCTCCCTTTCAGTTAACTGAATGCCAACTAATTAGGAAACTTAACTACATCTACAAAATCCCTTTTGCGATAAAATGTAACATAATCATGGGAGTGATATTACACTGTATTCGTAAATCCTGCTTACTAGGGGCAGGACTCTTAGAGGCCATCTTAGAATTCTGCCTACCGCAATTGTTGTGTAACTAAAACAAGATTTTTCACTTGTTTATACAAACTTTCTCTTTTGCTCTCTTGTCCAGGTTTCAGATATTAAATATTCACTTTAATTTTATTTTTATCATCTTTGGTAGTAGCAGAACAGGAAGAACACTGAAAACATCCAAAGAATAGGAATGCTGAAGTGTGTGATTAAAAGTTGAGCCTATTCTATCAATACTCATGAAGTTTCTGAATTTCTAGCTTGGGCATTCTGAACACATGTAAAGTGGCTTTTATTAAGAAGACGATTAGAGATCCATGCCTGTAAATAAAAGACAGTACCAGGGTAAGCCAGAATCAGACACTAGCACTGATCTAATACAGGAGTGAAGGCTAAGGGGCAGGTCTGGTTAAGAATTAATGATTCTGCTTAATCAGAAAGGCTTACCGAGGAAATGTCACAATATCCAGAAACATATCACTATACAGTTTTCAAGGGACAAAGATACTAGAAAAAGTGCTTTATCTGGGTACATCACAGCATTGGGTGGGTAAGTCAGGCAACATAGCCAAGCAAATATCTTACTGGTCAATCTACAAATAGGGGTTCTAAGCCAAAACCTCAGCTCCTTGGGAAATGCAATCGGCAAGTGCAAGTAAGTGTGTGAACCACTAGAAATGAACTGGGATGTTAGGCACATGAGCTCCCCAAAATGGAAAAAGGGGAGCCCAGATAAATGAGTAGAGGCACAGGTTAGGAAGGAAGGGTTAGCTCAGGAATTCAAGCACAGGTCCCACTTATTCAGAGTAAGGGTCTGGGCATGAAGAGTCATATCAGTCAGGGGAGGTTAGGTTGTGTTGCAGTAACAAACAATCCCAAAACACTACAACAAAATTTAATTCTTTCTCGTACACTCTTATGGACCTAGGCATCTTTCCAAGGCAACTGTCCTCCATGCAGAAATTCAACAGTTTAGGTTGACAGAGGCTCCACTATTGTGTAGCTAAACTGATTCTCCTTATGGTTGGGGGAGAGCGTGAGAAGCACAGAAGTAAAAGGCGCCATTTCTGATCACATTATGTTGTCTGAAGGGAGCTACATGGCCATCCCTCTCCCCGTGAGCCTCAAGATTTTGGTGAGCAGTGCTAGTGTTGACCACAAAATCTGATTATGACCTAGAAGCTACTTTGCAGAAGCATTAAAAGTAAGATTCTGGAGCCCAAATGTCTGGGTTTGAACTCTACCTCTTCTAATTATTAGCTGTGGGCCATGGAAAAGTCTGTCAACCCCTTTGACTTACTTTCCTCATCTTGAAATGGATAATAATGGTACCAATCTCAAAAGATTCTTATAAGGATTAAATGAGTTAATATATGTTATGTGCTTTGTATGCAGTAAGCATTATGTAACCGATGCTTATTATTATTAGGGTACGAAAATCAGGATCCAGTGGTTAGTCCAGAGAGAGGTAAATTATCATTAGAGTTGATGGGTGACTGTGATCTGTTTTAGGCCACTACATCCCTATTAAGTCTAGCATTTCACTCTTTCTGGAATTGTTAGACCACTCACGTCTGCGATGGTCCGTGCTATTTCCTCTCCCTAGAACTCCCACTGGCCTTCTTCCTCCTGGTAACTCTTATGTCTCATTCGAGATGAAAACTCTAAGAACCTTTTTCTAATCCCACAGGCAGAATTACTGCTTATCTCCTATGAGGGTATAATTTTAAAAATAACATTTATCAAGTACCTATAGACATTCTACAAGGCACTATACCTGGCTTATTGACCACCTACTACGTGCCAGATACTGTTCTACTTGGTAGGGATATAGTAGTGAACAAAATAAAATGCTTGCCCTTATGGAAGTTACACTCATTCCAGTGTAAACATCTATGTAATAGGCACTATTAGGAAAGTTTATGTCAGAGAAGTTAAGCGACTTGCCCAAAGTTTCACCTCAAGTAAACATCAAAATCAGTATTTGAAACTAAGCCCGTCTAATTCCAAGGTGCTCACTAATAACTGCTGAGTAGTATTTTCTCTGGGTTCCATCAAGCCCTTAGGACAAAGTATGTAGTTGCAGAGTAATGTCTCTCCCAAGAAATTGTGAGCTTTTCAAGGGCAGGGCACATGTAAAATGTTGAATTTAATAAATTAATAATAACCTGTTATTAAGGTCCTCCAAATAATTCAAGGTTTGGGGACTAAGTCTACAAGTTAGCATCAACTAAAGTATGGACCAGGAATGAGTTAGGGGCAGATCTGTAAGGGGGAGACGAGCTGCAGGGGGCCAGGAAAATGAGGGAAATAAGACTGCCATCTGGCAGGCTATCTTAGGCCCAAATGTGCAAAAAGCAAGTTTATCTTTCATTTCTGTGTTCTGTTCTCCCGTCCTGTGGCCCCCCTCTTACCAAGTAGGCTAAGCTTTTTAAAAGGAAAAATGTTATTAATGGGAACAAAAGGATCCCTAATGGTGGAGCAGAAAATAGAGTGAGGAAAAGTTCCCGTCTTCCAAGTTTGTGGACGATTCTTTTGAAGGGAGGAGGGCGGAAAAAGGCTTCCCAGCAACCTTAAGTCACACTGCATGGGCAACCTTTTCTCCTGGCTGTAGGCTTGCCCAGAGAACAAGCATAGGCTCCAACAAAATGAGGTAGAGACAGTATATATGTGTGTGTGTGTTAACGACTAATACCCTGCTGTTTGTTGTTCCTGCAGAGTGCTACTCTTAACAGCAGTGGTTCCCCTAGAGCTATTGGTGAGTCACCTACAAACCAGAAACTCTCCTGGACAAGCTGTAATAATGGTGCTTTGCCCGGCTGAATTCTTCCATGGGTGATCTATCTATACAAGATCCTTTGTAAGCCTCTTATAGAGGAGGAATCAAGTGGATGAAAATGCAGCAACTCTAGATAGGATGGGCCAAACATCATTCTTCCAGGCTGTACTTAAAGAGCTCTGCAACTCCCTAGTAAGAAGAGGTCGGCTACTAATAACAGAACTACAATGAATACCGAACTCACACTATGTGTGCCATTTATAGATTTCTGTACGTTATGTGTATCCACTCAGGAGATGTACAGTGTGCACATCCACCCAGTGGTGTGCTAAAGCCAGCCCCTGCTGGCTCACACGAGCTGACTGCTCAATCTTGCCCTAACTCCACATGCAGTGATGTCACTGTAGTAGCTTGAAATTGGCCATAGCGGGAGTATTTGCACCATAGAAATTGCCAAACATTATAGATTTGGGCTTTCTAGTTTGTTTGAGAGCCAGTTATTAAGCATTTACTAGCATACCACTATGTGAATATATTTGGGGGTAGAAAGACATATGTATAGGGACCTCCCTGGCAGTCCAGTGGTTACGACTTCGCCTTCCAATGCAGTGGGTGTGGGTTCAATCCGCGGTCAGGGAACTAAGATCCCACATGCCTCGTGGCCAAAAAACCAAAACATAAAACAGAAGCAATACTGTAACAAATTCAGTAAGACTTTAAACATGGTCCACATCAAAAAATCTTTAAAAAAGATATATGCATATATATATCCACATATATATATATATATGCACATACATACACACAAATATGTATATGTGTATAAATACATGTAATTATATATATATAGTGTGTGTATATATGTATATGTGGTATACATATTCTATCATAAGTGAATGGTCTTCCAACTTAACTCTATAGTATGAGTTCATTTCTAAATTAACCATTTTGTATTACTAGTAAAATGTTTTAACTTTTAAAACCCTTGCATAATATACAAAGATAAATATATGCATTTTCCAAAATTTTTCTGTAACTACCATGTAATGAACAAAAATCAGTAATAGCCATGAATATATATTTGGATTAAGTAAATCTCAACTGACCACTACAAGTAAGGTCACGCGCTCAGAGTGAGTAGACAATGTAAGAAAGCGTGTACTCCTGTGCAAAACAATAAGCCCGTTTAAAAGCTCAGGTCACTGTGCTTCAGCCTTCTTTTTTTTTTTTCCTTTTTATAAATTTATTTATTTATTTTTGGCTCCGTTGGGTCTTCATTGTTGCCCAGGGGCTTTCTCTAGCTGTGGAGAGCGGGGGCTACTCCTGGCTGTGGTGCGCGGGCTTCTCACTGCGTGGGCTCAGTAGTTGTGGCTCGTAGGCTCTAGAGCGCAGGCTCAGTAGTTGTGGCGCACGGGCTTAGTTGCTCCGTGGCACGTGGGATCTTCCCAGACCAGGGCTCGAACCCGTGTCCCCTGCATTGGCAGGTGGGCTCTTAATCACTGAGCCACCAGGGAAGCCCTGTTTCAGCCTTTTTTTAACCTTTAAAAGAAGAGTTAATAGTGTCCAGGGCTGTTCCCCTACCAGGCAGGTCTGTGCCCAGGGTAGAGAAAGACAGGTTTTCCCAACACTGCACACAACCTGGAAGGCCCTAGAACTGCTGATGGGCTTCTAGACCTCCGAGCCAGGTGCTTGTGAGTTTCTCTAATGATGTGTCAACACAAGTAATTGGCCCAAGCTCCAGTGACTCTCAACAATAGAAGAAAACACTTTGCAAGTAGGGGAGTGGGAGGAAAGAACTTAAATCAAACTGGGAGCTTAGTACCTGCCAGATTTAATCCCTTCTTCTTCTCTGCAATGACAGAGTTAATGAGTGGATTGCAAGATTTTACATTTCACCTCTGATGTTTTAAATACCTCAGATAATAAGGGGAGTACATTTATATAGTGCTTTATATGTGTTGGCTCATTTAATCCTCACATCAATGTGAGAGAGAAGTATTAGCCATGTTTTACAGCTGTGGAAACAGAAGCTTGGAGAGATCAAATGACTTCTCTAAAATCACACGGCTGGTAACTGAGAGATCTCCCAGCTCCAAGCTCAGCGATTTTTCCTCCACACATGCCCTACTTTTGATAGGCCAAAATGGACTCCTGCCTTTTAGCCACAAGTGGAAATCAGTCACTGATCCAGGTAAACTGTGGCAGATTTAGGGAGAAGTTGCCCCCAACCCAGACCTCACTAGACTGCGCCCATGCCCCTCTCTAATCGTCACAGTGTTCCCCAAATCAGAACCAGTCATCAAAATGTCAGAACACTGAACTTCAAATGCTCATTCACATTAATGCACAAATGACTGTAATAACTTAAAGTATTCACCTGTCTATACCTTCATTTTAGAGGTAATCAAAGCCTTACTTACCCAAGAGGAATAGCATTTGGGCATGCAGTGGACATCAAATGTGTGGCTACAGAGCTAGAAACCCCACAGAGCTGGCTGTCTCGTTCCACGTACATGAACGGCTTAATTTCTAACATCATAGCCAAGATGTGCTAGAAAAGGAGACCTATTCAAATGGCTTGTCCAGATCTACTTGCACCTGCCTAACCCTTTCGAGCATTGTCACCTCAGCAGGAAAATCAACAGTCCCAGTACTCACAGAGAGGAATTAATATTTAGGCTCTTATTTTGTTCAACGGTATCATGAAAGTCTTCTTAGCTCAACAGCTCAGTCTCAGATATTTGGAATTTGTTTTTCTGTCCCTGCCTTCCTTCCACCCACAGTGATTTGAGAGATATAAACTAGGAGTTCCTTGTGTGATGGTGATAGTTTATTCCTACCCACCCTGTCCTTTCAAAATGGAACATGATTTCTTCCTTCAGTAACAGAGAGGATTGTGGTTGTCATGTAGATAAATGCAATATAGTTTCACACCTTGTTCACTTTGAGTTACTAGGTAGGAACTCCCAAGAAGCAGCTCCATTTTAAAAGAATGCAGGTACTTTGATACTATGCCAAGGACTACATGTTTGAAGAAATAGTGTTTTCATGGCAAATCCAGGAAGCAGAGTCTCTTGCCATCATCAAAAAAATACCCACTATGTAGCGTAACAAAAGCAATGCGCACCTGACATCAAATGGAGCCCCCTTTCTCCAGCAGCATCTTCAATCACAAATCTAATCAGGCATATAACCTGTTCTAAAAGAGCCTGAAAAGTCTGCTAACCACAGTATGACTTTTCTTTCCAATTTTTTTTTTGCTGTGGCTGCATTTTTTGGAAGCCTCAAGTGCAGAGCTACTTTGTAAGCTTTTTCCCTTCCATAACCCCCCTTCCAGAAAACATGTTGACTCTCAAACATGTTGACTTATACTTAAATGAGATCTCCTTAAAGACGAGTAAGAAAAATCACACCCATTTCAAGTGTTTCTTTCTCACTGAAAAGAAGGTAAAGAAGATATTTCCAAGCCATTAAGGGTGTGTGTAAGAAAATTGGTAGTAGGAAGGCAAAATGGGACACGTGACCCTTGCCAAGACTGACTAGCTCAGGAGAATCTAAAAATAGTCATTCAAACTTGGCATATGTGGACTTGCATGGAAAGTTTGTGCCTGAATTTTGTTTGAAGATAGAATGTTGACAGTAAATGAAATGGTGCTGCAGAGTAATCTAATCCTGAAAGAATCTCCATATTGACCAGCCATTGATGGCTGATGCAAGGTGGTCTCACACTGACTGGAAAAGCTACCCAAAAGTTTCAGCCTGGTGAGTTCAAAATCATCTTGGTTACACCCAGGGTGAAATTTTATTACGTTCAAAGTAAATTTTCAAAAATATATGAACATCTGGAATAGAACTGAGAGTCCATAGATAAACCCATACATTCATGGCCAGTTGATTTTCAACAAGGGTGCCAAGACCATTTAATGGAGAAAGAATTGTCTCTAACAAATGGGGCTGGAACAAATAGATGCCCACACAAGAGACTGAAGTTGAAACCCTACCTCCCATAATATACAAAAATTAACTCAAAGTGGATCAATGACTAAATATAAGAGCTAAAACTATAAAACTCTTAGAAGAAAGCATAAGGGTAAATCTTCATGATCTTGGATTTGACAATGGTTTTTTAGATATGATACCAAAAGCATAAGCAATAAAAGAAAAAAAGGATAAACTGAACTTAATCAAAATTAAAAATTTTGTGCATGAAAGGACATTATCAAGAAAGTAAAAAGATAACCTACAAAATGAGAGAATATATTTGCAAATCATGTCTCTGATAAGGAACTGGTATCCAGAATATGTAAAGAACTCTTACAATCAATAACAAAAAGACAACACAATTAAAAATCGGGCACAGGATTTGAACAGACATTTCTGCAAAGAAGATATACAAATGGCCAAAAAACATTTGCAAAGATGTTCAACATCACCTTTCATTCAGGAAATGTAATTCAAAACCACAATGAGATACCACTTCACACCCACTAGGAAGGGTAGCATGAAAAAAATGTAAAATAAGTGTTGGTGAGGATATAGAAAAATTGGAAATTTTGTACTTTTCTGGTGGGAAACTAAAATGCTATAGCAACTGTGGAAAACAATTTGGTCAATTCCTCAAATTTTAAATGTGAAATTATCCCATGGCACAGCAATTTCGCTCCTATGTATATAGCCCCCACAAATTGAAAACAGGACTCTAACGATACCTATGCACAATTGTTCATAGCAGCACTATTCGCAACAGTCAAAACCTAAATGTCCATTAACAAATGAATGGATTTTTAAAATGTGGTACATTTATACATTGGAATATTATCCAGCCATAAAAAGAAATGAAGTACTGATACACGCTACAACATGAATAAACCTTGAAAACATTTTGCCAAGTGAAGGAAGTCAGACACAAAGGATCTATTTTATATGATATATTTATAGGAAAGATCCAGAATAAGTAAATACATAGAGATGGAAAGTGAATTGGTGTTTGCTGGGGACTGGAGGGAATGAGGAGTAACTGCTTAATGGGTACCGGATTTCATTTGGGGATGACGAAAATGTTTTCAAACTGGATAGATGTGGTGGTTTCACAACACTGTGACTGTACTAAATTCCACTGAATTTTTCACTTAATAATATTTAATTGGTATAACTGATTCATTTTGTTATAAAGCAGAAACTAACACACCATTGTAAAGCAATTATGCTCCAATAAAGAGGTAAAAAAATAATAATAATGATATTTAATTGTATGTATGTGAATTCAACCTGACTAAAAAAATCACATGGACAAGAATCAGAGAATCCTTGGAATTTCTCTTAAGAGCCAATGGTCTATTATGAATTTTAATGTCCAATCAAATCATTTTTCTTTACTTTCTCCTTTTATTCTGTTTGCCTTTTTGTCCAGGGATATAATTTTTGCTCTCCTTAGACTCTGCGGTAAGAGTACCAAACATAAGCCAGAAGACACCATCAATGACAGCAGACTGCATCCCCTCTGAACAGAATCTTCACTGTATTCCCTCTTGTAAATGGAATTTGGATGTCCTCACTGAAGTAGATGCCTATTGTTTTAGTTGTCCACAATAGCATCACCCATTCCTACTCCTATATCTAATAAAGGCTTCTCCAGCCCAAGTGGTTCTAGCAGTTGCAGCATGCAGGCTGCTTACCTCTCCCCTGCCCCTGCCATAAAGTCACTCACATGACTCAATGAGAGCCAGTCTTGGGCACAGTTCAAGAATAGGCATGTGACTCAAGTCATGACAGTCAGATGCCTTCACCAAGATTTGTTAAACTCAAGCTGGAAGAAGAGAAATTGTTTCTCTTTGGCTAGCAAGACACAAGAATGGAGTTCAGAGTTGCCTATGGCCTCTGAATACCAGCGATACCTCTTTGAGAGGTACCAATACCTCTTTGAGAGAATGGAGCAGAAGTTAGCTTTCAGGGGAAAATAAAGCAAAAGATGGCTAGGGAAAGTAGTCCTGATGCTATTCACATCTCTGGTTCCAAATGACACAAAGGTCAGTACCACCAAATGACTTTTCTGAAGTATTCTTATATAAGCCAAGCAAATTTATCCCTTTTGTCAGACATTCTGGTACTCAGGAAGGGCTTAACTTATGTGTACAGATACAGCTGATACCATAGGTATCGATTTTTTTTAACTGCAGAGAGTAATCCAATACCAGAGCCAACTCTTTGGTCCTACTCTCCTCAGACTTCAGAGCCTCATCATTTAGGGTTTGGGTTTGGGTGAAAGAGATACCAGTTCTTCACATTTCTTCTCATACTCTCCAAAATTAAGTTGATGTGGAACCTCCTTGGAACAAGACACCTAGATTGCAGATTTGAAATCCTTTGAAAATCTCTGGAAACCTACCTTAGGATAAATTATGGGCCCATTCCCAGGCAAATCTATCTAGAACTTCATTGCTGGAGAAGTCAATATCATTTTCTATCTACATTATCTTGAATGTTAGTTACACAACTCCTTGAAAACAAATAATCTGTCATTTATTTGTGTTTGGTATTATCAAGGCATTCAATAAGTTATTTGCTACATGAGAGTGTTTTGTTGTGAGATGCATGTTAGGTTAAGGATAGAAATGGGGATGAAACAGTTAAGAGACAATTCCTAGGAACTTAATTGAGAAGCACTGATCTTATGGGGAAAAGAAGAAAAGATGCCATCATATGTTACATTTCAATTTATCTGTTTTCTGTAGAGGGAAGGAATAAGCATTTATTTTAAAAGACCATGGATTATAAACTATAATAGATCATTTCATATGCATAATTTTGTCTAATTATCACAACCAGCATGTTAGGAGGATATCATTAGTTGTATTATTACACACAAAGAAAACTCAGAAACACAAGTAATTTATCCAGGGTTAGAGAAAACTATGGGATTCAGGCATTGCTCTCTCTGAACTAAAATCGGTCTCTCTTCACTGTAAGTCCTTCCTGAGCTTTGGTTATAATATCTGTGCTATGAAGGATTTGAACTAGATCAGCATGCACAAATATATAGCACATAAACCAACTACTCCCCCCATGGTATCCCTGGTGGCCATTGTTAAAATCGATTACGTTATTTTTCTCTGCTGAGCCCTGACTCAGAATCCCTGTAAATAAGATGCTCCAGAAACAATTCTTCCTATCAAACCGAGGTTACACTCATGTTCCATTCTACTCTTATTCTGAAAATGACATTAAGCCCATTCCCAGGCCTCCAGATCCAAGCTAAGAATTTCATATAACAGCAAAGCAGATCTAAAGAGGTCATCACCCTTGACTTCACAAAGCAGATGCCCTAACACTGGGACCCCACTCTGCCAGATAGTCTATGGAGACATTGCTCCTCATGAAAGAACTCCTTGCCCTCAGAAACACCAGACACTGGCAGCTCTAGATCTCAGTGCAAAGTAGGTCCAGAAACTTAAACCCAAATAGAAGCCAATGTTTGTTTCTTGGCTGTTTCAAATCTGACAAGGTAAGGTGAAGTATGATGGAAGGAAGCGAACAGGAGGAAACAGGAGCTTGAGCCCCTGGCAATTTGGGTAGCGTGGCGATGTCAGCGGGCAGGAGCTGGGGGGGAATCAGGGACCCAGCATTTCAGCACATTCACATCTCATTTTGTCCTTTCTTACCCTCAGCCTAGAGAATATGCCGAGGTGATTTCAAGCAAAGCCTCAAATTCAGTCTTGATGAAAGAGGCAGTATTCTTTTTGAATTATGTTTGCAAAAGGCTGGGGGTGGCATATAAGAAGGCAGGAAAGGTGAAGCAATGGGGTGATGTCATTTGGAGTGGAGGCATTTTGCATAATAGAATTTTCTCCTATGTAGGGCATTGTAGAGAGTGACATTTCAAAAGAGCACAGCTAAAACAGAAGGCCATCAAATGAAGTGAAGTTATCAAACTTGAAAATGCTTTGGATAAAACCTAATAACCCAAGTGCTAAGCCAGCCTGTCCCTTCAGCAGCATCACTGTGCTATACGCCACCTTCTTTAGAATTCTACAAGCGTGGAGCTGGAAGTCCAGTGGCTTTCAAAATTGTATTAGCAGTTAAATATTTGATAAAGTGAACCCCTATATATAAACCTATATCCAGTGAAGCCTTCCTGACCTCCCATTCTGTGGCATACAAGGCACAGGATCCTTTAATAGTATCTAAACAAATTCAAGTCATAATGAAATAGACAAAATATGTCACATGACTTGTTCAAGACCCAAACCTACCATTCACGAGCGTGACACTGAATATTAATGCCCCTGTGAACCTTGATAACTGCATTTGTAAATTTAGGGCTTGATGTGATATTATAGTGGAAAAAGAAATACGTGAACAAAACATTTATCTCTGATAAAGGATATCTTTTTTTAACCAAAAAGGAATGAGAAGAGAATAAATTAAAACGATTTTTTGTTTGATTTTTTGTTTTCATCTCCCTCTTCCCTCCTTTAGTTGTGATGTGTCTTTTTTTTTTTTTTTTTTTTGCACTACGCGGGCCTCTCACTGTTGTGGTCTCTCCCGTTGCGGAGCACAGGCTCCGGACACACAGGCTCAGCGGCCATGGCTCACGGGCCCAGCCGCTCCGCGGCATGTGGGATCTTCCCGGACCGGGGCACGAACCCGTGTCCCCTGCATCGGCAGGCGGACGCTCAACCACTGCGCCACCAGGGAAGCCCGATGTGTCTTTTTAACAACAATTGACCCAATGATGGTTCTTACTGTTTATATTAATTAACTTAAGAAATGCTGGTTGCTATGACAAACTCAAACTTCAGAAGCTTAAGAGAATGTAAGTTTGTTTCTTAATCAAGCAAAATGCAATGTGCATGTTTCTGGTCAGTGTGTGGCCTTCCATGTAGCTCCACCTCCCCATACAGCCTTAGTAGAGGACCTTAAAGAGGTACAAGATCCTCTCCTCCTTCCAGGAGGTAGCAGAGGATAGGATGAAGGAACACGTGGGAGGTTTCCATGCACTAGGCCTGGGAGTGGCATACATGGATTCTGAGCATATTCCATTATCAAAACTCAGTTACATGGTCCCATACCCATGCGACAGGAACTGGGAAATACAGAACCTATAGAAGTTCTATCATGGAAGGAGAGATTGCATGCATGTCACTTTTATGTAAGTCTGCATGTCAACATTGAGAATTATCAAGCAAACACATCTTCCTAAAGAGGAAACACTTGGTTGTCAATGTAAGTACAGAGATGAGACAAAAAAAGGAGAACCCACTGTTTT
The DNA here is from genome assembly GCF_011762595.2 of Tursiops truncatus. Classification (NCBI taxonomy): domain Eukaryota; kingdom Metazoa; phylum Chordata; class Mammalia; order Artiodactyla; family Delphinidae; genus Tursiops; species Tursiops truncatus. Next base: position 63,533,149 of record NC_047039.1, read on the forward strand.
CCCACTTAATATAATTCTAATCCATTTCCAAGATAATGTAAAGCACATTAAAAAAAAAAAAAAAAAAGCCTGTACAGTCACACGCATGAATCTTGTGGAGAAGAGGGGAAATGTTGTGGCAGAAAGAAAAAAATGGTGTGTTTTGCTTTCCCAGTTTTATTTTCTTTATGATCTTTTGAACGTTATTTACTCTTTTTAAAATATTCCATTTAAAAAATTAAAAGAAATAAAATATTCCATTTTCCTTTTCTTCCCTGCTGCTTTTGAAAGATACTTTTACCTATTTTATTTAGATGTTTATAAACTGTGATGTTTGGGGACTCCAAATTCTATGAATATAAAAGGGGCTATTTACCGGAAAATGTTACAATCTTATATTGTTCCTCATCCACAAATTAATTCTCTACACATGATTTGTTTAAGTTGGTTAATCAGTAAGCACTGTGCAAACAGGTGTCATCCATGATTTACAAAAGTGATGTAATATGAAAACGGTTCCAAGTACATGTTCCATTCATGGTGCTTATTGATATCAATGTTTCTCTAAACTGATACTAGCTTTGTTTATAGGAAAAGAACAAAAGCGACAGCTGGAACAGCCAGAAGCCAAGGCATCCATTTGGCCTGGGAGTCTGTCCATGTGTCCCGCCATTGACCGTGGAACTCTCTTGCCATCTGCCCCTCTACAAAATGGATCTTAGCCTCTGTACCCACTTATTGAAAGTAGGACCTTATTCCGCAAGCTCTGATAGCCATAGTTACTCTCCTCTTCCTGTGCTTGGGAATTTTCTACCTGAGTACATCATTTCTTCCCTTCAAGGAGCAGTGCCCATTCTTCAAAAAGTACTTTTTTCCTGTTTCACACCTTCTGCACCTCTAAGGACCTTCTGTTAGTTCCAGGGTCAGACTTGATGGGTAAAGATAGTTCTCACCACAACATAGGGGTGATTTGATTCCCATGGCCCACCACTGGGAGTGCCCTGGCCCAGTATCGTCCTCAGTGTATTCCAACAAATTCTGTTTCCATAGGTTGCTGACAGATGTTACCAACAAAGCGGTAGCGGTGGTTTATAATCAAATGCATTCCGGAAACACTGAGAAAAATAAACATATGTCTTTAATGCAGAACTTCTTAAAACTTGAAATATACCATTGCTCTTATGAATCTCTAAGAGAGGGAGGTAGCATGTCATGTTCCCAAACTGATTGGACTTAAGCACCCTTGTTCTCAGAGTTTCTCATGGAACTGATGACAATGGGAAGCTACTTGGGGAGAAATGGTGAGTCAAGCTGTTCTGTCTCAAGCTGGCAACCCCATCCATCTCAGGAAGATTTTATGATGATTCACGCTGATGATATTACTCTACTCGTGAGGAAGCGGCCTTAGCCTGATACCACTGCACATGACGGTAACCCTTTAAACAATAACATGTGTGGTAGACTTAGAGCTGTGCTATCTAGCACCCACTTCAAGGAAGGAATTGCTGCCCAGCTGTCGTGACAAATGGTTTCCATCTATCAGCTCCTGCAGGGCTTGCCTCGTCTGCAGAGAGCCACCTTGCCCGAGGTCATGCCCTTCCCGAGGCAGCCCCTACCAGATCACTGAACATGGCAGGGGAATAAAGGTCTCTTAATGTGGACACTCTGGTGTGCAATTTCCACTCCTTGCTGGTTGATTGAGGTTTGTCAGGCCTGCATTGCAACTCAACTTCTTCCCTGCCCAGTCCTGCTTCCTGCTCCTTTTCTGTCACAGGTATTGAGCCATAATAAATATCTTATGTCTTAACCTCCATCTCGGCTCAGGGTCTGGATCCAAAGAGCCGTTACAAGAATGGTCTGAGGAAGCAGTGCTATGATGGGATTTTGGAGCTGGATCATGTCCCTCTCAGTCAGCAATGAAGAACGCCATCACTAGTGGACAGGCTGCTCCTGGCACAAGCTTAACCTTTCACTGGAGGTGAACTGGGATGGTGAACCTGTGACAGGAAGACACTAGGGAGTGCAACGTATCAGGCACTCGAGATGTGGAGGATATAAGGACTCTAAGGATAGTGGTACTTATGATTTTTGCTAAGCAACAGGAGTTTGCTGCAGAAAGGTAATGAACATCTGAGCATGGGTAACAAGGAACTGAAGACCAACATGAAAGACAGAGGATCTCTGGATACAGAGGAATAACAAAGAAAGTCAAGGACCAGGCCCAATCAGAGGCTGAACCTTAAACGTGGTTAAATGTCCAACCAAGGCAGATAGATTAAACCAAGGTCAGGGCCTTTCTTGGTAAAAACTAGAACCCAGACATGGAATGGAACATACAAATTGGCAGACCCTGTGGTATTACAGGTATCATTTGTGGGAAAAGATGTCATGTGGAGTATGTGAGAGATTCACCGCAGAGGTACCTGGAGTTCTGGAGCGAGGCTATGCCATCTGAAATGGAATAACATACATTTCTGAAAAGTACCCCCTGACATGCACCAGGATGGCTCTCTGAGCTCACACCTATGTCTGTGTGAGAGATCCATTATGACCAGCTGAAAGAGGAGGGAAAAGCCTGAGTTTGGTTTACTGATGAGCTGGCTCTGTACGTGGGTACAGCTGCATTACCTTCAAGGGTTGCCTTAAATGACAGTAGTGAGAGAAAACCCTGCCAATGGGAAGAATTTTGGGCATCACACTTGGTCACTCACTTTCTCTGTTGGAAAGAAAAGAGACCCAAGGTGAGAATACATATGGACTTATAGGTAGTGTTGAAAAGTCTGGACAGCTGGCGAAGGATACGGATGGGAAAAGACTGGAAGGGATAAGGAGGGTGGGATTTAGTCATGTGCAGTGGGCATGAACGGGAAAGATGTTTCATGTGTGTTTGTCAACACCCATCAGACAAAATTATTTAGCCAGTTAAGAGCAGCCAGTCTCTGTCATTCCCTACTAAACTGCAGGCACAATGGGACATGAACTAAATGGCCAAAATGGCAGAGATGGAAGCTACGCACGGGGCTGACAGCATGCACCCCACTTATTTAGTCCAATTTAGCTATGGCTGCAACTAAATAGCCAATGTGCCAGCAACAGAAACCAACACTGAGCCCCTAATACGGCGCCATTCCTCTAGAACATCAACTAGCCACTTGGTAGTAAGTTGCACACATGGGACCCTTTCATCCTAGAAGGGCCAGTGGTTCTTTCTCACCGGAAAAGACACTTATTCCAGGTACAGGTTTGCCTTTCTGCTCATAGAGCCCAAGGCAACACCACTATCTAAGTACAGAGTGCTTGATCCACTGGAATGGAATCCCAGAAATATCACATCAGACCAGGGGACTCACTTTACAACAAAGGAGGTGTAGGATTGGGTCCATGTCCATGGGATCCACTGGTCCTGTCATACACCATAACACCCAGAATGCCTGATAGAGCATTAGAATGGCCTGCTAAAGGCTCAGATAGAGCGCCAGCCCTCACAGGATAATGTGTGATGGAGGGCCACCCTTTAGGGTGCAGAAAATAAACTGTATCATAGTGTCTCCAACAGGAAGAACACATGTGTTTAGGAACCCAGGGGTGGAAGCAGTAGGGACTCCACTTGCCATCATTCTCAGTCACCCACCGGGGGAACTTGTACTGCCTATCGCCACGACTCAGGACTCTGCATGGTTAGAGATTCTGCTTCCCAGATAGGGTATACTTCTATCTCCAGGAGACAGGGTACCATTACATTATCAGCTATGGCTGCCTTCTGGACACTTTGGACTTGTGTCCAGGAACTAGCTGACAAGAATTGAGGTCACCATCCCGGCAAGAGAAGGTACAGCTGCTACACATGGGGGCAGGGAGGAATACACATGGAACCCAGGTGATCCACTTGGTACTTCCTTAGCCAAAGTCACTGTAAATAGGCAAGTACAGTAACCCTAGTCTGTGAAGGTCATAGTGACCAGTAGTGTAGGTCCCTGTGCATGATGGTTGGATCACATTAACAGGTAAATTGAGAAAGAGGTGAGGGCCACCTAGACTGGATAGTAAAGGAGACAGATGAGCACCCATTGTAGCTCTGAGGCCAACTGCAGCAGCACGGACCACAGTTCACCCCACACACTCCCCTCTTCTAATCACCCTCGGCGGGGGGAGGCCACGGGAATCCTGGAGAAGTAGCTCGCTGAATGTCCATGGAGAAATGGATCTAAACGGCACTTTGTAGACACAGAGCAGCACGGCTCCGCTTCCCCTTCAAGTGTGGCCTGGCTGTCTGGCTGTGGGAGCCACCAGCTCCTTCAGGCCTGCTTTCAGCTGCAAAGAGTCACCTGAGGTCATGTGCCCTTGCTCGAGCAGCCAACCTCGGGGGAACGAGGGAGGCAGCGGTATAAAGGCTGGGCGCCATTATGGCTCACTGTGGAGCACCTGATGGGCAATATTCCCTCCAGAGCTTGCCGACGGATGGACTGAAGCTTTATCAGGCCTGCCTCGAAGGTCAGTCTCTTCCTCTGTCCAGCCCTGTTTTCTCCCCATTCCCTTCATAGGCATTGATCCCTATGAAACATCTTGCACCCAAACTCTGGCTCAGGGTCTGCTTCCAGAGAATCCAACCTGTGGCAGCAGACAAGCAGTAGGAACAGACAAACACAGTACCAGCAACAGGGCACATTTGAGCGCTTAATATGAGCCAGGAATTTTGCTCAGTGTTTTATATTCATTGTACATCTCATTTTATCGTAAAGAACACAATAAACCAGTGGGCTAGACGTGATTGCTATTATCATCCACAATTTACAGATAAAGGGGCTTGAGGCACAGAGAGTTCGTGCACCTTGCCCAAAGTCACACTTCTAGGAGCTCCAGAGCCCATGCATTTAATCACCCCATATATTAAAAATTAAACTATCATGAGATAATAAGATTATCTTGAAGAGCTTTTGTGAATTGTGACACATTATACAAATAGTAGTCAATCACCATGTGTGTCAAAGTCTCCGCAGGAAAGAGATGACACACTGAAAATGAGTAGTTTAAGGACAGATTAATAAACTATTTGCAAGGGTGTGAGCTGGGTATAGGGATACCACAAGAAATAGTGCAGTGCCCCAGCGCTAGGAATACCAGGTTTTCTTCCCACCCACCGCTTGGTATGAAGGAAGGAGAGGAGGAAGCAGTCACAGGAACCCAGAGGCAGAGAGGGCTGGGTAGGAAGGGCTGCCTGACAGGTTTGTGACCTTAGATTGAGTTGAAGAGAAGGCGCCGTTGGACTACGTACCTTCTCTCCGCCCTCCGCTCTCCTACTGGTGCTTCCCATGTAGGTCAGCCTTCCCAGGCAGAAAGCAGGGCATAGAGAGTAAGGAACGGATCGGAGGGGCAAACAGAAACCATCCAGAATACACAGCAAGACAAGTAGCAGGTGAAGAAACTGAGGTTCAAGGCAGACTCTCAACCGAGACGACTCAGTTTTGGTGGCAGAATCAGGACTTGCATCTACGGAACCCAATCCTCTATTGTCCAACCCCATTTCTTTGTGTAATAACAGAAGGGTAATTTTTTTTTCTTGGTGTTGGCGTTTATTTATCGATCTTTACAGAACAATCGCACACCCTACATGAGCCCCTGTTAAACGTAGGCTCTCACTTGCTTATTTCCTTCGTCCTAGTTGAAAAGTCGTCCTTGTAGGTTTCAGCTGATATTCAATGGTATGATAATCCTCCCCTACGGTAGAGATAGATTTGATGTACCCCCTTAAAAATACCATTTTCATTGTCTAGAAAATTCGAACACACGAGGAGCAGGTGAAGCAAATCCTGATAAAATGTAAGGCTTCCTTCCTTGAGGGGCCAAAAGAGCATGTAGAAATGAAGAAAAAGCAGGATCCTTAGGCTGGGAAATTGGAAGGTTGTGGTATCTTATAAAACCAATTCAGTGAAATTACAGAGATAAATTAGCCCTAATAGAAGGGAAAGCAAGAAGGGAAGGACAGGACAATGGATGTTTGAATATCCACCACAAAGCCAGACCTTGTGCTATGTAGGTTGTCTTATTTAATCCTCCACATGATATGACAACCTAATAAATAAGGAGCATCTGAGTTTGACTACTCAGGATTCATTCCTCCTCCATCTAGAGACAGAAACTGGAAATCGCTGTTTTTTATTCTCCACCATAAAGCTGAAAGAGGTTGATCACACTCCCATTTCTAGGACTAGGCCCTGATTGGCTCATACTAGTGTATTCTGTATCCTTATATGAGTTTGCTAGGATGCCATAACAAAATACCACAGAGAAATGTATTTTCCGCAGTTCTGGAGGTTATAAGTCCAAGATCAAGGTGTCAGCAAGTTCAGTTTCTTCTGAGGCCTCTCTCCTTAACTTGCAGGTAGCCTTCTTGCTGTGTTCTTACGTTGTCTTTCCTCTGTGCACCCATGTATTTATCCTAATCGCTTCTTATAAAGATACCAGTCATATTGGATGAGGGCCCACCCGTATGACCTCGTTTTACCTTCATTACAACTTTAAAGGCTGTATCTCCAAATACAGTCACATTCTAATGTACTAGGAGTTAGGACTTTAAAAATATGAATTAGGCGGAGGGGGGCTCATAATTCAGTGTGTTTGGGCACAGTGATGGGTTCAAGGATGAGAAAGTATTCCAGTCACAGTCTACGAGACTCAAGGAAATGCATGTCCAGATCTCTGGGAAAGAGGAATTTCTTTTTTTCCACTGGACTTGGTAGTATTAAGATATCAGGCTTGAGGTTCCTGAAGCCAGTTTTATACCATGAGGAAAGCCAATTCAAGATGAATCCATCATATAGAGAAAGGCAGAACAGAGATTCAGAGAAACTGCATCTAAATATATGACTTAAGCCTCTAGACTACCTCCAGGACTTATTAAGGTACGTGAGCCAATAAATTTCTTTATATTTAAGCCAATTTGAGTTGGACTTCTTTCACACACAACGTCAAAATTCCTAACTGATATATATCTTTGTTCTTTCTTTGTTTATTTATTTTTACTGGAGTATAATTGCTTTACAATGGTGTGTTAGTATCTTTGTTTTTCAGAGTCACACAGCTAAGTGTTACAATTTGTGTCCATCTCAGACAGATGTTAATGTTCTGGCATTTTTCACTACACTAAGTTCACTCTTTTCTTTCTTTAGAGAGCCACAGGGCTGCAGGTCAACCATATCTACGGCCTAAACTCCATTGAGCCTCTAACATCAGAGTATAGTAAGTTACCTATCCTTCCAGAACCCACACATTTCCCACAATGTCCCCCAAATTCGCGTGTAAATAGATTGTACTAATGGGATAAACCAGCCAGTGACTCTCTGTTCCAAATTCCAGAGGCAATGTTGGGTTTCAGAAATATCACCTATCTTGGGCACATCTCCTAAAGACATGGAAGACAAATTCCCAGAGCCATAGGTATTTTGAAAGGTCAGTGACTTCTTGTTCTCCTTCAATCCAATTGAATTCAACACAGGTTTCCCATGCCTGGCACTCTGTGCTGTGATGTTGTGGGCCGGGGGGGGGGGGGGGGGGGTGGTGTCTAAAGCTGTACATGACATGGCCCCTGCCCTGGGGACACTCTCACTTATCACCATATGGGGAACCTGTGAACAGCTAACCAAATACCAAAGGAAATAACCAGACGTAGGATCTTTCATAGCTTTTCAATAACTATTTTTGCTCAAAGAAGCTAAAAGGAGCACACTGCCTCTGATACGTGGTTCCTTTCATCTTTGGTTGCAAAGGCTAGATCACTAAACAAACAGTACCTGTTTAATGCTGAAATCTATTAAAATTACACAGTGTTTTGTATTTGCCTACCGCTGACTTTAAAATGCCTTTGCCGCAATTTACAATGGAAAAGGTCTAGAAAACATGGGACCGCATGGGAAACTAACACTTCATCATACTCTATCCCCTTTACCAAAGGAAATAAAGCTGTAGCCATGATAATTATGCAATACAATGAAAACAATACAGAAAATCATGGAACAAAGAACAACTAAAGAGACTTTTTTAGGACAGTAATTTCCTCAACAATAACATGGGGTTTTTTTCTTGAGTTAATTTGATTATGTGGTTTATAAATTCAAAACAATGTTTGGCTTTCCCACTTTGAGTTTTGAAATGATGTCATTATATTAAGTGAAAACAGCCAAGAAACATGCTTATGAGGACCCTAGAGACAAACTCTTTATAATCTAGAGTGCCTGAAAATTTTAGAATGATGGGGTCCAAAAGCATAGTTTAATTATTTCTCTCCTTTATTGTTTTTATTATAGTCAACAAATACTTAATTGTATAGTCTTTTGGACTAGTTTTATTATATGTTAGGAGAATTGTAAGAATTACTTTTAATGGCCTCTTCTTCTGTGAGGCTTACGGTTCAGAGAAAACTTTACCGCTTAGTATTGACCTATTGAATCATTTTGGAAAAAACTGTGATTTTTCTGCTTCCTTTAAAATTGGTGTGACAAACAGTCCACCTAGACAGAAATGAATTTTATTAAGCAGCGTTTACTAAAGGGATGTACTTTGCTCGGGTTAGCCCAATGTGAGTAGCAGCATCTTGTCTACAATATTCAGACCGAGTACACCAGGTTTGCTCCTTTTCTATAGCAATACCTGGAGGGATGTTTTAGCTCAGGAAGTATTCAACTTTCTATATGAAATGAGAACGACATTCACTGACCTCAGTGTAACTATGCCCTACGTTGCATCACTGAGTTCTGATTACATATTTCCAGTCTCTCATCCCTCAAACTCCAGCTGAACTCGCTGAAGGCTGCAGCAAGTTCTTACATCATTGGAGCAAAATTAATATCTCCCTACCCTCCTGGGATTTACTAATTATGTTATTTCTTCATAGATATACCCTCCAGTGCAGACACTTCAAAATGATCTTCAGAGGAGCAAGCTCTCAACTTAATGAAGAAGGAGGCAGCTTCAGTTCCAGTTCAATCCTGGGAATCCTTTATCAATGACCCAGAAGCTCACACAACTCTGTTGCACCATTTTCTGCAAGAATTGAGTTCCTGGATTTTGAGTCATTCCCCCAAAAAAGATCATAAAAATTAGCTGGTTATTTATGCTTGTGGTTGTCCACTGTTTTTATTAGAAATACAATTTGAATTTTTTTAAATGTTATGGTACTTCGCTTCATATGCAATTTACATCAACATATCGATAAACAAATATTATAATTGTCTAACAGTTTGTTTGGGGGAATGATACGTCTTCTAATTAACTGTTTGCTGTTCCCTTAAAAATTTCTTTTTTAATTTTTTAAAAAGTCATAATACTTTTGATCATTTTTATGTAGAGGCTCATTTGACCTCTGACTAGACTTCACAGGTCCTCTCCACCAGGTCACAGCTTCCTTCTCTTTCTCCTCTTGGCCACATTGGTATCTTGATCGGATTGGGGGTTTACACAGCACTGTATTACTTCTAATGGGTTATGAACACTTTATAAAAAGGGACTGTGTCTCTGATCTCTTGTACATTCCCATATCTTCCTGATACCTCAGGTGTTCTACACAGAGGACAACCAAGCAGTGGTAGACTTCTAAATTCTGGGCCCAAATTAAAAAATGCAGGTCTGGCTATGTTAGCTACCCTTAGTTAACGGCTCATCAGCTCCTCCCCCATCTCTCTTGCTATCAGGCGCAAAACAGAGATTTGGAGATTTTATCTTCATTAAATACTTTTTCTTATACTTCTAGTAAAAGCTAGACTACTTCTAGTAAAAGCTAGAAGCCTTTACTATTATCCACTCTTTCTTAGAGAATACAGAAAAGAGGGTCTCCTCCCAATAATAAGTTCATGTGGATTATCTCTTTGTCTCATGAGACTTATGAATTAAATGAGAGGGAAGAAGAAAGCTAATATTCATTGAGTATCTACTGTGTGCCAGATGTTGTTAATGTGAACATCTTATGAACGAGGAAAGTGAATCAGTTGGTGAGAGTAAGCAAACCAGGTCATGAACTAGTAAGTGGCAAACCAAATCTCTGACTTCATTGTCTCTGGTTTTTCCACTGCTGTCTCAAAAGAAATGGAAAGGGAAACTCAGATTTTGAAAAAGATTTTGGTTATGGTAACAATTAGCATTTTTGAGCACTTACTATGTGCCTGGTATTGACTAATATCTTTATATAAATTAACTAAATTTTAATAACCATCCTCCCTAAACTGTTTCTTCACCTCTAAGATTGAATGAGGAAGATGATGGGCTGCACTATACTGTACTATCTATTCCTCATGCCCCTTTTACAGGTGAAGGAAGAGAGAGGTCAGGTAACTTACCTGCCTGGGGTCACATAGCTAATAAGTGGAGGAGTTGGGATTAGAAAGCCGCTAGTCTGCTTCTGGGGTCCTTGCGCTCAACACTATGCTGCACTTAACATTTGGGGAAAGAGGGGAAGTGGTGAGTAATGATGAATGTACTGTTAAAAGGGGGGTACCTTAAAAGAAGCACATAAGAAGATTTTTAATGTTTCAAATAAAATTCATTCGTCATTAGTGTTGACTATGTATGTAGTACTGATGTAGTAGTGATACCTTGGAGTCCTGTCATAATGTTAGTATTTGGGGATGATGAGTTGTCCTATGTTACAGATTTGCTCTGGGAAGATTACTTACTCTTTGGCATGTACACCGTGGCATAATTTAACCCCAGATATTCCTGATTCTGTAGACTGCCCCAGCCCCTCACGTGGGGACCCACTGGACTACTGACTCTAGCAGAGACAGTATCTCACAGTTTGGCTGAAAGGCTGTGTCCTGTGGTTCAGGATGTCAGGCAGAAGGATCACTGAACTTGGAGTAAACTTAAATTCTCGTCCTGAACCACAAAGGGCTTCTTTTCAGAAAATGCTGATCACCAATTCCACTCTCAATTCCTCAACCACTTTGTCCCTTGTCTTCCTGTTACCTTCTATCTGATTCTGACTACAGCTGTAAAGGAGAAAATCCATTCAAGGGCGTAGAGACAGGACGAAAGTGTGGCACAGCTCCAATAAAATATAAAAAACGATCTTAACTATTATTGTTACTATTACTTTTAATATTAAAGTTATTTGTGTCTCAGCATAAAACATTCTGCGAGCCTTTCCGGCCTTTATTGTTGCAATACAATAGGCTGATTATAAGCCACGTGTCCTCACGTATGCCTACATAAATTGTGTGTCTAAAACCAGTTGCAGGAATGACATCTTTGATGATGCTCAGTCTTCATGTTTAGCTCAAACCGTCATCTGTATGTTTCTTTCTGAGTGATCTCTGTCAGGACTATGGTTCCTCTACCATTTAGATCTTGCCAAACCCCAGACTATCTTTAAGATTCTCTGAAAGCGCAGTCCCTGAGAATTACATAACTTGTACCTATCACTTCCTCAAGTACCTAGGACCTATGGCTTCACTGGCCTGAGTAGGAATCCCACTTCCTGACTGATTCAAGTTGGGACTTGAAATCTTCCATTTGGTAATTAGCCCTGATACAGAGTCAGTGCTTCAGTAACTGAGGAATAAATTGAATGAATGGCAAGTTGCCTCTTTCCAACATGTTCCATAAAGTGTGTGGGAGTGGCTGCTCGTTACCAGGGAATGCTTTTTCTCTCTGAAATTAGTGAAGTGGTGTCTGTGCACAAGGGCATCCCAAGAAAGATTGTGAAATACACATTTTCAGAACTGGATGATCTCAGAACTCACTTGGAGAGTAATTTAGCAATGTTTTGAAACTGAAGGAGCATCCTTCTTCCTCAGGACTTCTAGACCATGATTCCCAGAAATATACATTTCCTTCCCATTGTTGACCTCTTAAGAAAATCTGTCTGCACAAATGCTCTCTCTGTGAGCGGGCAGCTCCATGTATTGTCATTATACACACAAGCCAAGGAGGTGACTGTCTACGGCATGATGTCAAGGCTCTGCAATGAGTGCCTTGTTCAAAACCCTGCATTAGAATAAGTATTTTCATGTAAATATGCCTGGGGAGGGTGTGGCTTGAGCTACTTCTCTAAAGCAAGATTTCTTGAGAGATAAGCGTTAACAGAACAGAGGATAGAGAGTAGGTAGTAGCACACAGCACCTAAAAGAAGGAGGCAGAATGAGGTATTATGAAGAGGGTGGAGGGGCTTCGCTGAAAATGAAGACAGCCATTTTCAAGGATAAAGTTCATCTGTGTAGCAGAGTAACCAGGGATGGAGTGACGAATGGGATGACTTGGGTACATATCCTGAGGTTCTCATTAAATAATTTTGTGACTCTAAGCACATTGCCTGACTTCTCTGGGCCTAAGTTTCCTCATCTATTAAACAACTGGGTTGGTAAGATGGTAACTTACATGCTTTTCACTCCACTCTCCTCTGATCTGACCTTGCACTCATAACCTTGGATAAAAATCTTAATCACATTTAATATCTTGGCTTCATCCTTGGTTTTCTTGTCCTGGTGGAAGTATGTCAGAGCATGGGCTTGGGGAGCCATTACTGGCATTGAATTAAAGGATCTGAGAAAGACACTGGAGAGAAAAATGTAGTGCACATCCTCTAGCTTGTAAGCGACAAGTTGGCCTCCCTGCCCTGACAAGTGGGATAGGAGATCTTTAATGAGTGGCCGTATAATAGCCTTACAAGAAGCCCAAGAAATGTTTGATTCATTGAGCCAATGCAAACTTCAGTTGAATCACACCTTATTCCTGACTCAATCTCTTTTATCGCTGCTAAAATACATGGAGTAAATATGTAGGGTTGATGCTGTAAAACTATGGAGGGGAAGCTGGAGGCAAACACAGTAAGGCTGTAATTCCTTCCTATTTGTTGGGTTCCTTTTGTCCAGACTCACTGGTGTCAGGTGATACCAGATACATGAAGCAGAGAGCAACTGTTGCCTGTTCGGAAGGAGCTTCATTAGCAACAAAATTGAATGCACGTTTTCTCATGCTAAGCGGAGCACCCAGAATGAGAACTCTTCTCGACGTGGGGGATTTAAGTCATGGTCCTCTGTCATGGTTCCATGTTTATTCACCCAAGCAGCCCATGTCTTCGTCAAACATAGGAAGCAGCAGCTCCTCCTTAGTGTGTGAAATCTACCAGCGGCCACATTTGGGGCAATCACCTAACTGATGTCTGCTTGACACAACAGCTTCATGGAAATACACGTACACTACTGCACGCTTATTTCTAGGATTTAACTTACTGCTGCTGAAGTCTTAGCTCCAAATGCAGTTTAAAAGTTTCTCACGCCCAGATAAGAATTATGGAGCAGGGGTGATAGGGTAACTGCCGCCAAGACACTTGGGTTACAGCCATGCACAGCCAGGTCTGAAATCACAGAGCTGACTGGCTATGGGTTATGTCGCATTTCGTGAAAGAGTGTGATATAAGGGGCTGGGGAGTCATAGCTCATAACGATGTGGGTATTTGGGAAGGGGCCCTTCTTTTCACGTCGGGCCTCATGCTCCTGACCTACACTAAGCAGCTCTTAATGTGTGTACATTTACAGAAGCACATGTGGAGGGTGCTGGGGAAATTCCAACCACTCGCTGTTTCTGCTGGACTGTGTCCCGTCTTTTCCTCAGTGGAGATCCACTATGGCGTTGGATGCTTTACATAGCAGCTGGTACACATATCGGCCTTCTTATTCTTTCTCCTTGACATCTTGGAAACTGCTTTCAATGATATTAAATCTGCATTTGTACACTATTTCAATTTTGTTTTATTCTCATCCATTGTATTGTTTTTCTCTCCAAATATATAGATTGTTGCTTCCTTCTCTCTCCTTTACCAAGTACTCTTCTCCTCAAAGTTATAGATACAGAATCTGCAAAAAATCCTGATCTTTTTGAGCATTTTTAGAACTGGGAGCATGTTTTGCGGGGGAATGCTCCGTCTACAAAAGCCTTAGAGCACTCCTTCATGCTAACTCTCCCCCTACTCCCATCACCCACATGACAAACACAAGATCTTAATCCTGGCATATATGGGTCTCCCTAACTGGCCCTTGGCCACCTCCTCGGATTCCTTATTCATCAGTTACGTGCTACCTACAACCTGCCACTGTCCACTTAGCTCTAGCATCAAACTATTGTCCGTCCTCAAACAATCACATTCGTTTCACACAGCCATACCTTGTGCCTTGACACACACTGTCTTTGAGGCCTCGCCTAACCCATCTGCCCTTGCCCGCCTGAGAAAACCCTCTTGATTCTTCAAGGCTCAACTCAAGGTCTCCTACTCTCTGAACTTTTTTTTTTTTTATAATTTATGTTAACCCTCTTATTTACTTATTTATTTTGGCTGCATTGGGTCTTCGTTGCAGTGCGCGGGCTTCTCATTGCAGGGGCTTCTCATTGTGGCGGCTTCTCTTGGTGCGGGACATGGATTCTAGGCACGGGCTTCAGTAGTTGTGGCACGCGGGCTCAGTAGTTGTGGTTCGTGGGCTCTAGAGCACAGGCTCAGTAGTTGTGGCACATGGGCTTAGTTGCTCCGCAGCATGTGGGATCTTCCCGGACCAGGGCTTGAACCCCTGTCCCCTGAACTGGCAGGCAGATTCTTAACCACTGCGCCACCAGGGAAACCCTGAACTTTACTAAACTCCCCAGAATGCGGAAGATCCAGGTGTTGCAGAACCCAATGGATAAACAATTGCAGGGAGGGAGACTCTTTAAAAATAAAATAAAATAAACATTTGCTAAATTTCAGTTGAAATAGTCTACCTGTGCAACACTTACAGAAACATGATGAGTAGTGTCCCTCCGGAGCTTAGGATGTGTTCTATGCAAATGAGAGACCCTGACTCTTAAGCGTCATTAATCTCAGAGTAAATTCACCCTGATAGACCTGGACACTTCCTTATTTTGTACATAGTGTTCTTTGTACTTACCTCACTTACAGCATTTATCAAAAGAACAATGACTAATTACTTTTTAAATTTCCCAGTACAAAAATGTGATTAGGGACCATATAGAAGCCCAATACCCAACAAATGGCTTTTAACTGTTTTAACACCAAGGATATATTAGTCGAAAGTATAAAAATGCAGGAAATCTAGGTAAATTAAACTGCTGGGTTTTGTTGTAAAGATACCACCTCCTGGTGTCAAGATGGGAAATAAAGCATCACTGTCGTTGCCAGGAGAGGAACTGGGAGAAAAGTTCTGAAGTCTGGACAGCCCTGACACCTTGACTTCTGAAGCTGGTGTTCTGCCATGAACCTGGCTCATTGCCTCTTCATGTCTGCTTCTAGAATCTTTGCAGCCCACCAGTGACTTTCCACAGGGTCTAAGTTCAAATCTCCCGTGAGGGAACCTGACTGTCTTAACCTAGATAGCTGCCATCTTCCTCTCCTTCTTCCAACCTGGCTGTAATGGGGCAAGTAGAAGAATCAATAATTTTGGAAAAATTTTCACCAATATCTGTAAAATCTGAACACATTCATTCATAAGATAGGACCCAGCACTCCCACTTGTAACTGTACACCTAACAGGAATGCGTACATCTCCTCACCAAAAGACTTGGACTGGGGCTTCCCTGGTGGCGCAGTGGTTGAGAGACCGCCTGCCGATGCAGGGGACATGGGTTCGTGCCCCGGTCCGGGAAGATCCCACATGCCGCAGAGCGGCTGGGCCCGAGAGCCATGGTCACTAAGCCTGCGCATCCGGAGCCTGTGCTCCGCAAAGGGAGAGGACACTACGGTGAGAGGCCCGCGTACGGCAAAAAAAAGACTTGGACTAGAATGATCATTGTACCCTAGTGGTACTAACCCCCAAACGAAAACTAACCAAATACTCATCAACAGTTGATAGATAAATTACGATATAGTCATACAATAAAATGCCAGACAGCAAAGAGAACAAGTATTTTACAAGTACGAATAGCAATATGGATAAATCTCACATATACAACGCTGAGCAAGGGAAGACAGACCCAAAAGAATGCAGCCTGTATGGTTATGTATGGTTATGTTTATATAAAGTGCAAAAATAAAACATACAACACTGATCTATATGGCTAAAAGTCATGATAGTGGTTAACCTTGGGATGTGGATACTGATTAGAAATGAACAAGAGGGAAACTTCTAGGGTATTAGTAAACATTGTATTTCTTGATCTGGGTGCTTGTTGCAAGGTTGTGTTCACCTTGTGGAAATCACTTGAGTGGCACACAAATGTACGCTTATCAGTATGTAAATTATAATTGAGTGGAAATTTTTTTTTTTATGTATCTAGGATAAAGAAATTTTATAACTCAATAATAAAAAGACACATAATCCAGCTTTACAATTGGTGAAGGACCTAAAGAATCTACACAGATATTTCTCCAAAGATACACAAATAGCCAGTAAGCACCAGGAGAAGTAGCTCAACATTATTAACCAACAGGGAAATGCATATCATAACCACAATTATATATGACTTCAAACTCACTAAGATGACTATCATAAAAAAGAAAGATAATATCAAGTGTTAGGGGAAATATGGTGAAATTGGAATACTCATATACTGCTAGTTAGAATGTAAAATGGAGCAGCAGCTGCTGTAGGAAATAGCCTGGCAGTTCCTCAAATGGTTAAACACTGAGTCAGGGATGGTAAGTGGATTAATGGTTGCCTAGGTCTTGGGGGATGTGGATATTGAGAAGTGATAGTTAATGGGAGTGGGGATTTTTCATGGATTGATAAAAAAATGTTCTAAAATTGATTGTGGTCATGGATGCACGACTCTGTGAATATACTATAAGCCACTGAATTGTACACTCTACATGGGTAAATTGTATGGTAAGTGCATTATATCTCAATAAAGTCTTTTAGAAATAAGTAGAAGTTGTAGTTCTCAGCAAAGATTTTTGTAAATATACAATAAACATTCTAAAAATTATATGGCAAGGCAAAGGAACTAAACAATTTGAAAAAGAAGTTTAAAATGGTAGAAATTACTCTATTTGATGTTAAGACAACTTATAGCTATAGTAATCCATACAGCAAGGTATTGACAAAGGGATAGATGTACAGATCAATGGAACACAATAGAGAACCCAAACAGACCAACACAAGTACACCTAATTTTGATAAAGTTGCAAAAGTAATTCAACGGAGAAAAGATAGTCTCAGCAAATGATGTTGGAAAAACTGGGTATCCAGAGGCAAAAAAAAAGTCAACTTTCATACTGTATTCAAAATTTAATTCAAAATAATATGTACAATTATAAAACTTTTAGAATACACAGGAGGACATCCAGGACCTAGGAATGGGTGAAGAATTATTAGACATGACATCAAAAGGACAATCCATGAAAGTAGACTTCATCAAAACTAAAACATTTTGCTCTGTGAAAGACCACCTTAAGAGGATGAAAATGCAAGCTACAGATAGGTAGAAAATATCTTAAAATTACATATACAACAAAGGCCTTATACCTAGAATAGAGAACTCTCAAAACTCAACAATAAAGAATAGAAAATTCAATTAAAACATGGGCAAAAGACATGAACAGATACTTCACCAAAGTGATATGGATGGCAAGTAATCATGTGAAAAGATGTTTGGTATCATTAGCCACTACGGGGATGTTTGATATCATTAGCCACAAATTAAAACCTGAACAAGATACCATTATATGTGCACTAGAACATTTCAGATTTTTTTAAAAAATAGTGATAATACCAAATGTGTCTCCCAGACACTCCTGGTGGGAATCTAGAATGTGTACAAACACTCTCAGAAACAGCTTGGTAGTTTCTTACAAAACTAAGTGTGCACTTATGACCCAGCGATCATACTCTTGAGCATTTCTCACAGACAAATGAAAACGTATGGCCACATTAAAACCTGTATACAAACGTTCCTAGCAGTTTTATTCATAGTGGCAAAAAACTAGAAACAACCCAAATGTACTTTAATGGGCAAATAGTAAAACAAACTCTAGTATATCCATACAATACAGGAGTACTCAGTGATAAAAAGGAATGAACTATTGATGCATTCAACAGCTTAAAGGAAACTCAAGGCACTACGTGTAGTAAAAAGAAAGTCAACCTCCAAAAGTTAATGTTTTATGATTCTGCTTATTTAACATTCTCAAAATGAAAAAAACAAAAAAACTATAGAGATGGATAACAGACTAGTGGTTGCCAGGGAACAGGGACTGGGGATGTGGAGAGGATGGGGATGGCGCGTATGCAAAGAGGTAACATAGGGTTTTCCTTCACGTTGAGGGAAGAGCTCTGGATCTGGATTGTGCTGGTGTTTATATGAATCTACCGATGGGATAAAACTGCATAGAACAACACATACATGCAAATGAATGAAAGTTTAAAACTAGGGAAAACTGAATAAGGCCTGTAGTCTAGTTGGCCGTAATGTATCAACATCAATTTCCTGGTTTTGATATTGTTCTACATCTGTATAACAGGATGCCACTGGGGGAAGTTGAATGAAGGGTACACAGGACTATATACCATTTTTTGTGACTTCCTGAGTTGATAATTATTTTTAAAATGAAAAGTTAAAAAGAGAAGTTATAATATCAAAAATCTACAAATATTTTATTCATGTAAAACTAGAGTAAATAGTAAAACAAAGCTTATTTTGAATTAAAAAATATTGTAGCATGGAGGTATATATTTTCTTTGCTGTCTACCTTTTCATACCAACATGCTATCTTATTAAATTTCTCTTTTCTCTGTAAGAACAAAGAGACTTTAGAAATGTTTGAGACTTAGAAAAAAATACTATGTTAATCAATCTAAGTGTCTAAAATAATATTAAACTTTTGCATATGATTTGTCTGCATGTTGTTCAAAATCACTTGGAAAGCCTTAATTAGAAAATTTAATGAATGGAGCACAAAAAGTACCTTATTTTTGCTTTTATTAAATTGTAGTTATTGAAAACTATGCTTGCAAACCAGAAAATGTTGAAATTTATTCCTATGCAATCAATCTAGGGGGAAGCTGAACAAATTAAACAATGAGAACCCTAATGGTGTACAGGATTTAATTTTGAAGTTTGATAATTGTATTTTGGAATATCTTGACGTCTAGCCAATCTTTGATAGAGTAGAACTATTATGATTTCATAAGTCTATTATCTATGTCAGAATGAAATGAAAGTGAGGAAGCCTACATTTTGCAACATCAAGTTTTCACAAGGGAATTAAAAGAATCATAAGTACAATTTATTTGATTATATTTTAAATAATTTTTATTAAATCAAGATGCACAGAATGGAGGCCATAAGACAGTACCTATGAAAATATTTCAGTTGAAATAGTTACACATTTCAGTACAAAAAATTATAACTGAAAATGTTTTTATTTAGCAAAATTTACCCTGAACTTCCTTGTATAGAAAATTTGCTTTTTCAATTAAAAATATTATGTGGTCTACCAGATAGAGTCACTGAAAGTATCAAAAATTTCAAAGTTATTAACTATAAAATGCTACTTTGAAGGAGACTTCAAGCTATTTTTTTTAAATATGGCCATATTAAAAAATAGAAATTAAAACACAGAAATTCTGTAGAATATTTCCATGGAAGGCATTTATCCTATAGTATGATTGAGAGTATTTTGATTAAAGTATGTTTCCTTCTCTGTTATAAGCCTACTGCAATGTATGCTATGAAAAAAAAAAAAAATAAAACAAAACATGAGCCAAAAATGTTAAACAGCCAAGAAACATTCAAAAGACAAGGAAATTCTCAAGGGTTTGGTATTGCAACAGCTCTGATAGCTACAGTAGAACAAATCACGCTGAAAACAAAAAACCAGGAGACAACTTTAAACATAATATTATCCTTGAAAACAGAAATGTGAAAAAAAATCAAGTAATTCATATATTCCCTGTGGTATTAGCTGACATCCCATAAATAGTGTATATGTTTCTTGATACAGAGCAGACTCATGGCATAAGAGGAAAGGAAAGGAAAAACACAGAAATGGGTGGGTTTTATTTTCTGCTTTTTTTTTTCCCACAAAGCCTCAGGCTAAAGTCCATTCTTTAGCCCTCATTACTTGTATAGCTCTAGGCAAGTTACCTAATCTGGGAACTTGGTTGCCTCATTTGTAAAATTAAGGAAACGGTGATGGTGACAACGAGGATGACACCACCACCACCCACACTTCTCTAGAAGATAGTGGGGAGGTGTTCAACAAATCCATTTCCCTTATCTTACTCACACAGTAAGAAGGAACTTGTAGGACTCAGGAAGACCACTGTTGCACTCGCTTGGGATCAGGTGACTGAGTCCAGGCCAATGCAAAATGGGCAGAATTGATGTGCACTTCATTTAACCTGGCCATGAAAACCTCCTGTGCATTGCTTTCTCTCTCTCCTCCCTCTTTGCTGATTGGATGTCAAGACTCAAGACAGCTTTGGAGATCACAGTTTGAAAAACTCCCCACCTTCCGTTAGCGCCAGTCTTTGAATGACTGCATGGAACAAAGCCTTTCACTGAGGATTTTATGTACATGAGAAAATAAATTTCTCATGGATTAAAATTTTTTTCAAAGTTATTAACTATAAAATGCTACTTTGAAGAAGATTTCAAGCTCTTTAAAAATAATAATATGGCCATATTAAAACTATTTTCTCTAGGAGAAATATCAGTGATTGGGTATTAGAAATATATCTGGCTAAGAAATTGCTTATAAAGAATGTGAATAAATACCAAGAATAATTATTTTGCATGTTATTTTTAGTATTCCTACAATCAATATACATTTTTAAAATTTGGTTTATATTAACTGATATGTGTTATTTTTACTTTAAGAATTTTGTATTTGGGGACTTCCCTGGTGGCACAGTGGTTAAGAATACGCCTGCCAATGCAGGGAACACAGGTTCGAGCCTTGGTCCGGTAAGATCCCACATGCCGCGGAGCAACTAAGCCTGCGCGCCACAGCTATTGAGCCTGCGCTCTACAGGCCGCGAGCCACAACTACTGAGCCGTTGCCACAACTACTGACGCCTGCCTGCCTAGAGCCTGTGCTCTGCAACAGGATAAGCCACTGCAATGAGAAGCCCGAGCACCGCAATGAAGAGTAGTCCCCGCTCACCGAAACGAGAGAAAGCCCGCGCACAGCGATGAAGACCCAATGCAGCCAAAAATAAATAAATTTATAAAAAAAGAATTTTGTATTTGAAAATTGTTTTAATAGAACTGTTTTCATCTAGTCAATTAATATTTCAAAATCATGTAATTTAAATTATTTTTGTTGCTCATTTTAATCTCAAATATATGCCAATATGGACAAGAAGCTTTAAGGTCACCCTAATGAAAACGTTCTTTTTAGGAGAAATTATCAGCAGTTTACGAACTTAGAGCTCTCACATGCTAAATTTCACAGAAAATTCTTTGAGGCTTGGAGATATAGCTAATACTCCTTGATAGAGGCAGGTGTGGCAGGGTCAGTTCAGCTAAGAGTATGGCACAGACTTTGCTTGGGAAGGAGCTCTAAAAGTCAATATTAGCCACAAGAA
This sequence comes from Tursiops truncatus, assembly GCF_011762595.2. Classification (NCBI taxonomy): domain Eukaryota; kingdom Metazoa; phylum Chordata; class Mammalia; order Artiodactyla; family Delphinidae; genus Tursiops; species Tursiops truncatus. The sequence goes on from NC_047039.1 coordinate 63,554,628, forward strand.
AAAAAGAAAAGGGAAAAGAAAAGCCAAATATTTGAAATTAAATGATTCTTTTCCAACAATGGTGGTTTTTCACACATGATCTTGGTTACATCACTGAGCTTCTCTGAGCTTCAGTTTCTTTTTATGTAAAATGGGAATAGAAACAATAACTATGTCTCAGGATTGCTGTAAAATGGAAATAGAAACAATAACTATGTCTCAGAATTGCCATGAAAGAGCATGTGTGAAGTTCTTAGAAAACCAGAAAATTATAGGCAAACTTTGACTCAAGACAATCGACAACACCAGTAGCAGACCTTCAAGAATCAAATAAGGAAGAGTTTTTGGAAGGGCCTTAGGATGCCTGAGGAGGATCAGAGAAAGAATAGAGGGAGTAGGCAGGGAGAACACCCAGGAGTCAGTCAGTTCTTCTAACTAGACCTTTGGTTTGGTATTTGACCTTCATGGCAGTGTGGGTCATTTTGTGCTTGGCCAGGAGTTGGAAGACAAAGCAGCCTTCTACATTCATTCCCACATGAATTTTGGCGTCTTCCTTGTCTACCTCTCCACCCTGTACAGCTCAGCTGCCCCTCCGTCCTAAACTGGGAATTACAGAACCCTGTGCCACTGATATATTACTAAAATGCATCTGTGTGACACCATGTTCCTCCTTCTCCTCCATGACTTCTGTCTCCCCCAAGGTGGCTGATGTGGACAGATCCCACCAAGACAGACCCACAAGGACAGATCCACCAGGACAGATCCCACCAACACAGACCCACGGCCATGATTTAGGTGCTGACTGGCTTGGCTGTATTCTGGTGATAGTTGCCTCCCACCTGGGTGTATTGTGTCCTGGGCTGCCACAGTCATTTCTGTGAGATTTGTAACTTGAGCCATGTTTGCTCCCTGGATTAGAATGCAGAGGCGTGGTGTTAAATCTCCACTGGTTAAATATAATCATGTTCTAGGGTTGAATTCTTTTTGTTTCGAAGTCCTTACATTTAAAACTGGTTACATTTTGCTGTGAGCCCTCTACCCTCGCTCTTCAATTCCACCTTCTCCTATCACTAACCCCACCCCAGAGCCCTGTTTCTTTGGGGTCCCAGATCAGCTTGCCTTCCCTGTGTGGTGCTAGCATTTCATGATTCTCTTAGCAGATGGACCAGTCCTGGAAGTGGAACTCAGCCTTCCCCAAAAGCTCACTTTAGGATCAATTTTCAGGACAACTCATAATTATGAGCCAGCTTTCATGGCAGACAAACAAACAAACAAACAAGCAAACAGAATTATTACCTACAGTGACTTGAGCATTGCCTACATCAGAAAGAAAAGAATGGAGAAGCATTGTCATCAGGGTGCTTTTTTTTTTACTAATCCAGAGGACTGAAAACAATTCAGCAAGATACTTACGAGCATAGGCCTTGGAGTCCAACAGACTCAGTTCTGATCTGTTCTAGACTCCACTATCTCGTGCAACTTTGCACAAGTCACTTTTCATCCCTAGATCTCAGCTTCCTATCTGCCAAATGAGAATGATATTGACGGCTACCTCATGAGGTTGACGTAAGGATCCATTGAGATGATGCATATAAAACACCGAACATAGAGGCTGTACAAAGTAAGTACTCAATCAAGGTAAGTACTCAATAACTATTAATATTACAAAGTATATAATCCACTCAGATGCAATATTATAAATTATATAACTTACTGAGTTCCCTGAGAAAGGAATGAGTCACCTAAGACCATGCTCTGAGTTAATGGCAGAGCATGAACTTCCACTCAGCACTCATTTCATTTAGCATTTACTGAAAGTCTACTTTGTGCTAGGCACTGAGCTAAGTGCTAGAGGTGCAAGGATGAATGAGACAAGGTCAATAGCCCCATGGAGTCCAGACATTATTTATCAGAGGACATGAACCATGTGTGTAAAGAGTTAAAATTTGTTAAGGGAAGTAATAGAAGTACATTCAAAGAACAGAATTAGCTGGAGTAATTCTTTCTCAGATAAAGTAAGTCTTATAATAAAGTCAACTAAAAACTTAGTTTTGAAGGATGCCAAAAGGCAAATTATAGAAAACAGTATCCCAGGAAGAACAAAGAGTATACAAAACAAGCAAAATGCATGAAGGTCTGAAGCTCCATGGTGCACGTGACAAAGTTTTTTAAACTTAATTAATTAAACTTGCTGAGGTACAAAGTACTATGCAGGATTAGAGACAGCAACCTGCTGCAATGCTCATCTTCTCACACTTGAGTCACTATTTGGGAATTGAAACCAAATCAGGAGTTATAGAAAAGTTTGAGGATACAATTATCACTGGTGATAAATACTTTTAAGGAAGTATCCCCAACACCTGGCCTAGTACCTGGCATACAGAGTATTCAAGATACATTTGTTGAACAAAGGAAAGATAGAATTTGGGGGCAGTGTTTTGTGGGAAGGAGAGAGGTAGGATGGGAGATTTGTATCTCCACAACCTGGTACCAGAGGCAACTCTTGAAATCATACAGAACTGAGCTTGTGTCCTACTTCTTCCATATATTACCTGTTTGCCCTTAGGCAAATTGTTTATCTTTTTGATACCTACCTCAAATTCCTCATCTCTAAAATAGGGGTAATAATACTTGTAGAAGTTTCGTAGATTGACAAGAGACTATTTAAATCATATAAAAATCATCCTGTTCAGTACTTGACCACTTCCCCCTTAAAACTTCAATCTTAAATCAGTCTTTCCAGAGCTCAATTTTAAATCTCAGGTTATGTCTTATAACAAGACAAATTCTAAGGGGAGGGAATAAGTGAGACAAGCATCCTCCAAAGGACAAGTGGAACATGAAAGCAGAGCATGAGAGCATACTTTAATCTAAGACCAGCTCTGTGAATACTCACTCTACCAATTTATCTGGAACTGGTAAGTGTATTCCTGGGGAAAAGGTTGATATGTTACGGATAATGATGTTCATGGAATGATCTACAGGTTGTAACAAACTGTGATTCTAACCAAGGCGATGTTTAAGCTGATCAAAGAAATCAAGCGTCCCTTTTGCAGCCCAGCTCCCTGCCTTGTTAAACATTGCCATTAGTCCAAGACGCTTACTCACTTCACCCTAACTTTATTTACTGATTGTAAGCTAACACTCCTTGGTAACTGAGCAGGTGCTACTTGATGCCAGAGATGCACAGAAGGAAGCAGAATTTATCCCTGCAGTAGCATCCCCATTAATCATGTGGACAAGACATGGAGATCAGATGCATTCTTCTCTGTTAACAAGCAAAGACAAAAGCGGTTACGGGGCTATCTGTAACCAGGACTAGGTGAGTGAGGCTGTGAGCAACTCACGGTGGGTTGTTTTACCTTTCATACAGTCCCCCCTGCCCCCACATACACACCCTCTCAGAAAGGTTTCATTCGCTTATGACACTGCTCACATGGCTCCCATTTGACCAAGTTTGACAACTACCACAAATTTCTGAGAGATTTTCTTCCCCTCTAGTGCCTTCTGTGGTCACCTGTAATGAAGGATGACAAATAATCCTTCCCTCTTCTCCCTCCTCCCCAAGCCTCCAACTGTAAACTCTTACAGTCATGAGAAGTTTTTTTTATTAAACAAACAAAAAACAAACAAAAAAATCTAAAAAAGTATGGTGACCACAGAACTGTGACTAATATTGGAATTTAGCAAGAAGTCAGTTCTGGTTTCATGAGGCTACACTAAGAATCTGGGAACATTTTGCTACTAAAGCTCATGATGAATGACTCTAGGAAGAAAGGGCTGCAATTTCTAATGTCATCTTTTTCAGTATCAGTTTCATGCCATTGGTAATGGGAAGTGACATGTAGGCATGTAGCACACTGTCTCCTTGGCCAACAAAGATAAGCTACTGTCATATCAGTCCTGGCACCATAGAGCTTCTGGTTTGTAACTCAAATTTGATTCAGAAAGGGGGAGCTATCAGGAAAGAATAATAAATCATTCCATTTCCTCTGTGTTTAGATTAAACCCATCAACTCTCCCAAGAGGCTAACCAATGTACACCTAGCAATAAAAAGAAACTCAATCCTGTGCGCTTGAGCCAATTCACTTTTGGTAATTTTTTTTCACATAATTTCAGTTTTCAGAAAAGTTACAAGGATGATACAAATAATTCCTATATATCCTTTTCCCAGATTCAACAACTATTTACATTTTCTTCAATTTATCATTTGCTTGCTTGTGCTATGTGTGTGTCTGTGTGCATGTGCAGGTGAATGTGTGCAATGTCTTAAACACTTTCAAAGAAAGTTGCATACCCCTACCCCTAAATACTTCAGCATGCACTTCCTGAGAACACTGACCTACTCAACTACAGTACAATTATCAAAATCAGGTAATTTAACTTTGTTATATTACTATCATCTAATCCACAGATCATATTCAAATTTTGCAATTGTTCCAATAATATCCTTTAGATCTTTTTTCCCCTCAGTGCAATATCCAATATAGAATCATTCATTGCATTTTGTTGTCCTGTTTCTTCGGTTTATTTTAATCTGGAAAAAGTTCCTCGGTTTTTCTCTGTATTTCACAACCATAGCACTTTTAAAAGTACAGGCCAATTATTTTATGGATTGTCCCTAAATTTGAGTTTGTCTGCTTTTTTGTTCACAATTAGATTATGATTTATTTTTTTTCTATCTGAATATCACACAAGTACCACTGAAAAAAAAGCAGCAGAAGACTCTGGAGCCCATAGAAAACCAGTTATCTTATTCTTATTCCTACCACCCTGAATGGAAACATCTCTTAACATACAGAGCATAGATGTGTTCCTCAGCAGGGTATTTCTTTAGTGGTAGAGCCAAATTTATCCTGAACTAAAGGCTTTTCTGGACCTGCCTTGACAAAGTTAAAAAGCAAGTTTCAATACAATCAAACTGATGCTAAATAGCTGGATTCCAAAACAAATCCCAACAATATTGAAAAGAATTTTAAAAAACCCAGCACCCAACAATGTGAAATTCAGAATTTTTCATCCAATCAAAAATTATGAATCAAACAAGGAAGTTAAAAAATATGACCCACACCAGGAGAAAGAAACAGTCAATAGAAATAGATCCAGAAATGACATACAACTGGTAAACACGGGCATTAAAACAGAGTAATGAAAGATACAAAAATGCCCCAAATTAATTTTATAGATGAAAAATGCAATATATGAATAGAAAAATTAACATCAGATTAGACACTGTAGGAGAAAAAGCTGGTGAACCAGAAGACACAGCAATAGAAACTATCTACAGTGAAATAGAGATTAAATAGACTGAAGTGATGAACAGAACAGCCATAAGCTTGTGGACCAATATCACACATTCTAATGTATGTTTAATTGGAGCCTCCAAAGGAAGTTGGAGTGGGGAAGAAAAAATACTTTAAAAAATAATGACATTTATTTTCTAAATGTGGAGAAAATCATAAACACACAGATCCAGAATAGTCAACAAACCCCAAGCAGAAGAAACAAGAAGAAATTATCAGTAAGGCATATCACAATCAAATTTTTTAAAACACATGATAAAGAGATACTTTTAATATCACCAGAGAAACAAAGATAAGACTGAAAGGAGGGTTCACATTAGTAGCAATGAACGTAAGAAGAGAATGTAATGATCTCTTTAAAAATAACTGTCAATGAGGAATCCTATACCCAGTGAAAAATCTTTCAAAATCAAGGACAAAATGAAGACCTTTTCTAACATAACCAAGATGAGTCACCACAAGAAGAGCAGCACTATTAGAATTACTAAAGGAAGTCCTCAGGCATAGGTAAATGATACCAGATGGAAATTTGGATCTACACAAAAGAAAGAAGTGCTCAGGAAATAATAAATACATAGGTAATTATAAAAGACATTTTTCTCATTATTTTAATTTCCTGAAAAGATAAATGATTACTCAGAGCAATAATAACAACACTAATAATGAGATTTATAACATTTGCAGAAATGCAATCAATGATAAAAATAATATCTGTAATATTGCCAAGAGAAAGTTAAATAAAAATGCAATTTTCATATGAAATTGTAAAATCAAAATACATATTTTATAATATGTTACGCATGGGATGAATATTATAAACCCTAGGTAACTACTAAAAAGCAATGCCAAAATATATAGATAACAAGCCAAGAAAGGAGATGGAATTCTACAAATATTCAATTTATCTATAAAAAAGAGGGAAAAGCTACTAAAAAAAGATGGTACAAATAACAGTGGCAAGATGGTAGATTTAAACATAATCATGTTGATAATCACATTAAAAGTAATCGTTCTACAAAAAGCACAGATTCCCAGATTGATAAAATAAAAAAGACCTAGTCTTAAGCTGTCTATATTTTAATATAAAGACAGACAATGTCAAAAGTGAAAGAATGGAAAGAGATATACTATATAACCACAAATCAAAAGAAAGATGACAAGGCTATATTAATATCAAAGTGGATTTTAAAGCAAATAATATTACTAGGAATAGAGATCATTTCATGATAAAGATATCAATTTAACAAGAGGACATAACAATCTTAAAAGTGTATGCACTTAATAACACAATCTTAAAATATAGTAAGTCAATAACTGGTAGAACCTAAAGGTAAAAGAGACAAATAAAAAAGTTTATAGTTGGATAACTCATCACTTCTGACTTAATAATTGATTTAAAAAAAGAAGTAGACAGAAAAGCAGTATGGATATAGAAGACTTGAACAACACAATCTACTTGATGTTTATTGAACAATATATGTAACAGACATTATTTTCAAGTGCACACAGAACATTTACCAAAATAGACTATATTGTCTTATCAAACTATAATTAAAAGTCAATAGTAGAAATGTTCACAGAAAATCCTTAAATATTTGAAAATTAAATGATACACTTTTAAATAAACCATGGCTCAATGAAGAAATTTAAAGGAAATTGGAAAGTATTTGAATTTCATAAAAATGCACACATGACATATCAAAACTTGTGGGATGCAGCTAATGCAGTGTTTATAAGAAATTTTATAGCATCAAATGCCTACATTAGAAAAGAAGAAATATCGCAAGTCAGTTACTTACACTTTCACATTAAGAAACTAGATAAGGTGGAGCAAATTAAATCCAAAGTAAGCAGGAAGAATGAAATTTTTAAAAAAGAGGAGCAGAAATCAGTGAAACATAAAACAAAATGAAGTAGATAACACGAATGAATCAAAAAGCTAATTCTAAAGATAAATGAGCTGGATAAACTTCTAGCAAGCTGATAAGGAAGAACAGAGAGAAGATGCAAATTACAAATATTAGGAACAAGAGAAAGGACATGACAACAGATCCTATATACATTAAAATTTTAATAAGGGGATACCATAAGGAAATTTTATGGAAAGAAGTCCAACAACTTGATGAAATCAACAAATTCCTTGAAAGATACAAACTACCGAAGCTCGACGCAAAACACATAGGTCATTTGAAAAGGCTTATATCCGTTAAAGAAAGTGAATTGATAATTTTTAAACCTCCATAAGAATAAAACTCTTTGCACAGATGACTTCATTAGAAAATTCTTCAAAACATTAAGAAACGATGCAAATTATTTTCAAAATCTTCTAGAAAATACAGTAGGAAGGAACACTTCCCAGCTCATTGATGAGACCAGCATTGCCTTGACACCAAAATCAAGGAAAGAAATTACAAGAAAACAACAGAACAATATCCCTCATGAATATATACGTAAAAATCTTTAACAAATATTTAGCAAATTGAACCCATCTCAGTAATTCAAGGTAGGTTTGGAAACATTTGGAAATCATCAATGTAATTCCTCATGTTAAGAGTCTTAAAATGAAAATACATGTGAACAGCCCCATAGATTCATAAAATAAATTTGACAACATTTAACATTTTTTCATGATAAAAATTTCCAGCAAATTAGGAATAAAGGGGAGCTTTCTCAGTCTGATAAAGGACACTTACAGATAACCTACAGTTAATATTACACTTAATGGGTAAAGACTGCTTTCCTTCTTAGATGAAGAACAAGGCAAGGCTTCTGCTTTAATTATTTCCATTCAACATTATGCTGTAAATCATGGCCAGAGCAATAAAGCAAGACAATAATAAATAAATGAATGAATGAAATAAGTATTGGAAAGGAAGAATTCAAACTGTCCTTGTTCACAGAGGACATGTTCATCCATGTTAAAAACCCTAAGGAATTTCCAAAAAGGCTCTTAGAAATAATAAGTGAGTTTAGTAAGATTACAGTATACTAGGTCAATACATAAATGGCAATTATATTTCTATACATTAGCCACAGATGATCATAGTTTGAAATTTTAAAAATACCATTTGCATTAGCATCAAACATGAAATAAATAGAAATATATTTAGTAAAATATGCATAAGTCATATTCACTGAGAATTGCAGAACATTGCTGAGACAAATTAAAGAAGACTTAAACAAATGCAGAACTATATCATTTTTATGATCAGAAGATTTTATATTTCCAGAATGTCTGTTTTCCCCAAATTGACCTATAGAGTCAATTCATTCATAAACAAAATCTCAACTGATTTCTTTATAAAAATTGGCAAGCTAATGCTAAAATTCATATATAAACTCAAGGGATTCAGAATAGACAAACTAATTTTGAGAATGAGGAACTAAATTGAGAGACTCACACTATGTGATTTCAGTACCTACTCTAAAGTTACAGTAAGTAAGACAACTTGGTATTGGCATAATGACATACAGATCAATGAACCAGAAAGTCCAGAAATAAATCCATACATATATTGACAGTTGATGCTTGACAAGTGTGCCGAAATAAGTCAATTGGAAAATTTTTTTTCCAACAAACTGCACTGGAATGATTGTAGCTCAATATTTAAAAAATTAACAGTGACCTTCATCTCATACAAGACTGAAAAATGAATCACTGACCTAAATAAAAGAGCTAAAACTATAAAACTTCTAGAAGAAAACATTAAAAAAAATGTGAAACTTTGGGTTAGGCAAAGATTTCTTAAGTAGGACACAAAAAGCACAAAATATAAAAGTTAATGAATTGTATTTCTTCAAAATTTAAAACTTTACTCTTCAATAGGTAAGAAAAAGAAATGGCAAACCAGATAGAGAGAAGGATACCAAAGAAAATATATGGGTGGCAAATAAACATATGAAATTATGCTGAAACTCATTACTCATTAGGGAAAGTCAAATAAAAAACAGAATGAGATAAAACACACATCCATTAGATATGGCTAAAATTAAAGAGATTGACAATACCAGGTGTTGCCAGGGAGGTAGAGCAACTGAAAGTATTCCACACTGCTGATGAGAATGAGTAACAGGACAAGCATTTTAGAAAGCAGTTTGACAGTTTCTTATAAATTTAAGCATACACTTACCATAAGACTTAGCAATTCCACATCTAGGTATTTACTCAAGAAAAATGTAAATATATGGTCACACACTGCATATGAATGTGCAGAGATTTTAGTCCCAAATTCCCAAAACTGGAACAAAGCCAGATGTCCATCAGCTTGCGAATGGATAAACAAATTGTGGTTTAGCAATAAAATGGGATTATCTGATTATCAATAAGAAGGTATTAACTAGCAATACTTTCAACAATAGGGATGAATCTCAAAAACATAATGCTAAATTGAAAAATATCTAGACACAAAACACTGCATACTATAAGATTCCATTAACATAAAATTTCAGTAAAGGCAAAACCATAGTGAAAGGAAAGGAACGGAAATAATCAATGATTGCCAGAGATCAGGAGTTGGTAAAAGGGCATCGACTACAAAACGGGTACCAGAAATGATGAAAATATTCCATAGCGTCATAGTACGGATGGTTACATGACTTTTTACATTTGTCAAAACTCATTGCACATATGGTCACCTTATCTTTGATAAAGGAGGCAGGAATGTACAGTGGAGGAAGGACAGCCTCTTCAATAACTGGTGCTGGGAAAACTGGACAGGTACGTGTAAAAGTATGAGATTAGAACACTCCCTAACACCATACACAAAAATAAGCTCAAAATGGATTAAAGACCTAAATGTAAGGCCAGAAACTATCAAACTCTTAGAGGAAAACATAGGCAGAACACTCTATGACATAAATCACAGCAAGATCCTTTTTGACCCACCTTCTAGAGAAATGGAAATAAAAACAAAAATAAACAAATGAGACCTAATGAAACTTCAAAGCTTTTGCACAGCAAAGGAAACCATAAACAAGACCAAAAGACAACCCTCAGAATGGGAGAAAATATTTGCAAATGAAGCAACTGACAAAGAATTAATCTCCAAAATTTATAAGCAGCTCATGCAGCTCAATAACAAAAAACCAAACGACCCAATCCAAAAACGGGCAGAAGACCTAAACAGACATTTCTCCAAAGAAGATATACAGACTGCCAACAAACACATGAAAGAATGCTCAACATCATTAATCATTAGAGAAATGCAAATCAAAACTACAATGAGATATCATCTCACACCAGTCAGAATGGCCATCATCAAAAAATCTAGAAATAATAAATGCTGGAGAGGGTGTGGAGAAAAGGGAACACTCTTGCACTGTGTTGGGAATGTGAATTGGTTCAGCCACTATGGAGAACAGTATGGAGGTTCCTTAAAAAACTACAAATAGAACTACCATATGACCCAGCAATCCCACTACTGGGCATATACCCTGAGAAAACCATAATTCAAAAAGAGTCATGTACCAAAATGTTCATTGCAGCTCTATTTACAACAGCTCGGAGATGGAAACAACCTAAGTGTCCATCACCGGATGAATGGATGAAGAAGATGTGACACATATATACAATGGAATATTACTCAGCCATAAAAAGAAACGAAATTGAGCTATTTGTAATGAGGTGGATGGACCTAGAGTCTGTCATACAGAGTGAAGTAAGATAGAAAGAGAAAGACAAATACCGTATGCTAACACATATATATGGAATTTAAGAAAAAAAATATCATGAAGAACCTAGGGGTAAGACAGGAATAAAGACACAGACCTACTAGAGAATGGACTTGAGGGTATGGGGAGCGGGAAGGGTAAGCTGTGACAAAGCGAGAGAGTGGCATGGACATATATACACTACCAAATGTAAAATAGATAGCTAGTGGGAAGCAGCCGCATAGCACAGGGAGATCAGCTTGGTGCTCTGTGACCACCTAGAGGGGTGGGATAGGGAGGGTGGGAGGGAGGGAGACACAAGAGGGAGGAGATATGGGAACATATGTATATGTATAACTGATTCACTTTGTTATAAAGCAGAAACTAACATACCATTGTAAAGCAATTATACTCCAATAAAGATGTAAAAAAAACCCCATCGAATTATATACTTTATATTGATAAATTTTATTATAGGTAAATTACACCTCAAGAAATCTAAGAAAAATAATTCTTTATCCATGAATCCTAGAATCCATGTGTGTGTGTGTGTGTGTGTGTGTGTGTGTAAAATAGTCAAACTGAATCCCAGAGGTAAAAAGACAGAGGATATTTGAAATAATATTGCTGGATGTTTAGACCCTGCTATATATTCAAAAACTATTTTTCTTTTTTTAAAGATTTTTCTTTCTTTTTTTTTTTTTTGATATGGACCATTTTTTAAAAGTCTTTATTGAATTTGTTACAATACTGCTTCTATTTTATGTTTTGGTTTTTTGGCCTTGAGGCATATGGGATCTTAGCTCCCCAACCAGGAATTGAACCCGCATGCCCTGCATTGGAAGGCGAAGTCTTAACCACTGGACCGCCAGGGAAGTCCCCGGAAACTATTTTTAAATGTTGCTAATTAGAATATCTGAGATCATTAGTAGTCAAAAATATAATTCAGAACTTCATCTCACAGGCAAAAGTAATTCTACATTATTTTTTAAATTGTATTAAAGCTGTTTGAGATACTTTAAAAATAAAAAAGGGTAAAGGAGAAAGGAACTAAGATTCTGAATTAAAACTACGTGTTAAGTTCTTTCAATGTATTTATTACCTAATTTAATCCTTACAAGAACTCTGAAAGTTAAATTCAGTTATCATCTCGGGATATCAAGCAGCTATAGATGTGGAAGTGACTCAAGTTTAAGTGTATTTGATTCCAAATCTTTATATCCAGCAGCTCTTATTTTCCATATGCAGGAAGATGGAATTTTATTACAAGGTCATATAAGATCTAATAGAAACATCTACATTTAGAAATTTTCTGAATGCCCCCAAGTAACGATGAGGTTTTTCTGCATTCCATTTGCCAATCATTGTGCTGGGTACTTTGTCAAATCTCATTTAAGCCTTTTAACAATCCAACGGTCTAAGCACTATTACTATAGCCATTTTGCAGGTGAAGAAAGTTTCATATGGTTTTTATACAACACTAAATTCTTCATTTTTTCTACACCAATTACTGCTCACTTTCATAAATGACTTTCAGTAGATTTAGGGTAATTTACCACTAGAACCAGTAACCACATTCTTTGATTGCAAGTCAAATACTTAGAAGTCATGGGTATACCCAACATGATATTCCTTCATACTGAGCCTATTGGGCAGAGTTCACTTACCCTCCCCATGTACCCAACTTCCCTCCACCTGTCATTGCTCTGTAATCTCTCTCCTTCACGTATTTCCTGCCATGACAATTCTCTTCTCTACCTAATAGTCTTTCCTTTAGTGTAGAAAACCAGTGTTCTGCAAAGCATGACCCTTGCCCATGTTTATTTTGTAACCAGCCCCTCCTTTTTTTTCTCTTTAATGTTTTCCATTGAACACTAACATTAGTTGATAATTCTACGCAACAGACATAATTTCCTATCCCTCTGAATTTCCTTTTACTCAGTTCCTGGGCTTCTGTAGGTAGATAATAGTGGTATTCCATTGTGTGCTGTGGCTAAGTTCTAAAGTCAGGGCACAAGAAAAGAATTTGAATAATGTCGGGACTTCCCTGGTGGTGCAATGGTTAAGACTCCATGCTCCCAATGCAGGGGGCCCTGGTTCAATCCCTGGTCAAGGAACTATATCCCACATGCATGCCACAAATAAGAGTTCGCATGCTACAACTAAGGAGCCTGCATGCTGCAACTAAGAAGCTGGCGAGCTGCAACTAAGGAGCCCACATGCCACAATGAAGGAGCCCACCTACTGCAACTAAGACCCAGAGCAACCAAATAACTAAATAAATATTTTTTTAAAAAAAGGATTTGAATGATATCAAATTTTCTCTTGAAAAATTCTTAGAAAGGGGTCACACTGCAAGCAAATGTACAATTTTCCAGTGAATCCACCAGAGTTAACTTTGGAAAATAATTCACCACTTCTTTGGCTGAGCTGTAGCTGCTTGTATTAATGGGCCATTTTATAAAAAACACATATCTGTATATTTAATAACTAGAAAGACTTTCAATGCAGCAAGATGTTCTCCCTAAGAGAGTTACATGGGAAGAGAGGTCACCTAAGGCTGGAGGCATATCTCTCTCATTTCATGCTCACTGAATAGAATCGTAACTGAAATAACCTGCAATTACTGTTATTTTTTATTCCTTGTCTCCCTCTCTCCCTTTTCACTTTAAACCTGGAGTAGTACAAATAGTTGAGTTTGCACACATTAAATGCATTTATGATGCAATGGCACTACATAGAGATATAAAGTGCATACTATAGAATCTCTGGTGAGTGTGCAGCCCACAATTTAGGTTTTATGGATGACTAGTGTGATTCTCTTGCCCCTCTCTGAGGAACAGTTGTCCAAAGGATTGGAGAAGTTCACCAGGTTGCTAGATCACTATGTCTAGGACTTTCAGGCGAACTGTTACATCAGTCTGCCCTTTTCACACTCCGAGCCAAGAGTTAGTGACATCACCAACTCATGGATAAAGTCTTGATCTCCACGTGGCATGATTTGGGGGCCTACTGTCTCAATTTCCTCATCTATAAAGCAGAGGCAGTAGGAGGTAAGTCAGTGATTATTAATTTTGGTCAGATACAAAGACATCTATTTTAAGGGTCTGTTTGGATTTTATTCACTTTCTTCCAAACTTCTGGGTCTTGAAAACATCATCAGAGTTTTCCAAAATCTTATTCCCTCTTATTGTTTAAAGCTGTCTTTCCTTTGAAGGCAGTTTAATCCATGTGTTTCTGATTGGCTTTCTCTTAGAACATCAGTGTATTTTTTCCCTAAGAGGTAATGGTATCCAAGAAGCCTTAAAATACACGTCCACAGAAGTTTCTTTTGCTTAGCTTTCCCTTTTTGAAACCTGGAAATTATTCTTTGCCAAATATAAATTAACTCAGACACCAAAAAGTTTGGGTTCAGGTTGAAACTTCATACCCATGAATTTTAAATAGCTTCTAAACTTGGCACAATCTATTCTATATTTGGCCTTTTTAGCCACTGGCTAAAGAAGACAGTCCCTTGATTAAATGAATTTTGGGATCTAAATAAAATGAAAAAGCTGAACAAAGGCAGCTAATGATAAAACATTGAATGTCATCATGTGACAAAGGGAGAGATCCAAACTCCTTCTCAGAAGTTTCGGATTGACCATGGGTGCTATTTAAGAAGTTCACGGGCCACTTGCTTTGCTCCCAGAACCCAAATACTAGAATTTCGGGGGATTCATCTAAGCCCCTTGTCAAACGTTCCTGATCATAAATTCCAGAAAATAGGGCTGGGAGAAGCACAAGTTCATAGATGCAATCCCATGTTATTGTATAGTATTATAATCCTTACCTTGATTCTATCATCCTGCTTAGTTTTCTAGGATTTCAACAGTGAACTCTACAACAGCTATGCAAAAGAGAAAATTCTTCTTTCAACTGTCTCTTTCTGTAGTCTCAAGCAAAATACACATTTTCATGGCTGTACCTGACAAACTGTTTGGTTGTGACCACCTCCACAATCCACTCTCCCCAGCAAGCAAGACTCGCTGGTCCAAAGCAACAAGGAAACTGAAAAGTTCTGAGTTAAGCTGAATCACCAGCGGTGCTGTATCGGTTTCCCATTGCTATAATATTCCCAAGTCCACCATTCCATCATCTTCAAAGCTCTTAATGACACCTGAAAAGTATGGAAGCCAACCCAATAGGTGTAAAAGTGGACAGAGCACTTCCTACTTCAGGCACTCAAGAGTAGGGTTTTCTTCTGAGAACCTATGACAGTCTGCTCATTCACTGCCTAGTGAGCAAAAGCCACCATCTCTCAACAAATATCAACCCTTCCTACTTGTTTCCTGGTATATTGCTTACTCCTCATCTTAAATAACTCACATTTGCCTACTTCACATTTCTTCAAATTCACCTTATGTTTTTACCACTCCACACATGTTCCTGATGTTCCCATAGCCTGGAATGCCTTTCCCTGTCTCTCTGCCTATTTGATTCCTACTCATCTTCAAAGTCCCACTTACATGCTGCCTTTCTTTACTCCCCAGCCACACGTAGCCCTAATCAGAATTCACTACTCTCTACACTCCAACACTACTGTGTTTAATACCATTATTAGTAGTACTTACAGTTTAATTAGTAATACCACTAGGACTTTACAGGTCTACCTACTCTACTAAAACATGAATTCCTTGAATTTCCTGAATGTATTATTCATCTAAAAATCTCCAACAACTGGCATCTAATAGACTTTCAATAATATTTATTTAATTGAGTACTCAATAGGCAATTAGCCATGTACTGAATCCTATACAACAGTATAATGAAAAATACGATTCTTGATCACAAGCTCTCACATTCCACAATACATTATACAGATGTTCTATGTCTTACAATTGGGTTATGTCCCAATAAACCCATCATAAGTTGAAAATATCATAAGTTGAAAATGCATTTAATACACCTTACCTACCAAACATCATAGCTTAGCCTAGCCTACCTTAAATGTGTTTAGAACACTTACATTAGCCTACAGTTGGGCAAAATCATCTGACACAAAGCCTATTATACAATA
The DNA here is from genome assembly GCF_011762595.2 of Tursiops truncatus. NCBI lineage: Eukaryota > Metazoa > Chordata > Mammalia > Artiodactyla > Delphinidae > Tursiops > Tursiops truncatus. The sequence continues at coordinate 63,570,619 of NC_047039.1, forward strand.
AAGTGTTGACTCTCTCAGGAAATTTATTGACTGCAGTGCTAAAAGTGAAAAAAAGAGTGGTGAAAGTGTATCAATTGTTTACCCTTGTGATCACCTGGTTAATTGGGAGCTGCAGCTCACTGCAGCTGCCCAGCATCACAAGGGAGTATCGTACTGCGTATCGCTAGCCTAGGAAAAGATCAAAATTCAAAATTCGAAGGCCAGTTTCTACTGAATGCATATCACTTTCGTACCATCGCAAAGTCCAAAACCCTAAGTTGAACCATCACAAGTCAGGGACCATCTGCATAAACACAGACACTGAAGTCACTTATTACCTAAGACAAGGTTGACAATCTTTTTTTCTGTAAAAGGCCAGATAATAAATATTTTAGGCTTCGTAGGCTACACATGGTCTCTGTCAGATACTCTTCTTTGTTTTCCTTTACCATCCTTTAAAAATGTAAAAACCATTCTTAGCTTGCAGGTTGTACAAAAACAAGCCAAGAACCAGAACTGGCCCAGGGATGTAATTTGCCACCCCTGATCCAAGACAGAAGAACCCAATAACACTTTCTGTAACGTGGAACTGTTTTTTCTACTGCTCAACATGGTAGCCGCTAGCCATATGCAGCTATTGAGCGTCTGAAATAGGTTAGTCCAACTGAGAAACTAAAGTTTAAATTTTACTTCACTTTAATTAATTTTAGTTTAAATAGTCATATGTGGGTATCGGTTTGCCCACATGAGTAGGTTGTTTCAAACTACCAACTCCCTGAAATTAGAGTAGAGTATTTGGGAGTAGACTCGGGACGAGTAGACTATTTGGGAACCAGACAGTCGGCAACTAGAAAATGTAACTGTGATGATGGGTCTCCTTACTCAGTATGATACAGGAAACCAGAAAGCCCCCAAAGCTGTCTACGTGTCATTAAAAAGATCTCTATCTGTGCACATTCAGAGCAAGGGAAAGATTTTCAAAGCTGCTGGCTATATGAAGTTGCTTTAGTTGTTAGGATTCAGAACGTCAAGATTAATCCTTATCGTCTATAAGTAGCCCCAACCTGATAAACTTGAAAAAATAACTTTATCTTACCTGCTGAGAAAAATGTTTCCGATTCCCTTAAGGCTTTTAAATGCGCTTGCCACCTCATCACATTTCCTAAGAAAATACTGCCCTTCAAAATGGTGGGGGCCTAGTCCCTTAAGAACCACAGGTTCTAGTGACGAATGAGGTGCATGCGCTTTGCCTCAGCTTAGCTGAAGGCATTTGTTATAGTGTTAGCCTAGTGAGGGACCATGTGATGATAAGCTCAACAAGGAGGGGCTCAGACAAAACAGGAAGGTGTTGATGGATGGTGAGAAAGCAGTGGATCAAGGAATTTGTGGGTCTCCCTGGTCAAAGAACTTCTCAGAGGAATATGACAGCAAGTAAGCTGGGAGTATAGGAAGTGGTATATGGAGCAACTGGATTTTGAAACAGACTTTGGAATTGGAGCAGCTACTAGTGATGACAAGGTCTAAGATGAAATTTGGCTGCAGTGCCGTGGAAAACAGCATGTCGCTGGAAATGAGGAAGTAAAGGAATGAGGGTCCAGGGTGTGAGATAGGTCATCTGTTGTACATGCTGAAGACACGAAAAAGGATGACAGACTTAGGGCCAGGAACCAAAGTTTTCAGGGAACTAGGGATGGGGGTGTGGTGGCATAAACCAGTTCTAAACAGAAGCCAGTAAGATAGGGTAGTAGATGGTACAGCCAGACTACGTTCCTCCAACTCTATTTACATGCCCAGCTACCTCCTAGGCAAAAGCTGGAGTCAGAACACAGCATCAGCTCGTGCTAAGACCTCTACCAATTAGCAGTCTCTGCCTTAGTTCATTCTAGGTCAAGGCCACTTCCTGCGTTAGCCCTTAAATACAATAAGAATCTCCAATGTTATCCCAGCCCTCCAAAGGCATCTATCCTGAGTACGTGGAGTTGGGGACACTTTTCTTTTGAGAGAGACTCTGATAAGGACTCTTAGTAGTCAGGGCTCTCCAGAAAAACAGGGAACACATCCAGTAAGGGGTGTGTGTGGGGGGGGTGTAGAGCGGGGATGGGTGTGGGGGGCCGTTATTTCAAGGAACAGACAACTCCTCAAAATCTGCAGGGTAGGCTCACAGGCTTAAGACTCAGGGAAGAGTTGATGCTGCAGTTCGAGTCTGAAGCCAGTCTGCTGGCAAAATGTCCTCTTCCTCAGAGGAAGTCAGTCTTTTTCTTAAGGCTTTCAACTGTTTGGATGAGGCCCACCCTCATTATAGAGAGCAATCTGCTTTACTCAAAGTCTACTGATTTAAATGTTAATCTCATCCTAAAACATACCTTCACAGAAACATGGAAGACTGAGAGTGGGAAACTGATGTAACTTAGGCAGGATTTTAATTTAAATATGTACTGCTTCAATCAAACTATGTTTGCTAACTCAGAAGATATCATTCCTTGCCTCCAGGCAAAGTGGACCGATCCCTTGCGTGAGGATGTTCGTGGACATTCTGTAATACTTGCCAGTCTCAGCTTTTTATGGAGTCACGACTTCTTCTTTCCCTTATCTCTTTCTCAAGGGAATTGTACTTTCTCACTTCCTGGCCTCATCTCTGGTTTTATTTCATGAAAATTAAGTGCACTTCTGCCTTCATAGAGTACGCTCCCCCACCAGGAGACACAGATAGGTAATTTACATGTCTTTAAAGGAGGGTCAAGTGAAGTACTCCTGAATTCAGGACCTCCCACATCTGTGTTTGTTTTCAGCAAGTTTCTACTGATCTCTCATGAGTGCAGAAAGATGCTAGCTACTCCTAAACTTAAGAGTACTACTACATGTATTACAGACATACCTCAGAGATATTGTGGCTTTAGTTCCAGACCACTGCAATAAAGTGAATATTGCAGAAAAGGAATTCACATGAGTTTTTCGGTTTCCCAATGCATATAAAAGTTATGCTCACAGTATACTGTAGCCTATTATATGTGCAAGAGCATTTTGTCTAAAAAACTGTACAGACCTTAATTTTAAAATACTTACTATTGCTAAAAAATGCTAACCATCACCTGAGCCTTCAGTGAGTCATACTCTGTTTGCTGTGGAGAGTCTTGCCTCTGTGTTGATGGCTGTGATGAGGAGGCTGGCTGCTGAAGGCTGGGGTGGCTGTGGCGATTCCTTAAAATAAGACAGCAATGAAGGTTGCCTCATCAATTGACTCTTCCTTTCATGAATGATCTTCTGTAGCATGCATGCTGTTTGATAGCGTTTTCTTACAGTAGAACTTTTTTAAAAACTTGGAATGAATCCTCTCATACCCTGCTGCTACATTAGCAATTAAGTTTATGTAATATTCTAAACCCTTTCGCATCATTTCAAGAATCCTCGTAGCATCTTCACCAGGAGTAGATTTCATCTAAAGAAACCACTTTCTTTGCTCATTCATAAGAAGCAACTCTTCATTTGTTAAAGCTTTATCACGAGATTGCAGCAATTCAGTCACATCTTCAGACTCCGCTTCTAATTCTAGCTCTCTTGCTGTTTCCACCACATCTGCATTTACTTCCTTCACTGAAGTCCTGAACCCCTCAAAGTCATGCATGAAGACTGAAATCAACTTCTTCCAAACTCCTATTAATGTTGATATTTTTACCTCTTCCCAGCGAGTCACGAATGTTGTTAATGGCATCTGGAATGGTGTACCCTTCCCAGAAGGTTTTCAACTGACTCTTCCCAAATTCATCAGAGGAATCACCATCTACAGCAGCTATAGCCTTAGAAATATATTTCTTAAATAAGAAGACTTGAAAGTTGAAATTACTCCTTGATCTATGGGCTGCAGAATGGATGTTGTGTTAGTAGGCATGACAACAACATGAATCTCATTGTATATCTCCATCAGAGCTCTTAGGTGACCAAGTACATCGTCAATGAGCAGTAATATTTTGAAAGGAATCCTTTTCTCTGAGCAGTAGGTCTCTTAAAATATTCGATAAGCCATGTTGTAAACAGATGTGCTGTCACCCAGGCTTTGTTGTTCCATTGCAGAGCATAAGCAGAATAGATTGAGCATAATTCTTAAGGGCCATAGGATTCTCAGAATGGTAACTGAGCAATGGCGTCAACTTCAAGTCATCAGATGCATTAGACCCTAACAAGAGAGTCAGGCTGTCCTTCGAAGATTTGAAGCCAGGCATTGACTTCATCTCTTTAGCTATGAATGTCCTACGTGGCATCTTTTTCCAATAAAGGGCTGTTACATCTACATCGAAAATCTGTTATTTAGTGTGGCCTCCCTCAAGAATTATCTTAGCTAGCTTTTCTGGATAGTTTGCTGCATATTCTATATCAGCACTTACTGCTTCACCTGGCACTTTTATGTTATGGAGACGGCATCTTTCCTTAAACCTCATGAGCCAACCTCTGCCAGCTTCAAACTTTCCTTCAGTAGCTTCCTTACCTCCCTCAGCCTTCAGAAATTGAAGACAGTTAGGGCCTATTTCTGGATTAAGCTTTGGCTTACAGGAATGTTGTGGCTGGTTTGATTTTCTATCCAGATCTTTCTCCATATCAGCAATAAGGTTGTTTTCCTTTCTTATCATTTCTGTGTTTATATTTAATTTCCTTCGAGAACTTTTGCTTTGCATTTACAACTTGGTTACCTGTTTGGGGTAAGGGGCCTAGCTTTCAGCCTCTCCTGACTTTTGACACATCTTCCTCACTAAGCTTAATCATTTCTGGCTTTTGATTTAAAGTGAGAGATGTGTGACTCCTTCTTTGACCTGAAAACTTAAAGACCACTGTAGGATGAATTGGCCTAATCTCAGTATGGTTGTGTTTTACGGAAGGGGGAGGCCCAAGGAGAGGGAGAGAGATGGGGGAATGGCCGGTAGGTGGAGCAGTCAGAATAAAAAAAAAACATTTATCAATTAAGTTAGCATTGTCACATGGGTGAAGTTCATGGCACCCCAAATCAATTACAGTAGAAAATCTAAGATCACTGATCACAAATCACCATGACAAATGTAACAATAATGAAAAAGTTTGAAATATTGCAAGAATTACCAAGATATGACACAGAAACATGAAGTGATCAAAAGCTTTTGAAAAAATTGTGCCTATAGACTTGATTAATGCAGGGTTGCCACAGACCTTCTAACTGTAAAAAAAAAAAAAAAAAAAGCAATATCTATGAAGCACAGTAAAGTGAAGTACAGTAAAACAAGGTATGCCTGTATATCTTACTGACTATAGGCAATTGATTATTGCTTTGGCAGAAGCCTATTACAATGCACGGTGCCTGGCATATAGTAGCATCTTTTATTCTTGTGTTGGAGATGAATACTTGAAAACAAATTCCTGGACAGCAACAATCTTTGTCTAGAACTGTGTGGTACCTGCTGCCTGAGTGCCAATGGAGCTGTTATTAAAAAATTGTGAATTGATTGCCTGACTCCTGAACTTACTAAAGTGTTCTCAGTGGAAACTTTAAGGAACCCAAAGGAAAATGAAAGACCATCCCCGACGCATTCCCATTAATGTTGGTCATATAATTCTGCATGTATTGAGTAATGTCTCATCTTCTAGTATTATATAGAAACTCGGAGGACAACTGACCACCCAAGGAGGCTGCCCTATGAAGAAAAACAGTCTATCTTTGATTGACAGAGCAAGCCCAACATGGAGTGTAAGAGTGAACAGCATATGCAGGCCATCTGGGAAAAAAAGGAAGAAAATTATATCTTTTAGACTCATGGGCTAATAATAACAGGAAGCTGGAGTGGCCATGGAAGTATGAGGACACAGTCAAGTTCAAGTGAACCTCAAAAATGTGTGGATGGAAAACTGGTTAGGTGCACTAGACAAGCAGTGAAATTCTTTTCATCCCACATCCTGCAGTGAATCCTAGTTTTAAAAGAATATAAATGCCTGCCATTCTGGAAACGCTAAATGCTCTCATCCTGGAAAGGAGTCATTTTGCCAAAATCTACCTTATTTCCACCAACCTTGCCTTTCCTTCTCTTATCTCTAATGTTGCAACTTCAGTAAGAGTCTGGCTTTGAGTAAGAATAAAGCTTATGAGACTGCCTCTACTCGACGAATTTCAACCGTTCCACTTAGACAAATTATTGATGTATTACTTTCAAATTCTGTTGTGTTGAATTGGCTTAATTCCCCTAAGGATTATGGACACCGTAAGTCCAACTTTCTAGGAATTTCCCATTCAACCAACAGAGTGCTAATAAGCACAAAGGAGCCAGAAAGAACGCATTGTGTCCAAGGCAATGCTACTTCTTTTATTTCCAATACTCACATCTATGTAAGGCAATTCAAACTGAAGGCAAAATTCTCCTAGCCTTTTCCCTTTTCTTCATAATCAAAATATACCAAGATAAGGACACTTAAAACCAGTACTGTTTTCTACAAGTGGATCAGTAACAATTGAGTATGACCCTAAAAAAATGATTAATTTCACCACCACTTAAGGACAGAGGAAAAAATAATTTCATCTATTTATTTATGTAAGTCCTTTCTTCAAGAACAGAAAAAATATGAGATTCTGAGTTGTGTTAGCATTAGAGGAGAGTTTCTTAATATGGAGGTCTAAGGACCCCTGGAAATCTGTGGAGAGAGAGAATTCAGCTGGCCTGTGAACTCAAATGAGAAAAAAAATTGCGTCTTCATTTTTGCCAACATCTAATTGAAACTTAGCATTTCCTTCAACTATGAATGTTGACTATAAACCGTCGTAGTATTAACAGTACATGCGACAGGTATTTTCATATCATATTACGTTTTTTGTAGATATTTCAAAATATCATTAATACTTATCACTGGGCTTCCGTGGTGGCGCAGTGGTTGAGAGTCCGCCTGCCGATGCAGGGGACACAGGTTCGTGCCCCGGTCCGGGAAGATCCCACATGCCGCGGAGCGGCTGGGCCCTTGAGCCATGGCTGCTGAGCCTGCGCGTCTGGAGCCTGTGCTCCGCAACGGGAGAGGCCACAACAGTGAGAGCCCGCGTACCGCAAAAAAAAAAAAAATACTTATCACTGCTTCAAAATTATAGTAATTATTAAACTCATCATGAGATTTGGTTTTTAATGCATTAATAAACATATTTCTGTATCAATTTTTTTATTAATTTTATAACTGTGTTTCATTGTAATTCATTTCCTTTGTAATCATATATGTTTTATGAGTTCAAAAGCATTAGGAGAAGGTGCCCATCTACAGTGTCTGAAATTGAGAAAGACTTTTTAAAAATTCTGCTTCTTAATGGTTTTCATAATTTCTTTTTGAACTTTACAGAAACATTTCAGGAACTACTATCTCTGCCACTACAACTAGATTAACATGTTTCTGTTTCCTTTCACCTCTCCTTCTCTCTCCACAGAGAACACTTACTTCACCAGGGTTTAACTCTTTTTCTTTCTGTTCTCCAGCTATATTTGCTCAAGTTGTAGCTCTCAGATTTATATCAAGTTTATATTTAGATTTAACAGGTATTATATGAGTTCTTTATTTGGGTTCATTTTTTGGGCAAGGTATCACCAGGGAGTTGATTTTCAAGAAGTGCTCATGAGTGTTTATATTCCCTGATTTCATGATATTTTGAGATGTCTACAACAAATGTAATTTGTTTGCATCCGTCCTCAAATAGATTAAAATCTTAAAGGAGGTTTGAAGGGGGAATGAGCACACAAAGGCTGGGTGGGCAGAGGAAGAGGGCGGAGGGAAGATAGAGTGATTAGGGAAGACTTTCAAAATCGAAATTGAGCCAAGCCTTGAGAAAGGAGCAAAAGTAAGCTCATCGGAGAGAAGAGAGGAAGGACGTCTGGGCAGGGGCGTGGATAGCAGCAAAGACCCAGAGGTAAGGGTGCTTTTGGCCTGTTGGAGGGACAGATAAGCAACCAGTCTACCTGGAATGTGGGTGCTGAGGGGGCTCATGTGTCAGAAAACTGCCATACATCATCTGACACAGTTTTGCACCATTTTGGCCAATTGGCACTTGGCCTCCGAGGGTCTCCTAATTGCTAAGTCCAATGGCTGCTACTTAAACCCCTTTGCCCTTTGATCTCTCTGAAGTACTTAACAATCCTGAGTACCTTTCTTTTTGAAATTCTGTCCTCTCTTGGTCTATCAGTTACCTTCTGAGTCTCTGGCCTTCTGTCTTGGTCTCCTCTGCATCATCCCCTTCATCTGGCCAGTCCTTGACTGTGGTGCTCCCATAGGGTCTGTCATTGGCCCTGTTCTCTTCACCTTCTACCATCTTTCCCTGGAAAGCTCCTCCATCTACTCTCACCATGTTAACTACCACCCCAAGGCCAAATGACTTCTCTCTAAATATATGTAGTGCAAGCTGGATCTCTCCTGAGCCCCAGATCCCTGCGGATGGGACATCTCTACCAGAGAATCCCAGTTGCTCCTCGCATCTGGCATGCCCAAAGCTAAACTTGTGCTTCTATATACATAATACATAACCAGTAAGGACCTACTGTATAGCATAGGGAACTATACTCAATATCTTGTAATAACCTATAATGGAAAAGAATCTGAAAAAATATGTATATATATTCATATATATAAAGCTGAATCACTTTGCTGTGCTCGTGAAACTAACACAACACTGTAAATCAGCTATACTTGAATAAAAATTTTAAAAATTTAAAAAATAAAAAAACTTGTGTTCCCCCCCCCACCCCGCTCTTTTTCCTATGTTCCTCATCTCAGCTTGATTCAGAGGTGGAGGGAGAAAGAAAAGCAAAGGGATAGGGAAGAGACAAAGAAGGGCTCACGAGTCCTGTAGGGCTCTTGCATGTTTCCCCTTCCCATCCCAACAACTAACACTTTAGGTCAGGCTCTCTTCCATTCTCCCCTGTACTCCCGTACCAGCCACCTGGTTGCAGCTGGGCATCTACTCTTCACTTGCTCTAATCCGTCTTCCACAACTGATCACAAAGATTTGGTAGGGGCTTCCCTGGTGGTGCAGTGGTTGGGGGTCCGCCTGCCGATGCAGGGGACACGGGTTCGTGCCCCGGTCTGGGAAGATCCCACATGCCGCGGAGCAGTTGGGCCCGTGAGCCGTGGCCGCTGAGCCTCCGCGTCCAGAGCCTGTGCTCCGCAACGGGAGAGGCCACAGCAGTGAGAGGCCCGCGTACCGCAAAAAAAAAAAAAAAAAAAGATTTGGTAAAACATGAAACTGAGCATTGAGCTTACCTTCGTGGCCCACCTGCCCCAGTTTATTTTTCACCACCCACATCCTTGTAAACCCTCTTCCACGTACAAATATTTTTTTCTAAAATCAAACAAAACTTCTTTGATAACCCCAAGCACACTCTGATCTCTGACTTCAGACTTTTCCCACACTACCCTGGTTCTTACCTCCCTTTACCTGGCCATCATTCACTGGCCCTGGAGGGCTCATCTTAGAAGCTCCTTTTTCTAGAAAGGCTTCTCACCATCCAGGCTGCATTAAGCCAGCCTCCTCTGTTCTCCCAGAGACTGGGTGTGCCCCACGACCCTGGACCCACCAGACTCTTTTGTAATTCTTTGTCTCCAGGCCTGCCTACCCCTCTAGCCTCTAAGCTCAGGGACACCAGAAACTCTAGTCTCTGTCATTAGGCCCTGGCTGCACACCTGGTGAATAGCAGGTGGGTGTTCTATAAATATTACTTATTTTAAGATCATCCCCCACATGACGGCGTTTCTGGAACATCTGAAATCCAGTAAAGACAACAGGACAGAGACTTGAAATGAGGACTACTTCAGAAAATACAGGCGGGTGGTTATTATAACCATACCTGCTGGGTGCCATGTGATTCATTCGGATTTCGGAACTCAAAGCTGTCCTTCCCCTCAGAGAACTCACCACCCTGCCTAACAGATATTTTTAAATAATGCACATTGAAACGACCTGAGAACCCCGAGTGCGTACTGCTCACTCCTCCCGCATAGGTCATCTGGGGGGTTCATTCAGAAAACGGTATCTTCATTTCTCACTAAGCAGTGAGCCCTGCGCTTTGCGGATTGTGTCCCGTCCATGAAGAGAATAACAAGGTTCAACCATACGGATGGGAATAACATACAGAAGCCACCATCCTGGACCTATCAGTCCTGACCAGGAGGCTCTGTGTGACTAGGAGTCCTTCCAGTCACATCGTTACAGTGGTTTGTCTTTCCAGCAAGTTCTTATTACTCATGACTGTCCTCAGTCTCCATTTCTTAATTTTGCGAGGAGTTCCCTGTGCTCTGCTCGGTGTTCCTTTCACGCTCTGTATCTACACCAACATGGAAGCACCAAACACAGGCTCCTTCTGTCGTCTCTGAAGCAAGCCATCTAAGTGAGGGTCCTGATAAGGAAAATATCCTGAAAAGCTCTAGCCTTTTACCAGGTTTATTTTTTTCTTCTCCCAGCACTCAGCGAACCCCCCAATACACCCATGCCTCACCTCTTTCTGCCTTAAACCCTCATTTGTCAGTTTCTACTGGTCTCTGAACATTTCTTCAGTGTTTGCAGATGGAACAAAGCATTTTGCCGGATATGCGAGGTGACCCCCTAGTGGTTAAAAGGATCACAGCAGGCTCCCTTCCTCGTTCCTCTTCATCTTCCCACCACACCTGGGAGTCTCCAGCTCTGAGCCTCATTCTCTACATGTGTAAATTGGAAATAACAATCCTCACGCATCTGTGAGTCAAACGAGAAAGTGCAAAGTACAATCGAAACTGCAAATTTTAAATACTGCCTATAAGATAGAATTTGAGGGCAAAGCCCCTTTAAGAAACAGGTCAGCTGGGAAATTGCCTTGTGACTCTAAGGAACACTAAACCACCACTGGCTAAATAATGCACTAGATAGAAACATTCAGATTTATCAGGGTACCACTCAGGAAAAGTACTATATGTGCTTAAAGACTTTTATAACCTGCTTGGAAGAGGGAGAACACGACACTTCCAGGGACATGCTAGAGTGACCACAGATGGACACTATACTACCTTCTAGGGAGGGTGGGGCTGTTTTCTGCAGAGCTGCTGCTTTGCTGAGTGGGGTATGGAGATGTGCCCAGAGCTGAATGACTCTGGACCATCAAGGAGGTATAGGGTGCTGCTCAAGCGGTCGGAATCTCCTTCCCACCCTTCCTCCAGACTATGCCAATGTTCTTTCTAAATAGGGGTTTAAAAAATATAAAGATTTAAAGGACCCCCAAATAATTAGCCTACCTGAATTGTCCCCATGTCTCCTCACTTCCAGGTATACCTGTTAGTATAAAGTAGGGACTATCTGTTTAAAAAGAGTAAATGGCAGCAGCCCAAGGGCCCTTGAGATGGGGAAAAAACTCTCTTCAGGTTAACTCATTACACAAATCTTTAACTCTATTTTCAGAGACAAGAGTAAGACGAGTATGTTATATTTCCTGGGTTCTAGTGAGGTGCTTGGCATTGCATATTGTCTTGTTAAAGGTATGAGATTGTGTTGTGCTGTTTTAAATGTCTGGATGGGAGGGGTTATGTTAGCATATTACATTCTCTTTGGGGTGGATCGTTTTGCAGAGCATCTTCAACAATGATATTAGACACAATTTCCTTCAGTCATGCTAACTTCAGGCCTACCAGAGGCCTGTAGTTTCCCATCCAGGCCCTTCAAGACAGTCTGCAGGTGATGTGCAGAAACTGAATGCATTCCTCCCCCACATCACCTACAATTGCAGCCTGTTTCTTCTGTAGGGCTTCACCATGCCCATAAAAGCTTGGATAATTGTTTGTTTGAATTCAATAAACTCTTCACTCATGTTAACGGGATTTTCCCAGCAGCCTGAGCCCCACCAAGAAATTTCATTTCTTCTTCTTCTCCCCACCCCTGGCTCCACTGTGAGCCACCCATGAAATACTTGCGCCACAACCCCATATTTGCATGGGCCTCCAGTCACAGCTTGAGCATGTTCATACTCCTGGGACACTAAAAGGTGTATAATGGTGCTGTGCCGTGCAGTGTCATCCAGGTAATTTCCCAACATATATATGCAGCTATGCCCCAACTACTCTATACTTGGCAAAGTTTATACCCGAAAATCGTCCGAAGGATTGTGTCTTCTCTAAGGGGAATAACATTTAGTATGTTGTAGCGATTTTTTCATTCTAAATTTCCATATTAAATGCACAGAATGATGTATATCTATATATTGATAGCTATATCTATCTATCTATCATCTGTTTCTATCTCCCAAACCAAGTAAAATCCTATATAATTTTGAGGAAGAGGGATGGAGTGGGGAGGGGGGTCATAGGTTATGCTATATGTGTTGAACCCACTGAGTTCAATTACAGCAAGTCTTGTTAAGCATCCTTATTTACATTCTCCTGCCTCTTTGGACACAATTTGTGAGTTGTGGGTGGTCTCACATATATATTCTACCTTAATTTAGTTTTTTCTTCCAGTTTTATTGAGATATAATTGCCGTACAGCACTGTGTAAGTTTAAGGTGTACGGCATAATGATCTGACTTACATACATCATGAAATGATGACCACAGTAAGTTTAGTGAACATCCATCATCTCATATAAATACAAAGTGAAAGAAAGAGAAAAAAAATATTTTTCCTTGTGAAGAGAACTCTTAGGATTTACTCTCCCGGCAACTTTCATATGTAACATACCACTCTGCCTTAATTATAAATTCCAACCCAATTTATGACTCATCACCTCAAGTGAGAGAATGAATGATGACATCTGCTCCAACACGGAGTACACTGAGTAATTATTCCTCATGACTCAGCCTCCAAGTGGCCATAAATGTGTCTCTGGCATTAAGAACCACTCAAATGTGGTTGCACTAAGATGTCTGGTGTGAATACAACGCATTTTTATTTGAAACGAACAGAAACCATAATCTGAGAATTGGAGCATTTTCCCATATTAACAAAGAGTTGATCTACAGAAGGTGCCACCCCAATTTCTGTAATCAGTTTCCACTGAGGACCACAGTATTCTGAAATAAATTGGAATAGTCACATTGAGATGAATGCCCTGGCTGCTTAACTGGAATCTCCAACTCCAGCTTAGTAAGAGTTATTCCTGTTTAATTATTTCACTTACATTTAGCAATTATTTATTGAGTTAACATGGTCTACTGGGGGAAAAGAATACACATCTGGAATTCTGAGCTCTGGTCCCAAACACTAAATAGCAAACTATGTGAGCTTAGTCAACTACTTAGCTTCTCTGGATCCACTTCATCATTTATAAAAGGACAGGTTGTAGCTCACAGGGTAGTTGTGAATTTCAAATAAGACAATAGATTTAAAAATGCCACCAGTAAATTACTAAGCAATTATTATTTCCGTTGTTATCATAACAGTCTCAAGACACTGAAAGCCATATAAAAAGTGTTAAAGGATCAAGAGCTCTCAAAGCAGACTGCTTGGGGACAAACTCCAGCGCCACACTTACTACCTATGGGAACACAGGCAAGACACTTAATCATATGTCTGTGAAATGGGGCCAAGCATTACCTTATTTACAGGGCCGTTATAAGGACTGAATGAAATAAAGCCCATAGAGCCCTACACAATTCCTAGAACATTCTATAAATGTTCATTTTTATGATTCTACCGGACCATCCAAGAAGAGACTCAAGAAAGAGGCTATAAGAAAGATTGACTCATCTCACCATTTTCCATTAAGACTGATAACAAGACAAGCAAAACTTTGGGAGAATTCTCACACCTCCCTTTTGCCCATTTTCATTACCCAATTGCTCTATCTCTGTAGTGTTTCCTAAAATTAAAATGAAAGGGTAGGGCGCATAAAATCTCTGATCTGAAAGGCTGTGATGTAACTGTATATACAGTTGGCCCTCTGTATCTACCAATTGAAATTTCCAGCCAGTTAGTTAAATCCACAGATGTGAAACCTGCAGATATGGAGGGCCCATTGTATTCATCGTATTACACCATTTTATATAAGGAATTTGAGCATCCAGCGATTTTGGTACCTTCAGGGGAAGGAACCAATCCCCTGTGGAGACCAAGGGAGGACTGTATATTCTTTTGGGTTTACGTAAAGAAAAAACATTGGTGTTGGGGAGCTTGCAATTCAATGTTTGCAAGGAAAGTAAAACAACAGAATTAGCTCAGTGTCAGAATATCTAGAATGCGCTATATGGTAAGTATCAGAATCTTAAAGATACTAAGGAGTTCAGAGAAGGGAGACATCAACCCAAACTAATTCCAGACAGTTCATCTCCATCCCAGCGCACTTAGAAGGAGTCTAAGAAACAATACCGTAAAGGTCCTGGTGAATGAAGCAACTAAGTCATTAATAAAAGTCAGTGAAGACTGTCCCTTTCACACTCAGCCTAGCTTTGTCTCTTGAGTAGGGACTGTAGTAACTTTCATTGTCAGAGAGAAGTGTGGCCTTACAGGGCTAAAACCGAGCACTAATACTAAACTCTACACAAGAATCTTAAAGGAATCACAAGATTCCTTAAAGGAATCTTAACGGCATGGTAAGTTTCTTAAGAAACTATTTTTGTGAGATCTCTGTATATTTTTGGTGTAAAGTTATGTGAACATCATGTGGCTTTAAGATTTTGGATGTTGGTCTTTTTTTTTTAACATCTTTATTGGAGTATAATTGCTTTACAATGGTGTGTTAGTTTCTGCTTTGTAACAAAGTGAATCAGTTATACATATACATATGTCCCCATATCTCTTCCCTCTTGCGTCCCCCTCCCTCCCACCCTCCCTATCCCACCCCTCTAGGTGGTCACAAAGCACCGAGCTGATCCCCCTTGCTATGTGGCTGCTTCCCACTAGCTATCTATTTTGCATTTGGTAGTGTCTATATGTCCACGCCACTCTCTCATTTTGTCCCATCTTGCCCTGGACGTTGGTCTTTTGAGGAGCCATTACATTTACAAAACTCAGATGTTGCATCTTTGTAATGAAATGACCAGCTATAAAGGGGGCTTTTTTTTTAAGCCCATCTCTGTTCATTGAACTTTTACATGTCTCTGGGTCACTTACCAGTTCATACACTAATTCTGAATGTGTGACAATAAAGAGTAGAATTTGACATGAAGAAATGTTCTAGCCAGAGTTTTCATATACACTAAAAGTGACCTCTGTTTCTAAGATGCTTTTCATCTAATATATGAGAGAAAACACCTTCCTTACATTTCAGTATACACGTCTCTTGAGGACTCCTTTCAGAAGTGTCATCATCAACTTAGAGGCCTTCCCCTTTGTCCTTCTCTGTCTTGCCAGCTATATATACCAGAGACTACTGCCACCTGGTAAGGACCGCTGGGTTCATGTATTCATGTTTAATCCCAGTTTTGTGGCACTGATGCGTAGTTGAATTCCTGCATGAGCTCCAGGGATACATTTGTCGTGAAGAGAGCATTTTTAAAAAGGAATGTTTAAAATGCGATTTGGGGGCTTCCCTGGTGGCGCAGTGGTTGAGAGTCTGCCTGCCGATGCAGGGGACGCGGGTTTGTGCCCCTGTCCGGGAGGATCCCACGTGCCGCGGAGCGGCTGGGCCCGTGAGCCATGGCCGCTGAGCCTGCAAGTCCGGAGCCTGTACTCTACAACGGGAGAGGCCACAGCGGTGGGAGGCCCGCGTACCGCAAAAAAATAAAAATAAAAAAATAAAATGCGATTTTGTTGCATCTCCTTGATGAGCTGTTCCCTAAGTTTGCTTGTCAGCTCCATAACAAAAGTAAAAACAGAAAACTGCAATGGTTTATACCCTAAAAATAAGTTAGTCCCTACTTGTCATTCAGGTACAACAAAAATGTATTAAAAATTGAAGGGATCTGAAAAATACTGGTTTCTCCTTGTGGCAGAAACCTCTAGCTATCTATCCATCAAAATCCTTTCTTTTTTTTTTAAAACATCTTTATTGGAGTATAATAGCTTTACAATGGTGTGTTAGTTTCTGCTTTATAACAAAGTTAATCAGTTATACATAGACATATGTTCCCATATCTCTTCTCTCTTGCGTCTCCCTCCCTCCCACCCTCCCTATCCCACCCCTCTAGGTGGTCACAAAGCACCAAGATGATCTCCCTGTGCTATGCAGCTGCTTCCCACTAGCTATCCACCTTACGCTTGGTAGTGTATATATGTCCACGCCACTCTCTCACTTTGTCACAGCTTACCCTTCCCCCTCCCCATATCCTCAAGTCCATTCTCTAGTAGGTCTGTGTCTTTATTCCCGTCTTGCCCCTAGGTTCTTCATGACTGTTTTTTTTTTTTTTAGATTCTATATATATGTGTCAGCATACAGTATTCGTTTTACTTTCCGACTTACAAAATCCTTTCTTTGCTTTGAGCAACAGCTAGACTATGGTTCCCAACATCCCTTTTCATTAAGTATGATCATGAGTCTAAGATTTCTCTATGAGAATGTAAGCAGAAATGATACCAGCCTTGACCTACAAAAACCTCTTATGTTTGATCCTCCATCCTCTTCCCTTCCAGTTGACTGGTATATTTATCTCCAGGTAGGGTGGCCAACCATTCCATTTCACCAGGAGTTTTCCAGTTTTAGCAATGAAACTCTACCATTCCAGGAAACCTTTTAGTCCCAGGCAAACTAAGATGGTTGGTCACTCTATCTCAAGGTGTCCTTGGAAGCTATATGTTGAAGATGGTAGAGCCACTATCAATCTGAGCCCCTGAATGACCACATGCAGGAGAGCTACCCTGCTAAACAGCAAGACTGTTACTTGAGCAAAAAAAAAAAAAAAAAAAGTAACAAACTTCCATTTTATTGTGCCACTGTACGTGTACGTGTTTTGATTTTTTTGTTTTACAGTGACATGGCCTACTTTAATAAACTCTAAAAGGAGAAAGCAGAGCCATGTCTAAGTAAAACCACAAGAAATAAACTGTAGGAATAAATAGGTGAGGAAGATTAAGAGGTACAAACTTCTAGTTGTAAAACTAAACGAGTCTCGCGTATGAAATGTACAGTGTGGAGAGTATAGTCAGTCACTATGTGGTATCTTTGTGTGGTGACAGATCTTAACTAGACTCATGGTGGTGAGCATTTTGAAATGGATAGAAATACCAAATCACTATGTTATTTAATAGGAACTAACATAGTGTTGTAGGTCAATTATACTTCAAAAACAAACAAAGAAAACCAGACAAATTTACAGAAAAGGAGATCAGCTATGTGATTACCAGAGGGTGGAGTGGGGAGGGGGAATTGATTGAAAGTAGTCAAAAGGTACAAACTTCCAGACGTAAGACAAATAAGTACTAGGGTCATAATGTACAACATGATAAATATAATTAACACTGCTGTACGTTATAGATGAAAGTTGTTAAGACAGAATCTATGGAATAGTTCAATTTTGTATTTATATGAGATGATGGCTGTTTTACTAAACATTGTTTAGTCAACAATTTCATGATATATCTAAGTCAAATCATTATGCTGTACGCCTTAAACTTACACAGTGTTGTATGTCAATTATATCTACAAATAACTAAATAAGCAAACAAATAAATTGTAGGAACAACAGAACAACAGACAAAGGCAAATAATGGAAGAAGGGAAAGAGAGAAAAATGGAGAGGGAGAGGGAGAGGGAGGGAAGGAGGAGAAATGAAAGAGGGAAGGAAGGAAGGGAGGGAGGGGGGAATGGGTCAGGTGGGGTAACTTGATTTAGAGTTATTCAAATTATCCTTTTCATGAAAAACACATGTAACAGGAACTGACATCAGACCCCGAGTGCTGAGTAGAGGCCTCCCATCTCTGTTTTCTTCACACACACACTTCAGAGACCTACATACCTCTTCGTGAGGTGTTAATAATTACTGAGGTTTACTGGGAAAAGTACCATGTTTACATGTCTTGAGGTCAAAAGTTACAAACAGATAGGCTGCAAGAATGTAATTTACCAGCATAACATTTTTAAAACTTTTAATTTTGAAAACCTTGAAGCCAGAGCATACCCTTCCCACAAACACACACACACTTCCTATTATATTGCCTTTGGCACAATATCACTATATAACTTTTCTCAACATGCATCTTAAAGCAAGAGTTTTCAAACCCTTTATTTGGCAACAGAAGTCTTTTTTTTTTCAATGAAATCGTGCTCACTGTATATCCCTAATATATAAGCAGACGAAAGAGGTGCTGCTCTTTGAAATGGGAGCGCAAGTTCAAGTGTCAAGTGTTCTCTTCCTTCCCGTGGTCCCCAAGGCCCATCTGCAGAATCCCCAAGACTCCTCAGAACACAGTGTGAAAATCCATGGAACCAAAGAAATTCCATGACTTATTGTTGTTTCTACAAAAGGTCCAAACATTCTAAATATTCTAAAGGTCTAAATATTCTAAAGGTCTCCAAGATTTGGTCTAAAGTCATTTTAGCTTTATTAAACAATCTACTCTCTAGCCTAATGGGACAATTTCTTACTCTCTAAACATCCCCAGCTTTATACTTCCAACTTCATACCTTTTCCCAAGAGCGTTCTTTGGGACCCTCTTGTGCACTCTTGCCTACTGCTACCCTACCAAGCCTAAATGTCATCTTCTCCCTGAAGCCCCCACTATCTCTCCAGCCAGGAAGGCTTTTTTGTTTCTCCTCTGTCACTCCACAGCGGCTTTCATGGGACCTGCAGAGTCTGCTGAGTATCAAGGTTATTTGTAGAAGTCATGCCATCTTATCTCCTTTGCAAGATAAAAAGCACTTTGAGGGATGGTAGTAGAGATACATAGCTATCAACCAAAATCCAGTCTTCACTTCCCCTCTAGTTAGAAAGTAGAAGCTGGGTACTTGTAGAGGCTAGATTTCCCAGTCTCCTTTGCAGCTCAGTGAATCTATGCGACTATGTTTTTGACCACAGATAGTGAGTTAAGGTGATTCTACAGCTTCTAGATCTGATTAAAACATGTGGTACAGGCTTAAACACATTCTCTCTCCCCAGGCCATAAGCTGGATCCTGGATGTGCCTATATCCAAGCTTCAACCACGTGAGTGGGAACGACATTCTACTGAAGGTAGGACAAAATGCTGGAAAGAACCTGGTTCCCTGAATGACTTTGTGAGAGTTTCCTTCTCATCCTGGACCACTCACCTCAGAATTGTCGGTGAGAAAGAAATGAGCATCTGTTTGCTTTCTGCCACAGTATTTGGGGACTTCCCTGTTATAGCAGCTTATCCCTGCCAGTAGCACAGTCAGATCATGTCTTATATTTCTGTGAATTACCCTCACATCTACCACAATGGTTTATATAAAAAGTTGCTCAAATGTGTCTTTTGAATTGAATTACTGCTCTAGTAATTTTCTATTAAATCTTGTGATATTAATTATAGTGCATTATATAGAAAGGGCTGTTTCCTATCATTTTAATTGATATTATTCACAAACATAAAAGTCCTATGTTTATTGATTGATGGTTTTGTCCCTCAGTTCCTGAGAATAAACAATCTGACCTATGAATTAATATCACCCAAAGAGACTTGAATAAAGATGATATGAGATATAATATTTGCAGGTTTCTTTATATTTATCTCCATGCCCTGTGTAAGGTACATCAGTCAGACTGGGTTTTATGTTCACAGTATTGTTTCACTTCCCTAGAGAGAATGTGGCACAAATGGAATGTGGTCCTGGAGTTACTGCCCAGGCTAATCAGCTGCTGAAGCAAACAATACCCTTTTTATGCATGGTCCATGATGATAATAAAGGCTATAAGAAAGAAAAATAATCAGAAGTTGAAGAACACTAAAACTATTATATCACAAAGTAGCCGAAGTGAGAAAAATATTGCCCACAAGAAAAGGAGTAAAAACAATCTATCACAAGGAATGCACTTATGTCATCCTCAGTCGTTCCTCCCCTTGGCTTCCAGGCTTTGCGCTCTCCTGATTCTCCTTCAGCCCCAGTGATCACTCCTTCTCAGTTTCTTCTGCTGTTTTTCCTCTTCTCCCAGATATCCTACCACTGCAGTGAACCAGGCCCACATCCCTGGTCCTTCCACTTCCTTAGAGATACAGTCACTTGAAATCGTGTCTCGGGGCTTTAAACCATCTATTTACTGAAACCTCCCGAATGTTAGCTCAGCCCATTCTTTTGAACTTCTGACTTCAATATCCAACTGTCTACTCAACCTCTCGACTTGAGTGTCTAATAGCCACCTTGAACTTAGCACGCCCTGGATACATTTGTGATCTTCCACCCACAACCCTGCTCCATGGGCTGTCTTCCCATCTTACCTGATGGCAACTTCATCCTTTGACTTCTACCAATAGGATTTCATTTTATAATATTTTCCTTCTCAGTTATGCATATCCATGGGTCTCCTCACCATTCCTTGAATTTGCCAACAAGTTCCCACTCTTCCTTGGGCCTTTGCCCCAGCTGCTGTCTGCCTGTGGATATCCCCCAGATGCGGCAAAACTAATCCCTCACTTCCTTCCAGTCTTTGATCATATGTCACCTTTTCAAATGAGGCCTTCCACAACTACCCTATTTATAATTGAAGTTATATTTATTAAATAAGTGAACACATATTTCCTGGACACCTACTTTATGCCAGGCGTTCTGCTAGACCTCGAGGCTACAGCCTGAACAGCAGACAAGGGCTCTGCTCTCCTGGACCTTGGGATCTAGTTGTGAGCTATAAAAGAACCACTCACAAGAACTCAGCTCAGATTGCTACATGGTGTTACAGAAACAGGAAAAAGGATACATAACCAACTCTAACAGGGTGCCATGGAGGAGCATACCACAGAGAGAGGTTTTCAGAGGGCCAGCCTATCAGAAGAGCCTGTGGAAAACCTGAAACAGTTATTCAGCGAGATGCAGAGAGGATCCCCCCATCCCACTAAATGAATTCGGTTCTTCATTCCATAATACTGACAAGGGTCCTGCGAAATGAAGGTTGTGCACAGAATCAGGAGCCCATGCACTCCTATTTAAAAGAGAATTTAGCTTAGATGAAGCATGGAGGATTTTCTCTAAATGTTTCCAAATTTTAGTGTGCTTTGGGAGACAGATCTTCAGGACAGGGATGCACTGTAGAGCGTAGTGATATTCATGCAATGTTGAACTTCGAGTGTTCAGAGGTCAGAGCTTGCAAGAAGAGCTAGGAAGCTGGAAGGCTAAACGTGAAAACGTACACAGCCCCTAATCCCCTCCAGCTCCTGCCCCACGAGCTCAGGAGCAGAATGAGGGCTGTAGAAGGACTGAAGGCTTTTGTAGACGGAAGCTGACCACAGATCTCCAGCACCTATAAGATGTCACCACTTTCACTATTGGCTGTGCGTATCGCACACCATTTCTATAAGTTGCAAGTCTTAATGTAAATTTTTGGAAGGCATGCTGGTCTTTTCTCTTGGATACTGCCAGGAGACCCATGAAAGAAGCCTCTGCTAACTGGCAAGATACGAATTACCTGGAGAAAGTTACTTGAACAAAGGTACTGACTAAAGTGTTACACAACCCCAAATGCAAGACAAAGACACAGGCCCACGGCCAGGAGTTTTGAAAGTCCCCAAAGAGGCAGGAAAACGTGCTCTTCCTTCTGCACGCCGTATCTCCAGAAAAGAGGCCACCCAACGAACTACCTTAGTTATAGTCAGCACAGAAAGTGAAAAAGTGCAGAAATGGCATATTACCTCTACTTGAAACAAGGGACATACTGTTATATGTCTCAAAGGAAAGGAACTCTTCAGTTCTGTTTTGCTTCCATCATTTCTGTCATAAAAACACAGACTTTTCAGACTGTAAAGGGTAATACTGACAATATATTTTTAAGTGAAAAAAATCATACTACAAAGCAGATTTTGCATTACTTCCCAAATTTTAAAATATAAACTTATGAACACGCATGTGTTTACATGTGCATGTATGTGAATGCATATATGCGTGTGTGTGCACATATACATGTATGGGGCAATAGTCATGGGAAGGCTGGAAAGACATAGCCCAAGATGTTAAAAGTAATCATCACTAGGTATTGAGAATATGAGGGATTTTTTTCCATTTTTATATATTTCACAATCTACTACAACATGTATTACTTTTCTAATCAGAAAACCACATACAATGAACTGATTAAAAGGAGAGGTTTATTGCCAAATATGGATGACAAGAGACAGGGGAAATGAATGAGTTGAGGTTTCCTGCGCTGCACATCAGATCCCAGGGTACTGAAGGAACACGCAGATGTGGTCACAGAACCAAGGTAAGCAATCCTAGAGGAACTGCAGAAAGCAGGCGTGGTTCCAGACGGCTGCAAATTCACAAATGTTGTCCAGATTCTCAAAAGAGGGAGATTGGTGAATTTCAGAGACTCAATCCCAGGACATATGACATCAACCCTTGCATAAATTCAAGCAGAGGTTATTAAACAGATGGCTTCTGAGCTCTTAGCACAGGAAGCTGTAGGCTCCCCGGAAACACATCGTGCCAAACTAACCTTGTTTCTTTTTTTGGTTGGACTAAGAGATTTGCAGGGGAGAGGGGCTGGGGCACCTGATAGCCTTCACTGACATCTGCTAAGGCTAGAGCTTTCTCCACTGCTGGAATCAGGCAAACAAGGAGAGACAAGAGCAAGCACGCCCTCCAGGATGAAAGAGGCATTTGGGAAATTGACCACACGTCTAAGATGGGAGGAAAAGGGAGGAGCAGGTCATGGTGCAGCTCCCTCTACAAGAACACTTCTCAAGAAGCTCAGAAGACCGCTCTTCATCACTCAAATGTCACCTCTTCAGGGCCCCCCCGACCACCCAAATTGAAGTAGCCCCTCTCCAGCCTCTCACTGGTCACTCTTTCAATTTGTTTTTCCTTCAGAGCATGTCTCCCTATTTATCTATTCACTTGTCTGCTGTCTATCTCTTTTCACCAGAATGTAAGTCCTGCATGAGCAAGAATGATGTCTATATTGTTCAAAGCTGAAGGCCCAAGGCCTGGCACGCAGCACAGTTCAACAAATAATTTGCTCAGTAAATGAAATCCGTTCCTACTCTGCATTCTGTTTCCTGGTGATATCCACAAAACCGCCTTATTTCAGAGAGCCGTGGCCTCCTTCCACTCACCTGTGAGCACTAAGGCCTCCAAAGGGGCCTCCCTGCCTCCAGCATCACTACATTTAATCCCTTCTCCTCACTATCTCACCACTGGCTCTGATGAGAAGCAAAGACATTTGGCAAAATTCCTCTCCCACCAGTAATGACAAGCACCAGGTATGAGGTAGATAAGCGGTGGGGACAGTCTAGCAAATCGTTCATAATGATTATTAAGAACAAGGACTTTGGCCTCGGACTGTAATACGGAACATCTTACCCTGGCCAACACAGTTGGTTACCTGTGGTTATCGTGGCCCAGTGTAGGACAGACTTTCATCATTTCAGCAGCCAGACACATCCCTCCTCCACAGAGAAGAGCCAATTAGCAGGTTGCCTGTGGAGCAAAGCCCCTCCCTTAACACTTCCCCCCAGAAGGTAGCAGAGGTTCCCTCTCCCTGGGCCAACACAGCAATGGGGGAGACGAGACAGGTAGCCCCAGGATCTTAGAATTCTGCTGGTTCCTATGGAGTCAAGTTCTCCAGGGCTTCAGCTCAGCCTTCATAGTGTGACTATTACTTCAGTTTTATATTCTTTAGGCCAGAAAGGAAGCCACCTGGCACAGTTATTAAAGGGATAGATGCTGGAACCAGGCTACGCAGCTTTACTGTTCACTCTCCATGCTGCTTTGGGCAAGATAGTTAATCTCTCTGTGCCTCAGTTTCCCCAACTGTAAAATGGGGATAGGACAGCATCTAACTCATAGACTTTCTGAAAAAAGAACATGAGTTAATAAATGTAATGGACTTAGAACCATGCCTACATATATGAAGCACTATAGAAAGTTTTTGCCATTGTTATAAATCTGAAAGCACCTAGTATTTCAGTAAATCATCATAAGGGTCCTTAGTACGTATTAGCATTTTTATTACTCACTACGCTCGGCATTAAATTCCAGCACCCACGTTCGAAGAAGAACAAGGAGAAGCAGGTACCACACCAAAGGGTAAGAAAGAGCATCTAAATTCACATTCTGTTTACACCACATTCTACCCGTGAGGCTTTGGTCATGGCATTAGGGCTGTCCAAAATTCCACTTGACCATTCCTTATATTAAAATTAAAAAAATAGGGTAATAGCAATTGTTCAGATTTTCCTATGGCATTATTGTAGCTCTAGGAGAACATGCATGTAGCGTGCTTTATACAGAAAAAAGTACTATTATTAAGACATGAGGTGTTCTTACTGTCACCAGAACTTACTAAATTAGCCAATCATCAACAAAGAGGAAACACAGTTAGTTAAAGAAAAGAGCAACCTCACTGGTCCTCCAGGGTCTGCAGCTAACTGCCTGTGTGATCTTGAGAAATCTCTTCGGGCTTCGGTTTCCTCCTCTACAAACTAAGGTGGAAAATCACGAATGTCCCTTCTGATCTGCCTCTCATGGGAGAATTGCAAAGCAGGAGCTTCTGAGATACAGGTTTTGCACATGGCAAAGCACCATATAGAAAATATTCACATTTTTAATTTAGTGATTAATTAATAATCAACATGTTAGTACATGATTGTTGGTTTCCACTAATGAGAACATCTAAAACATGCCCTCACCAAATACAGGAATACAGACATTGAGTTATTACTCAGCAGGAATAATTTAACTCAAAGCATTATCATATAGTAAGAAGAGTAGGGTTTTGAAAGTTTATATGTCAAACAGAATAATCAGGACTATAATGCTAAACTACTGCTGATGTGCAATTCACTCATTCCTCAAGTATTTTTGAGTGCCTACAATTTTCTAGATCCTAGGAAAAACAACAAATATGACAGGAAAGGTCCTGGGCTCACCACACTTGTTCTAAGAGTAAACTAGAATACAGATAAATAAGCACAATGATAACAAATAAGTCAAAAAACTTGACAAATGGAAAGGTGTGCTAAGAGGTCATCTCTAGCAGGAGGTGTGCCATATAAAAGAGGGTGGTCAGGGAAGATGTCTTTAAGGGAATGACATTAAACTAAAATCCAAAAGGTAGGAACAATCTACCTTGTGAAGGGATGGGGACAAGTGTGTCAGGCAGAAAAAATAGCAAGAGCTAAGAGCCTAAGATAGGACAGAGCTTGGAATGTCTGAGCAATTGAATATGGGGGAAGGTGACCAAAGCAATACGAATGTTGGGGAAAGAAAGGAGTCGAGATGAAGAGGTCGGATTGGATAGAACTTTGTGGGACATGGAACAAATTTAGCTGTTATTCTAAGAGAAATAACAGAATTTAGGCTTAATTGGGACATGACGTCCGTCAACCTCTCATGGCTACATTCACGTAGACCATGACGACAATTCTTCTAGTGTTCCTATTAACCACTTCTCCATTGTTTGGTTTTTTGTTTTTGGTTCTGCAATTTGCTAACAAGCTCCATCCACTTTCTGGATGAACATGTGGTATCTTAGATTATTCCAAAATACACCACATATCCAAGAAATCAGGTCTAATTTGGGTGACAGTTTTGGACCTGAAAGTTGATCAACCCTTCCCTGGATGGTCTTATGACTAAATAATCCCAGAGGCTCCAAATGTCTTTCATGAATGCCCAAGGGTTGTCAGGGACAGACACAAGATCAATAGATGACACTCGTAAAAAGGCAAATTTCAATTCAAAATAGGAAGGGCTTTCTAAAAGTTTAGTTTAATAAAATTGGAAAAGAGCAGGGGTTTACACACTTCTTCTGTAAAGGTTCAGATAGTACGCTTTTTAGTCTTTGCAGACCATACAATTTCTGTATTAACTATTTAACTCTGCCCCTGTAGCAAAAAAAGCAGCCACACACAATACATAAACAAATGAGCCTGGCTGTGTTCCAATAAAACTTTATTTACAAAAAAGTGGTGGACTGGACTTGGCCTGCAGGCTATAGTTTGCCAGTCCCTGGAATAGGCCAGAGAAGGCAAAATGACAGCTCACAAATGTCATCTAGCCCCTAGACATGTTTTTTAGGCCCAAACTGTGTTTTAAAATAGAAAACATTAAGAGTTAGAGGGTTTTACAAAAAATCCAGATTCCTAGCTGTTCTTAAGAAAGTGGAAGATTAGTAACACAGGGCCCACATTCCTATGTGTCAACAAGTGTCAACAGTTGACTGGAGCTGGGTAGTAGCTGCCCACTTTGGAGGGAACATGGGCCCTCTGGGTCACCACAGACCCCACCACAGGCCTCTCGCCTTCCCGACTCTGGGGTTTAATATCAGTTGCCACTTAGCATCATGCTCACCCATTTTTTTCCTTATACTAGAGAATTATTTCTCTGAACCTGCATCTATATCAAATGTAGGAAAATAAAAGACAGATTGAAAATGCCACATTTCAAGAAAAATGAGAACAGGCATATGGGTTTAATATGCAGACAAAGGATGCTGTGTTGAAAGAATCATTGTTTCTACTTTTCTGGTTTTTTTCAATTTTGAATTTAAAATATGTACATAGGGCTTCCCTGGTGGTGCAGTGGTTGAGAATCTGCCTGCCAGTGCAGGGGACACGGGTTTGAGCCCTGGTCTGGGAAGATCCCACATGCTGCGGAGCAACTGGGCCCATGAGCCACAACTACTGAGCCTGCGCGTCTGGATCCTGTGCTCCGCAACAAGAGAGGCCGTGACAGTGGGAGGCCCGCTCACCGCAATGAAGAGTGGCCCCCACTTGCCGCAACTAGAGAAAGCCCTCGCACAGAAACGAAGACCCAACCAGCCAAAAATAAAATAAATAAATAAATTTATTAAAATATTTACATATTTATATCATGTTACATCCTTACACCATAGCTCAGTAACCATAAAAATAGTTTGGATCTACTTCTACATCTGATTTTCTTGTTCTGGGCCTATTTCATTCATCTGTTACCTGACCAGCTCCCATAGTAGTTGAGTTTGTACCCTTAGAATAGACCAGTATATAGGCAGTGGGTACCCCACCCCTGGAAGACCGAAAGCTGCTGAATCACTCAACTGGAAATATTTGCATTGTGGATGCTACTTTGGGCTAGAGGCTGTGTTCAATAATCTCTAATGCCTTGACCCTAGAACCTTGGCAGTCTGAATCCCAACCATGGCGGGGTAACTCAATTAATAGTATAGTTATTCTCACCAAATAATGGACTGGCCAAACAGCATTCCATCTATTTCATAAATACAGACATAGGTACCAACTTCATGAACAGAGCTCAAAGTGAAAGATATGTGGATAATCTATTTAATCAAGGAAGAAAACCGAAATAACAATTTAGGCATAGGGCAGACGGTGGCTGCGGAGCAGACTGAGGTAATCCCTTAATCCCACATGGAGCAAGTCCTCCCTTTTCTGTCCTCTGAGAGCGATCAGGGAATACATGCTTCCTTCCCCACTGGATGCCCAGCCTCTGGAGTCAGTTTTCATCCCATTCATTTCCTTGGCTACAGAGTCATCCAGCCTTTCTTTTAAATTTGTGCAGAATTAACCCCTTCTAAAGGGGGATGTCAAGGGAATTCCCTGGCTGGCCAGTGGTTAGGACTTGATGCTTTCACTGCCGGGATCCACGCTCGATCCCTGACTGGGGAACTAAGATCCCGTAAGCCTCTCGGCATGGCCCAAATAAATAAATAAATAAATGGGGATATCAAAAAATGAGAAGGAAGGAAAAAGTTGGGGCACATACACAAACCTAATTAAATACTCTTCAGCTTAAAGAACATCCAGGTAAATGAAAAACTACTGACGCTTATGGTGACTAAAACGATTTATACTCAAACACAATGATTGTAAGTGTGTAACAAAGACGTTGAGACTGATTGGAAACAAATATGCAAAAATGAAAGTTGTGGGAGACTAAAAAATTATGGGAGCTTGACATTGCTCTTAAATTCCCTGGAATTTTACATTACTTCCTATTATAAGAAAATAGAAGTGTAAGACATGGCATAAAATACATCATAAAGAAAAAAATCATTTGCAAACAAGTAAAGAGTACAATCTAGTGTGATTCTTGAATAACTGTGATGCCTTCTGATCGTTTAAAAAACACAAACTGAGTTAGCCTTTTTTGCCAGTCGGGAATATGAAGACAGTAGATGAAACTGCTGAGAACATCTGATAAGGAAGCTTTGGGCAAGGCCTGTCACACTATTTAGCAAGATTTTGTGCTCTGGTACTTGCTGAAGGAATTTCAGTTCACCCTTGGATTGTCTAAGGATGCCACTTAAAGTAACTAAGTTGCATATAATTAAAGTAAGTATTCTCTAGATGACTTTTATAGAACTAGAAAAATCTAATCCTTTGTCCTCCCCTGTCATAGCTTAAGTTTTAAGATTATCCCTTACTACTCATAACTGCATGGCTGGTCTCATCAATACAACATAAATAATTTACTTTGCGCATTTCGCTTCAGATCAGTGCTCACTCACTAAGTCTTTGTGACTCAGAATCACAACTTACATTACAACTTACATGTAAGTAAAAATCATCTAGACAAACTTACTCATTTAACAGATAAGCTAGGTTAAAGGGTTTGTACAACATCATACACGTACTCGGCACCAAAGTCAGGAAGTGGGCCTGTGTCTAAACAATTTCTGACGGAGCTCGGATACGTCATAACCTTTACAATGACAATGATAATCACAGACCACAGCAACTAGAACGCAGCGTCTGTGTTTATGAAGCAGGGAGGTGTTTCGTTGTTTCCTCATAACCTTTAGGCAAGATAGTAACACGTATACTGACATTTTTAGTTAATGTATTATATCAAAAATAATTATTAACTCCCATGGAAAATGGTCCAGTTCTTTGGCATTTTCCAAACGGCTTAGACATATCTTACAATAAAGACAAAATCCTTGAAGAAGGCCTTTGCCTGTGCTGACTAAGCATCTTACCCCACGCCCCATAGACTGCAGAGCACCTACCATGAGCGACACAAACGGTACATTCATTACATTATAAAAACTGTGCCTGTGGATACATTAGCTGGGGAGGCGGGATCTAAATTCAATGGTCATGCACACCTGGGAATTAATTTCTTATGCACGGCTTTTCATTTGAAATCCATCCGTCAACTGTCCTCAGCGCATTTCTTGAGGTGCCGATGTCATGATTTCCCAAGTAAACCACAGTACAGATCACAGAAACCTCAATTTTTACACAACGAGCTTCTTCGGCCTTCCATTCCTCACCCCCCACACCCTTCCTTGTTATTTACCGCATTTTACACGTGTATTTTATTTCATGCTTTTATTAATCCAAGTCTTGCCTGCCTCCATCTCAGCAGTAACAAAAGAAGCTGTAGCAAATCAATGAACTCAGAGCTGAGAAACAGGGCCAGCCCTGCGTACCCTTTCGACCCACCGGGCACGGGCTTGCTAAGTGTAACCTGAAGTCTTAAAACACTTTCTAGACCAGCCCGAAAGTAGAAATGAGAACTGGTTTGTCTCTCAAGTCAATGCTTTACAAGAAAAGACTGGTTGGTGCTGTTTACGTTGAGGAAGAAAGGGTGAAAGACAGTAATCCTTGACCTAGAATTTCTAGGAGAAAGAAAGCAGAGTAGGAGTTCTGTTTTCACTTTGAAATTACAGAATTAAGACAGGAACAGAGGGAAGGGGGAGGGTGGGTGCAGAGTTTTGTGTGTTTGTCCTTTAGGCTCGGTTACACACACCTCACCATGGCTAAACGGAAAGGCCTGGGTTCAGCTAAAGCACTGGTATTTGGGTTTGTGCGGAACGGCGGCGACTCGGGAACCTCAAGGGCCAGCCCTGCTCTGAGAGGCAGCTGTCAACATGCACAGCCCATTACACTTTTCTTCCAACAGCATTCTGAATGGCTTGCAGGGGGGACCATGCCAGCCTGGGACAGCAGGATGTTCGTGATGTCTCTCAGCGGATGGTGGTTGAAATACTAAACCAAGTAATCTAAGAGGAGGTTAAAAAAAAAAAAAAAGAAGCCCCGAGGAATCCTCAAGTCAGCCTGCAGAATGGTAACTCGCATTTGCCTAATGGATGTGCATCTTGCCTGGTTTGCAGGTTTCATGCCCTGAAATTTCCGCCCCATTGAGACCACACAGGTGACAAGCCAGGCCATGAGGTCTTGAGCCACAGCTGTCCACCTATTCCTCTCAGAGCCAACGTTTCCACTTCTGTAGGACAAAACTGTTAGGGGTGTCTGGCCCTTTTTGTTGGATGGAACTGTCCATTTGATTTGAAATCAGTCGAGCTTGTGACGATATCTTTATCACACACAGGGCACAGAAGCAATAGATATATCCTTACGCACAGAGACGCTATGGATGGTACACTGGAAATTTCTGTGGGGATATGGGCAGATAGGCCAATGTCAAGAGCTTCCCAGGGCAAGATCCCCAGCACATCTCAACATGATTCAGTATAGGGGAAAATTCAAGTAATAAGCACAGTTACATATCCCATAGCACAGGAGTAAAGGGACACACATAAAAATTAAGCTGATTTCTAAAAAATATAGAGATGCAATATTGCTGTACAGAAGCTTATGGGAGTTTGTGGTCTGAGATTCATATTTATACTTCCTCATATTATCTCTCTCTCTCACACACACGCATACATAAACACAGAGAGAGGTTTGTTTTTACCTGTTTAATTTATGCTTCATCTCTAATATTATCTTTTGATTATTATATGGGAGTGTTAATCACTTTAATCCTATAGCGACTTTCTGTTTTTCCCCTTCTATGATCTCTGTAGCTATTTTAGGAACTCCCTTACTTATTTTGTTTCCCTACGAGACAGGGGAATCACTTCTTATGGGGCACATGAAGCGTATGCAATTAACTAATACACCTCATCCTGGACAGTATCGAGGAGTGGCAGCTGGGACCCCAGCCTCACAGCATTCAGGAGGGAGCTGCTGTTTGCACACGTCAACCTGAATGTCAGGATGATTCTTTTGACTGAGTTGAAGTGGCAGCTTCTCTTTAAGCAAGCACAGCCTAATACCTGTCTTCTTCAATCATGTGTGACTGTGTGTAATTTTTTGAAATACTTATTGCTAGTCCAATCTTCAAATCCTGTTTTTTCCATACTCAATTTTAATCAGTCAGTCTGCAAATATTTACCAGGCTCACAGTCGACAATCAAAGCGCCCTAAATTCATATCCCAGCCTTGCTACTTGCCATGTGATCTTGGGGAAGATAATTTCTCCCCCTAAACATCAGCTTCCTTTTACTGTAAAATGAGAATTATAGTACTTCCCTCATAGATATTTTTATAAAAACTAGAAATAAAGATTGTAAGGTACCAATCACGGTGTTCAACAACACATAGGAAGTATTTAATCAATGGGAATTATTATTATTATTTTATAACATTTATAACTAATGTTATATTCAAAAATACATTTTATATAAATACATATTTGTATAAATATAAATTAAATATAACATATTTTATAAATTTTATGATTTATAATATTCATAATAATTACTATTACTTTCTGG
Organism: Tursiops truncatus; assembly: GCF_011762595.2. NCBI lineage: Eukaryota > Metazoa > Chordata > Mammalia > Artiodactyla > Delphinidae > Tursiops > Tursiops truncatus. The sequence goes on from NC_047039.1 coordinate 63,602,134, forward strand.
GTGCTAGAGAAAATTTAAAGATAAAAATGACATAACCCCTTCCCTTCAGTGGTAAGAAGTCCCATACACATGAAGAAACAATACATGAAGCTATGTATGCTTTACCTCAAACATCACATACTTTGAGATTTGAGAAACAAAAGGGAGCCCTTTGTTATGGGGTGAAGAGAGAATGTTTAGAATACTTACAACGTGACGCTCAGTCATGTAGCAAATAAGAGTGAGCATTCCTCTATGAGATATATTTCCCATGATGAAGAATTCAAAGATGTAGATGACTCAAGGTTTGAGGGCCCAGAAGTATTTCTATAAGCCAGAGGCTGCTAATACAGGTAGACCTATGACTACTTCAGGAGGGAAAAATCTTCTATCCCATGGCCACATAAAAAAAATCAACCAGTCATACTCCTCCCTCCAAGAGGTGATTCCTTTCTCCTTGAATATAGCCTGGACTTAGTGACTCACTTCTAACAGGAGTGTGGAAAGGTAAAAATAAGCATCTTTAGAGTGAAGAAACATGGCAGACCCCACCTCAACCAAGAGATCAAGGCCAACATGGCCAGTGAGAATTCACATAGATATCATGTACTCTGGATACGATGCAACGAGAAGGGCACTGAGGTATCCACCTCTGTGGTGTTCTTCCCGAAAACCTATAACCCCAGCTTCACCGTGAGAAAACAACAGACAAACCCAATTGAAATACATTCTTCAAAATACCTGTCAAATGCTCTTCAAAAGCCTCAAGGTCACGAAAAACTGGAAAAGACTGAGAAACAGTCACAGTCTGGAGAAGACGAAGAAGGCATTCTGACTGCATGCAATGTGGTATCCTGGATTAGATCCTGGAATGGAAAAAAGGACGTTAGTGGAAAACTGGTAAAAGCTGAACACAGCGTGTAGTTTGGATAATGGCATTGTACCACTGTAAATTTCATGTGTAAGATGTCAACTTGAGGAGGAGCCATGTAAAGGGATATTAGATTTCTGAGTACTATCTTTGTAGCTCTTTTGTAAATCTAGATATTATTTCAAAAGAAAAAGATTTTAAAATCAAGCAATCAATCAATAAATCTTGAATAGATTAGAATAATGGCATTCATTCTTACAAGACATCAATGAGGCACTGTCTAGTTTTCTGTAGAACAGCACAAATAAATTAGTAATTTCCACCACAGTCTCTCTCTCTCTATATATATTATATATATAAATATGTTACATGTATTTATATACATAATGTGTATATATACAAACTTTTAACTTATATAATTTTGTATGTAATATATATTACATACATAACTATATAATGTACCTTTATATAATATATATTATATATACATAATTATATATGGGTATGTGTATACACATACCCATATATAAGCAAAGCACCCCAACTTATGATGTTACAAAAATTTTTTAACCTCAAAAGTTACTTTCTCATAACAAAGGTATAATGGTTGGTTATGTTACCATACCAACTCAAAAATCTGTGTAGTGCAGAACATGGCTAAAATGGGATAAAAACAAACCATGAACCCCAAGTCCTTCAAAGGCCTCAAGGCTAAAGCAAAGTAACACAAAAGAAAGTATACAGACTGTGGGATCAGAAGGAACTACATTCAAGTCCAAATTCTGGCACTTATTGTGTGATCTTGGGCAAGTCATTTTAGGCTTCTTGTATCTCTGGTTCCTTATCTATAAATGACAGATGTTACCTATATCCCAGAATTTTGGCAAAAATTAAATGAGATGAGGCATGAAAAGCACAGCTGCTAACAAATTTAGGCACAATGACTGGCAGCTACAATAAAAGCTCCAAGGCTTCCTGAGTCCTACTTGGTCCAGAATACAAGAGCTGTGTAGTAATGAGATACACTGGGTTGGGGATAGGAGTTTGCTGATCTGGCTTTGGTGCTATCAACCAGTGAGAGTCATAACAAATTCTCCATAAAGGACTCCAGTAGTGTCGATGGGCTGGGAGGAGAAAAGGGAGCTTTAGCTGTTAACAAATTAGTCACTGCCTAACCATCCATTTATACTACACTAAACTCTTTGAAAGATCTTAAATAAATCCACATAGGTTACCTTATCTTGTGTTGCAGTTTACCAAGGCAGTGTGACAAGTCACCCTAAAACTTAGTGATTTAAAACAAGGAGATTTATTTTGTCCTCAAATCTGCAATTTGGATGGGACTCAGTGAGAATGGGTCCTCTCTGATTCACATGGTGTCAGGGTGGGCAACTTGAAATCTGAGGACAAGAATTATCTCCAGGCTCAGTCACATTCATCCCTCTGGGGATTGATACTGGCTGCTGAGTAGGACTTTAGTTGGAACTATCTGCCAGAATACTTGTAAGTGACCTCTCCATAGGTCCAGGGCTTGCTTACAACATGGTGGCTGGATTCTAAGGACAAGCACACTATGAAAGGGAGCCAGGTGGAAGATACACCTTTTATGCCTTAGTATCAAAAGTCGTGAAGCATCACCTTTGCCATAGTATATCCACCAGGACAGCCACAAAGCCCCACATCATCTCGAGGGAAAGGAAAACAGACTTTGCCTTTGGATGGGGGAGTGGTAAAGTTCCAAAGAGTGCATGAGACTGAAAATACCCCTGGGGTTATTTCTAGAAAATATAGTCTGCTACATCTTACAAACGGGTGCCACTCAGTTTAGCAAAATTAAAAGAAGCAGGAGCAAGAACAGGGGTCAGTTATTTTCGCAAAATCTGGAAACCGAAAACTGAAACACAGTCAAGTCTTAGGTGAACTGAGTGTCTTCACTAACAAAGTTCACCTTCCCCATATTTTAGGAACCACATGCCCCATTCTTTGTCTCTGTACACCTGCTACTACATTCTTCTCCTTCTGTCTGAAGATCAGCTTTCTCTTCTTTTATTTTTCTGTGTGTGTGATCATGTGCTATATTATTAACTTTTTAAACATCTTTATTGGCGTATAATTGCTTTACAATGGTGTGTTAGTTTCTGCTTTACAACAAACTGAATCAGTTATACATATACATACATCCCCATATCTCCTCCGTCTTGTGTCTCCCTCCCTCCCACCCTCCCTATCCCACCCCTCTAGGTGGTCACAAAGCACCGAGCTCATCTCCCTGTGCTATGTGGCTGCTTCCCACTAGCTATCTATTTTACATTTGGTAGTGTATGTATGTCCATGCCACTCTCTCACTTCATCACAGCTTACCCTTCCCCGTCCCCATGTCATCAAGTCCATTCTCTATGTCTGCATCTTTATTCCTGTCCTGCCCCTGGGTTCAACAGAACCTTCTTTTTTTTTTTTTTAGATTCCAAACATATGTGTTAGCATACGGTATTTGTTTTTCTCTTTCTGACTTACTTCACTTTGTATGACAGACTCAAGGCCCAACCACCTCATTACAAATAACTCAATTTCATTTCTTTTTATGGCTGAGTAATATTCCATTGTACACATGTGCCACATCTTCTTTATCCATTCAACTGTCAATGGACATTTAGGTTGGTTCCATGTCCTGGCAATTGTAAATAGTTCTGCAATGAACATTGTGATACATGACTCTTTTTGAATTATGGTTTTCTCAGGGTATATGCCCAGTAGTGGGATTGCTGGGTCGTATGGTAGTTCTATTTTTAGTTTTTTAAGGAACCTCCATACTGTTCTCCATAGTGGCTGTATCAATTTACATTCCCACCAACAATGTATGAGGGTTCCCTTTTCTCCACACCCTCTCCAGCCTCTATTGTTTGTAGATTTTTTGATGATTGCCATTCTGACTGGTGTGAGGTGATACCTCACTGTAGCTTTGATTTGAATTTCTCCAATGATTGGTGATGGTGAGCATCCTTTCATCTGTGTTGGCACTGTGTATATCTTCTTTGGAGAATTGTCTATTTAGGTCTTCTGCCCATTTTTGGATTGGGTTGTTTCGTTTTTAGATACTGAGCTGCATGAGCTGCTTGCAAATCATGGAGATTAATCCTTTGTCAGTTGCTTCATTTTCAAATATTTTCTCCCATTCTGAGGGTTGTCTTTTCATCTTATTTATGGTCTCCTTTGCTGTGCAAAAGCTTTGAAGTTTCATTAGGTCCCCTTTGTTTATTTTTATTTCCATTTCTCTAGGAGGTGGGTCAAAAGGATCTTGCTGTGATTTCCATCATAGAGTGTTCTGCCTATGTTTTCCTCTATGAGTTTGATAGTGTCTGGCCTTATATTTAGGTCTTTAATCCATTTTGAGTTTACTTTTGTGTATGGTGTTAGGGAGTGTTCTAATTTCATTCTTTTAAATGTAGCTGTCCAGTTTTCCCATCACCACTTACTGAAGAGGCTGTCTTTTCACCATTGTATATTCGTGCCTCCTTTATCAAAGATAAGGTGACCATATGCGCGGAGGCTTATCTCTGGGCTTTCTATCCTGTTCCGTTGATCTATGTTCCTGTTTTTGTGCCAGTACCATACTGTCTTGATTACTGTAGCTTTGCAGTATAGTCTGAAGTCTGGGAGCCTGATTCCTCCAGCTTGGTTTTTCTTTCTCAAGATTGCTTTGGTTATTCGGGGTCTTTTATGTTCTCTACAAATTGTGGAATTTTTTGTTCTAGTTCTGTGAGAAATTCCATTGGTAGTTTGATAGGGAATGCACTGAATCTGTAGATTGCTTTCAGTAGCATAGTTATTTTCACAATGTTGATTCTTCCACTCCAAGAACATGGTATATCTCTCCATCTGTTTCTATCATCTTTAATTTCTTTCATAGTGTCTTATAGTTTTGCGAATACAGGTCTTTTGTCTCCTTAGGTAGGTTTATTCCTAGGTATTTTATTCTTTTTGTTGCAATGGTAAGCAGGAACGTTCCCTTAATTTCTCTTTCAGATTTTTCATCGTTACTGTATAGGAATGCAAGAGATTTCTGTGCATTAATTTTGTATCCTGCTACTTTACCAAATTCCTTGATTAGCTCTAGTAATTTTCTGGTAGCATCTTTAGGATTCTCTATGTATAGTATCATGTCATCTGCAAACAGTGACAGCTTTACTTCCTATTTGGTTTTTCTTTCTCAAGATTGCTTTGGTTATTCCTATTTGGATTCCTTTTATTTCTTTTTCTTCTCTGATTGCTATGGCTAAAACTTCCAAAACTATGTTGAATACTAGTGATGAGAGTGAACAACCTTGTCTTGTTCCTGATTTTAGAGGAAATGGTTTCAGTTTTTCACCACTGAGAATGATGTTGGCAGTGGGTTTGTCATATATGGCCTTTATTATGTTGAGGTTAAGTTCCCTCTGTGTCTACTTTCTGGAGAGTTTTTATCATAACTAGGTGTCGAATTTTGTCAAAAGCTTTTTCTGCATCTATTGAGATGATCATGTGGTTTTTCTCCTTCAATTTGATAATATGGCGTATCACATTGATTGATTTGCATATACTGAAGAATCCTTGCATTCCTGGGATAAACCCCACTTGATCATGGTGTATGATCCTTTAAATATGCTGTTGGGTTCTGTTTGCTAGTATTTTCTTGAGGATTTTTGCATCTATGTTTATCAGTGATGTTGCCTGTAGTATTCTTTCTTTTTGACATCTTTGTCTGGTTTTGGTAACAGGGTGATGGTGGCTTCATAGAATGAGTTTGGGAGTGTTCCTCCCTCTGCTATATTTTGGAAGAGTTTGAGAAGGATAAGTGTTAGTTCTTCTCTAAGTGTTTGATAGAATTTGCCTGTGAAGCCATCTGGTCCTGGGCTTTTGTTTGTAGGAAGATTTTTTTTTTTTTTTTTTTTTTTTGCGGTACGCAGGCCTCTCACTGCTGTGGCCCCTCCCGTTGCGGAGCACAAGCTCCGGACGCGCAGGCTCAGCAGCCATGGCTCACGGGCCCAGCTGCTCCGCGGCATGTGGGATCCTCCTGGACCGGGTCACAAACCCATGTCCCCTGCATCGGCAGGCAGACTCTCAACCACTGCACCACCAGGGAAGCCCTTGTTGGAAGATTTTTAATCACAGTTTCCACTTCAGTGCTTTTGATTGGTCTGTTCATATTTTCTATTGCTTCCTGGTGCAGTCTTGGAAGGTTGTGCATTTCTAAGAATTTGTCCATTTCTTTGAGATTGTCCATTTTATTGGTATATAGTTGCTTGTAGTAATCTCTCATGATCCTTTGTATTTCTGCAGTGTCAGTTGTTACTTCTCCGTTTTCATTTCTAATTCTATTGATTTGAGTCTTCTCCCTTTTTTTCTTGATGAGGCTGGCTAATGGTTTATCAATTTTGTTTATCTTCTCAAAGAACCAGCTTTTAGTTTTATTGATGGTTGCTACTGTTTCCTTCATTTCTTTTTCATTTATTTCTGATCTGATCTTTACCATTTGTTTCCTTCTGCTAACTTTGGGGTTTCTTTTGTTCTTCTTTCTTTAATTGCTTTAGGTGTAAGGTTAGGTTGTTTATTTGAGATGTTTCTTGTTTCCTGAGGTAGGATTGTATTGCTATAAACTTTCCTCTTAGAACTGCTTTTGCTGCATCCCATAGGTTTTGGGTAGTTGTGTTTTCATTGTCATTTGTTTCTAGGTAATTTTTGATTTCCTCTTTGATTTCTTCAGGGATCTCTTGGTTATTTAGTAGTGTATAGTTTAGCCTCCATGGTTTTGTATTTTATACAGATTTTTTTCCTGTAATTGATATCTATTCTCATAGCATTGTGGTTGGAAAAGATACTTGATACGTTTTCAATTTTCTTAAATTTACCTAGGCTTGATTTGTGACCCAAGATATGGTCTATCTTGGAGAATGTTCCATGAGCACTTGAGAAGAAAGTGTATTCTGTTGTTTTTGGATGAAATGTCCTAGAAATATCAATTAAGTCCATCTTGTTTAATATATCATTTAAAGCTTGTGTTTCCTTATGTATTTTCATTTTGGATGATCTGTCCATTGATGAAAGTGGGGTGTTAAAGTCCCCTGATTGTGTTGCTGTCAATTTCATCTTTTATGGCTGTTAGCATTTGCCTTATGTATTGAGGTGCTCCTATGTGGGTGCATAAATATTTACAATTGTTATATCTTCTTCTTGGATTGATCCCTTGATCATTATGTAGTGTCCTTCTTTGTCTCTTGTAATAGTCTTTATTTTAAAGTCTCTTTTGTCTGATATAAGAATTGCTACCCCAGCTTTCTTTTGATTTGCATTTGCATGGAATATCTTTTTCTATCCCCTCACTTTCAGTCTGTATGTGTCCCTAGGTCTGAAGTGGGTCTCTTGTAGACAGCATATATATATGGGTCTTCTTTTGTAACCATTCAGCCAGTCTATGTCTTTTGGTTGGAGCATTAAACCATTTACATTTAAGGTAATTATCGATATGTATGTTCCTATTATGATTTTCTTAGTTGTTTTTGGTTTGTTATTGTAGGTTTTTTCCTTCTCTTGTGCTTCCTGCCTAGAGAAGTTCCTTTAGTGTTTGTTGTCAAGGTGGTGGTGCTGAATTCTCTTAGCTTTTGCTTGTCTGTAAAGGTTCTAATTTCTCCATCGAATCTGAATGAGATCCTTGCTGGGTAAAGTAATCTTGGTTGTAGGTTTTTCCCTTTCATCACTTAAATATGTCCTGCCACTCCCTTCTGGCTTGCAGAGTTTCAGCTGAAAGATCAGCTGTTAACCTTACGGGGATTCCCTTGTATGTTATTTGTTGTTTTTCCCTTCCTGTTTCTAATATTTTTTCTTTTTATTTAATTTTTGATAGTTTGATTAATATGTGTCTTGGCGTGTTTCTCCTTGGATTTATCCTTTATGAGACTCTCTGCATTTCCTGAATTTAACAATTTCCTTTCCCATATTAGGGAAGTTTTCAAGTATAATCCCTTCAAGTATTTTCTCAGTCCCTTTCTTTTTCTCTTCTTCTTCTGGGATCCCTATAATTCGAATGTTGGTGTGTTTAATGTTGTCCCAGAGGTCTCTGAGAGTTTCCTCAATTCTTTTCATTTTTTTTTCTTTATTCTGTTCTGTGGTAGTTATTGCCACTACTTTATCTTCTGGGTCACTTATCTGTTCTTCTGCCTCAGTTATTCCACTATTGATTCCTTCTATAGAATTTTTAATTTCACTTATTGTGTTGTTCATCATTGCTTGTTTGCTCTTTAGTTCTTCTAGGACCTTGTTAAACTTTTCTTGTACTTTCTCCATTCTATTTCCACGATTTTGGATCATCTTTACTATCATTACTCTGAATTCTTTTTCAGATAGACTGCCTATTTCCTCTTCATTTGTTTGGTAGAGTGGATTTTTACCTCACTCCTTCATCTGCTGTGTTTCTCTGTCTTCTCATTTTGCTTAACTTACTGTGTTTGGGGTCTCCTTTTCGCAGGCTGCAGTTTCATAGTTCCCGTTGTTTTTGGTGTCTGCCCCCAGTGGCTAAGGTTGGTTCAGTGGGTTGCGTAGGTTTCCTGGTGGAGGGGACTGGTGCCTGTGTCCTCGTGGATGAGGCTGGATCTTGTCTTTCTGGTGGGCAGGACCAAGTCGGGTGGTGTGTTTTGGGGTGTGTATGACCTTATTATGATTTTAGGCAGCCTCTCTGCTAATGGGTGGGTTGTGTTCCTGTCTTGCTAGTTGTTTGACAGGAAGACAACTTTCTTCCTGGGAGGGGAGGTGTGGATAGTGACCTGTGCTTGCACACAGGCTTCTTGGTGGCTGCAGCAGCAGCTTCAGCGTTTCATGCCCGTCTCTGGTGTCCGCGCTGATAGCCGCAGCTCGTGCCCATCTCTGGAGTTTGTTTAGGCTGTGCTCTGAATCCCCTCTCTTCGTGCACCCCAAAACAATGGTCTCTTGCCTCTTAGGCAGTTCCAGACTTTTTCCCAGACTCCCTTCTGGCTAGCTGTGGCACACTAGCCCCCTTCAGCCTGTGCTCACGCAGCCAACCCCAGTCCTCTCCCTGGGATCCGACCTCCGAAGCCCAAGTCTCAGCTCCCAGCCCCCACCCAGCGGGTGAGCAGACAAGCCTCTTGGGCTGGTGAGTGCCAGTTGGCACCGATCCTCTGCACCCCTTTGCTGCACTCTCCTCCATGGCTCCAAAGCTTCCCCCCAGCCACCCCTCCATCTCCGCCAGTGAAGGGGCTTCCTAGTGTGTGGGAACCTTTCCTCCTTCACAGCTCCCTCCCACTGGTGCAGGTCTCGTCCCTATTCTTTTGTCTCTGTTTATTCTTTTGCCCTACCCACGTACGTGGGGAGTTTCTTGTCTTTTGGGAAGTCTGAGGTCTTCTGCCAGCATTCAGTAGGTGTTCTGTAGGAGTTGTTCCACATGTAGATGTATTTCTGATGTATTTGTGGGGAGGAAGGTGATCTCCACATCTTACTCCTCTGCCATCTTGAAGGTCTCTCCCTATATTAGTTTTTTTAACATCATCTTTATTGGCATATAATTGCTTTACAATGTTGTGTTAGTTTCTGCTGTGTAACAAAGTGAATCAGCTATATATATGCAATGGAATACTATTCAGCCATAAAAAGAAACGAAGTTGAGTTATTTGTAGTGAGGTGGAGGGACCTAGAGTCTGTCACACAGAGTGAAGTAAGTCAGAAAGAGAAAAACAGCTTTCTCTTCTTATTCATCAGCTTACACAAACCTAAAACTCTGCCCTCAGCCCCTCTGTTGAAATCACTCGTCTACTGATAGCAAACTGACTTGGTAATCAGGCTCTGTCACTGCCCTTCTCATATCCTCTCAGCCCTGAAGACTTCTGTACCTAAGACTCCTGAAATCTAGCCTAGTTTCCTGCCACTACCTACAGCTCTTGACCCCAGTGTTATCTCTGGCTATTTGGGCCAGATGTGCCCCCAGACAGTGCCTGTGAACTAGCACCTCCTGGAAATAGCCATTAGCTAACAGGCAACACCAACTGATGGATAAAGGCCTTGGCTCCCTTGCCCCATAGCATGGGATAACTCCGACACTAAATTTTCTAATTGGATTAAGCTCTAGTCCCCAGTGGTCACATGTTTGATCAGTTACATTTTACTGGCATATTTCCCTTTCCTATCTCTCTTTTCCCTCCCCTACAGATGTGTCCTGAAAACTCCTCTCAAATAAACTGCTGCACTCAAATCCTTGCCTGGGGAAAGCAAACTAAGACACTTAATCTCTCTCAGTGCCCTATTTCAGAACCCTAGGGGTGCAGTGTGATTAGCCCAACTCAAGTCATATGACCATTCTTATCCAATCTTCTGTGATTAGGGGAACAGATCATGGTATAATATGGCTTCCCAGACTTCTGATGGAGAGGTTATCGGTGGGAGCAGTATCCAGAGAAAGAGTCTATGGGCAGACTGGTACTCCAAACTATGGCCACCAAATTCAAAGGATGCATTTCTAACTTGTGCATTCAGAGTTTCCTTTACACCCAGACATTGGTACCCAAATCTTCTAACAGTAAGACTCCAAACTTAAAACAGAATTTCTCACCTGAAATCCTGCCTTTACAGATATAGTAAGTAAAGCCCTTCATAACTTACAGGTAGCAGTCTACCAATTACTTAGAACCTACTGTGCTAGACCCTTTACATGCAAGCTCATTTTATCCTCACACCATAGGCATGTTTTAAGAAGTGGAAACAGATCAGGAAAGATCTTTATATCGAACAGCTCTTTTAATAGCCAACACATTGCAGCATGGAACAATAGTATTTCAGGTCACTCACCATCTCACTATAGATTATTGTAGAGATTCACCATTACCTGAAATGTCTTTTAAAAATAAAACCAAACACATAAATAATATTATCTAGAAAGCTGTGAACGTTTGACTTAATCTACTTTGTTGTAATAATTTACTTATGAATGATGCAGTTAAGAAATTCCTTGCAGGCTACTATCTCTGTAAACATAACCCAGAATGCTTTTCTCTTTTAGTCTAAAAGAATCCTCCAAAAGTGGTTACAATAATACATCCCTTCCTCCAAAGATTTTATTTATAAAAATTAAGATCATGGGCTTCCCTGGTGGCGCAGTGGTTGAGAGTCCGCCCGCCGATGCAGGGGACGCGGGTTCGTGCCCCGGTCCGGGAGGATCCCACATGCCGCGGAGCGGCTGGGCTCGTGAGCCATGGCCACTGAGCCTGCGCGTCCGGAGCCTGTGCTCCGCAACGGGAGAGGCCACAACAGTGAGAGGCCCCCGTACAGAAAAAAAAAAAAAAAAAAAAAAAAAAATTAAGATCACATTGAATTCAAACACCTAAGTTACAATAGTTTTAGCAGCTCCTGTTCCCCAACAGTTAGACACACCAGGGAAGGACTGAGACTTCCTCAAAGTTTCCACCAGTATTTTCTAGAGTCCCCAGAGTGAACCATTTTATAAGCTGCAGTCACTACTGGCCTCCAATTTTTCTCTCCTATCCACATTGAACCTATCAATGTCGAGTGGTGCTACTTGAAGGAACCACCCTGATACTATGTTGATGGTGCCACCTTGAGCAATGGTTCTTGGAGTCCAAGAGCTGCCAATTCTCCACAAGTCAGGACTGTGCTAGATTATGAGCAGAGTCGACGAGACTGGCCTCTCTCACCTTGCTGTGCTCCACTTTCTGACCTGAGGCCAAAATAGCCCAGAATGGACCCAGAGTGCCCCATGAATTCAGTGCATTTCTGACAGTCATCTCCTATCAAAAGAGGTTCAAAGCCAGTGCACGGGATCAGATAGATGAAAGACACTATACAAGTCTCTTCATCCAACATTTCTGCCTCTTATCCAAATAACATTCTTTTATATGCCTACGTATTGAGGCAAACAGATAAGGTGAGAATGTGGAAGGAGGTGATGGTGATATTTCTCCTCATTAGTCTCTGACCCCACTTTGTCAAGTTGTCAGAAGCACTACAATGTTATGCCTCAGTCCTTGAACAAATTTATTATCGTTGCCACTCAGCTAAGCTAATTTTAATTGATGCAAAATGTTCATCAGTCAGATGGTACTGGAATGCATCTACACAATGCTCACTACCCCCCCTTCTCCAGGTTGGATTCCTCAGTGGCACAGGATACCACAAGACAGCCCAAGAGGGACCAAAGTGTTGTAACTGGAAGCAAGAAAAGCTGAAGAAATGCTCCAAATACACACTGAAGCATGGCTTAAAATAATAGGGTAAGTCTGAAGATGGTTGAGATTGAAATAGCAGACATCTCTGCCTGGTGGGAGACAGTTACATTTCAGAAATGAAATTCTAAGTGGCACCAGGCTCCGCATAGAGTAATTGCTATTTCACATCAAAAAATGACCTTTCCATGTGCACACCTTGGAAAGCACTGTTGCACCTTCCAAATGCACACATAATTCATCTCCCCACACAGGGCAACCCACTAAGTATCACCCCTAAAAATATGAGCACGAATATAAAGCAGCCTTCAGTTTTGTTAAAAATGTACTCTATGTTCAGTGGACACTCAATACCTTTGCTGCAATCTGCCCAATGCCCTGCCAGCATGGTCAATTAAGTATCCAGGCCTAAGAATATGAGATGGGGCCTAATGTTTGCTCTCAACTAGTTCTTTCAAAAATAATTTTTAAGGTAATATAAATTGAGTGCATTGTGCCAACACTGTGTTTTGTGTACTGAATGTTTTACCTGGAATATCTCATTAATCCCTATCACAACCATAAGAGGCAGGTCCTATTGTGATTAGAAACCCGGCTTAGAAAGGTGAAGGGATTTGCTCAGTGTCACAGTGTTTGGGCACAACACAGGCAGGATTCAACCCCCAGCAGTCTGACTGCAGATCTCACGTCTTAAATGACTCCAAGGTACAGCCTCCAGATTTTTGGTTCAATGACTCTGTTCTAGCCAGTTCTTCTGACGTGGACAGTCAGTCAGTGTGTTAATAGATGTCTCTTTCTGGAGTCCATTTCCAGGAACTCAATAATCCATCCTCCTTGAGTAACTGTTCTTCCAGCATCTCCTCATGTGCAGTAGTGTCTCGGCAGGGTTGAAAAGGATGGTCTGTGGTAAGTGGTTGGCTCCAATGGGTTTCAAAGCAAGAAGGGTACCATTTACAGAAAGATCAGCTAAAGGTACTGCCTACTTAACTGTGTAGTTAATCAACCCACACAGGGCAGTTAACTTAGTCTGCCTCTCCTCACAACCCACTCATACTATGGCAGAAACCTTTGCAGAACTGGATGACATTTCCAAAACATTCAGAGGCTGACCTCTTGCCACTGTGTGATGTGGCAAACCCACAAAATGTGGGAAGAGCCACTGTGCCCAGTGCACTAAGGGCCACCATCAATCTTCCCCTATGCATTTCTTCCTCTGACATGAGAGTAGCTGGTGTCACATAAAGGAAGAGGGGAGGAAGCTAAAATTCCTTATTTAGGCCTGTGCCGAGCCCTCAGTTTACAAACTTATTTATGGCTCATAAGAAGCCTTTGTGACTGATATTTCCCCTATTTTACAAATGGAAAAATAGATGTTTCAAGAAGTTATATACTGTGTCCAATTATATCTGACTGGTTAGTGCTAAGCAGATATAGGAACTCAAGTTTAATGTCAAAGAGCAAGCGTTCTGCCCACTGACAAGGCAAGTTGTCATAGTTTCCTGATTTGGGCCTGGATGAGGTCAAGAGAATCTTTGGATGCACAAGGGTGGGTTAGAAATATGACAAATGAGTAGACCTGATTTAAGAAACTCTAAAAATGGGAGAGGGAGAGGAAGAGAAAGAGAGCTGCAGAGGTGGGAAAATTCATACCTCTCCTGCCACCTTTCAATCCCCAAAAAGGCAGATTTAATCCTAGTAGTTTCTGGGATCTAAACACATTCAAACATAAATCACATGGGGAAAAAGAATCATCATTTTGGTAACCCACGCATGTGTTATCTGTGGAAATAGCATCCCCTCCACGTAGCGGCTCCAGGATCCCCACCCCTAGCCCTCAAATTAAGTTTACAAACCTATTACAAAGTCATTGCTGTTGCCTAGGAAATCTGGCAAAGGAAGAAAACAGTGGTTTCACAGAGGTCTGGGTGTAAAGTTAGAATAAGATATTGTATTTTAAAAATTGATTTTGTATACTACTTGGGCCAACTTCCTGGGATTAGAAGTTTCTTCCACACTCCACTGTCTCTTCAGACTTCTCAAATATCAGGAAAAATAAAGAAAATGGAGAGCACAGCAGAACAAAACCATAATTCAGGAGTTGGGTAATAGGTGAAAGATGCTAATCCCAGTTGAGAGAGGTTCATAAAAATGAAGCCTGGCCCCCCTTTGGGGAGCAGCAGTGCTGCATCATGAATATTTATGGTGGAATATGGGAAGTGTTGGGAAACAGACCCAGCAGGGGCCAATCTACCCGAACAGCTGGGAATCGTTTGGGTGTTAAAATGAAGTTTTAAGGGACACCATTTAGATAAAAATCATATTTGAAAAGAATTATGTCTGTGTTCCAAATAACGTCTAGTGTAGAGCAATTTTGAGTTTTATATGCTTTGCAAACATCTGCTTGCTTTTAAACTTTACTCATCTTGTGCCGTAAAGTTGGATTCAGTTTCAAAAATCTCCCATATTTTTCTTTTGGGGTGATCCATTGAAAGGGGTTTATGAAAATGTTTAAAAGAAAAATATTGTGTGTACATATATGTATGTATCATGAACTGACTTTTCAAAAACATTACTTTTAAACAGGTGATGCGTATAGTGGTTAAGCACATAGTCTCCAAAGCTGAATTCCCTAAGACCAAATTCCAGCGCCACACTCCCTACAGGCTGTGTGGCCTTGGGCAAGTTGCTTAACTTCTCTGTACTTTAGTTTCCCGATCTGTAAAAATTGGGTCATAATAGTGTCTTCTCTTGTGGCTGTTACGAAGATTAAACAAGTTCCTGGTTGATACTAAGGAGACTGTGTTAGTATTAGCTTTCATCATTATTATTAAAATTATTTCATTGGAATCCTGAGGTAAAGCTCATAAAGTGAGAATCACGTTCTTACCCCAAAAAGTGTTTGAAAGAATTAAAAGAGATGAAGAACAACAGTACCTAGCTCAAATGCTATGTACAGGAGTTCTTAGGGGGAATAACTAAGGAGCCAAAGCCCACTTTTGCCACCAGCTCTCATCATTCAGTGTCCCTAAAATCAAAGTCATCATTTTCCAACAAAAGTAGTTACCACCAACTAAACCAAAATTACCATTAATGGTTTGATGTCTCAGTGTCATAACATCTTTTTATGTAGTAAGACTCAAGTTACTGTGTGTTATCCAGGGGTTTAGTCACATGGTATGCTGAGCTGAAGCTCTTCTCACCCTGTTTCACAGGAAATTTTCTTTTGGCCCCCAACCCTGATTTTGTTCACTTCTTATTGAATTAATTTATCCAAAACAAAAATAGTAAAGAAATAAAACCACTGAAGACTCCAGTAACAGACTGCTTGTAGATTTATTATTGTCATTGTAGTTAACTGTTCATTTCAGCTCTGCAATACTTCCAAATGATTCTGTGAATGATTAATAATTTACATATCCCTTTTGAGAAAATGCCTGAAAGCTGGTTCACTGATGTTTGAAATCCAGATTGCTGCATGCACGAAGAACTCTATGTTGCCCAGAGAGAAGATAACTCATTCCCCACAATCCATTTGCTTTACAGCAGCCAGAGTAAAGATGCAAATACAATCATGTTATTTCACTGCTCAGAACTCTTTAATAACTCCCACGTTCCCTGGGGATGAAGACCAAAATCCTTCACAGAGAATTTACAAGGCATGGCTTTGGACTAGCCTCCAGCCTTCCTCTCCCCATAGTTTCACTTGTTCTCTAGTTTTCTGTCTCTCTTTGGTTTTCTTTCGTCAATTATTAAACAATTTCCTAGGGGGCGGAACAGGATATTAAAAGGGCTTCCCATGGAGATCACGAAGACTATCGCTTGTTCTAGCCATGCATGATGTGGTTTTGGAATTTCAGATGACAACTGCCAGTTTCAGACATACCTGTAGTACCGAGAAACAAACCAGTGATGGCTTGATTTTATTTTGTTCTGTTTTGCACTCAACAATCCCCTCAGCTTCAGTGAAAGGGAGATCTCCTTGCATCTCTTCAGGAAGAGAAGAAGCCGCAAGTAGAAACCTGAGTTAGCAGGGACTGCCTTTCATAGCGAGTCTGGAAATGCTGTAGCACGCCTGTAGTTTGGTGGCCTGATGAGCTGTCCAGCTAGTCTGCTCCAAAACCCTGCCCTGCCTCTACTGGGAGACACTTTTCCATCTCAGCTTCTGGATAACTTCTTAGTTTTCAGGTCTAACACTAAATGTCACCCTCTCCAAGAGAAAGCCTCTGGTCCTAAAGATCAGGTCAGATCATTAACTGACTGCATTTCGCTGATCCTGTATTATTTGTATATTTTCACATCTCTGGAATTGGATGTGACTTTCTAACAGTGGGGTCTTCCATACTCAGGGCAGGTCAGATGGGCAACCTGACACGGCTGTCACGCCAGCACACGAGAGAATGTGGGTGTCAGCCCTGCCAATATGACAGCACACTGAAGCCCCTTGCCGTTTCAGTCTACAGAACATTTAAAGACCATATGAGGAAAGAGTAGAAGTCCTCGTCAATGTCTGAAAAGCTTCTGTTGACACCTTTTGGTAAGATGAAGAAAGCACCAGCATCAAAACTCTGAGAACTAGTGTCAGTTGCTGGGAAGAAAATTCTAGACAATAGTGAGGTGGTCTTTAAGAAATGTTGCTCCCCAGCTCTCTTGATGACCAGAGAATGACACTGTATAGAAAAGTATGGACATGGATGACGCTGAGTCAGAAAGTGACCCAAAAGAGTACAACTCTCAATGTAATATCTTATTTAATTTATAGTATGTACAAGAGTGATGTGATAAAAAAAACTATGTTGCAATTGATCCAAAATGAGCTCTTTAAATAAGTATGAAATAAAATGTATCAAAAGCATAGGGTATTAATTTCTTATAATTAAGGAAGTATAACGCTGTAGTTTAACTGGCAGGGTTTTATCTTTCTTAGTAGAATATAAAATAGTGATGTGACATAAGCAAGTTTTATGAAACATGGTATATATTCATGCATGTACATTATGATCATACTAAAGGAAAGATTAGACTAGTAAGGGAATACTACTTTTCATTCATTGCATTTACCGTAACTGTAATTCCATTTGGGTAATTACTTGTTTAATATCTATTTTCCTAACTTGTCTATCAATATGGAGTGATGCCTGAAATAAAAGAAACATTCAATAAATATTTTATAGAGAATAAGGTATTCTTAGACTTCTGTTCCCAGGTGCACAAATGTCACCTGGGGTTTTGTAAATCCACCCACTGACCTCCAGTGCTAGATGGCTGCAGGCTGAATCTGAGCTGTGAATGTGTGCTGCTTCATGGAGTCTTCCCCCCGAAAATTTAATAAAATTGAATGTCTCTTGTTGGGGCATGTGGTCTCCAATTCCCTGCCCCTATGGCTCTTATCTATTTACAACTACATTATCTACCTGCCCCTTAAAGGCCTTTGAGTTTAAGATGCCTGCTCTGTGCTTTAGAGTAATACAAGATAATCATATCCTTTGTGTGGTTATAAGGACAGTCATTGATTTGTGGGAAAAAAAAGTCCCACCCAGGCCACAAATGAACCCATGGCAATGTTGGCTGTTGGGAAATTTTTAGACCATCAGAGTCAGAAGGTGGCCCGGTTCTTGCACTCATCATTCATCGCTGGTACTTCTCCACTTCTCCATGTCGGCGCTGAAGCTTACTGCTGTCCACAGGTGGCAGTGGTCCTTCACTATTGCAAAAGCCCCACATGCCAACGTTGTCTCTGTGCCTTGGAATCAAGGGCCCAGGGAGATGATATCTGTATTCCAGGGCAATTTGTCTGCCTTTATCACTCCACCTCTTGGATGTTAATGCTCATGTGCAGTATTTACACAGAAAGGAACTCAGGCCCTTGTGGATCATATGATGTGTTTACATTGCTGAGATTTAAAGGTCAGTTTGCAACTGAAAAGGTATTTTTCCCACGTAGAGTAAATCAAGTACCTTTTCCAGTCTTCCACCTCAAATAAGAGAGCAGGGAGGAAAAGGCGATTTTGCTGCCAATTTTATTCCCTTACTAGTCTAATCTTTCGTTTTTTTTGTGGTACGCGGGCCTCTCACTATTGTGGCCTCTCCCGCTGCGGAGCACAGGCTCTGGACGCGCAGGCTCAGCGGCCATGGCTCACGGGCCCAGCTGCTCCGCGGCATGTGGGATCTTCCCAGACCGGGGCACGAACCCGTGTCCCCTGCGTCGGCAGGTGGACTCTCAACCACTGCGCCACCAGGGAAGCCCTAATCTTTCTTTTAGTATGATCATAATGTACTAGCATATCTCCACCTTGAATTGTCACTATAATGAATTATAAAAACTACGACATTTTCACAAAATATAATATACAGTCTTCTTACATGTTTTGCATTTTTAGCACCATTCTGTGTGTGTAGAGACACACTGGAAAGCTCAGTTTTAAAGGAACTGAAATTAAGCAATATTTTAGCTCTAGCCAATTTTCCCAGGTAACTTAACACTTGATAGATGGAAACTTGAAAAACAAGGTTTCTGTGCATTACCTTTCTTCTATTTAAATCCTGGCAGAGTGTGTTTCACTTGTAACTCAGTGACAAGAGCACTGGTTTTCTTAAGAACAACCCACACGTATAAATACTCCTCAATAACACATGACAAAGTTTTAAATGCTTTTTTGTTAGAGACCATGACATTACCTACAGCAAGGAATAAGTCACAGCAGATCAGTTTCAATGGACTAACTACCCCAGAGTCCCACTGTATACACGACCATTAGCAACGGTATTTGTTGGTGGTGGTTTACGTAAAATAACTTTCTTCACAAGAGAAAAAAATACATGGTTATAAAGGCAATACTTCCGTGGCCAGGATCAGCCACTCGCTGCTTTTCATGACATGACATTAAGAAATCCTCAAGAAAAGCATAGCCTTTTTAAAAGCACATATTACTGAATAAATGGAGCCTGTTTTAAACAGGCCACTTGAATTGAAAAATCTTTTGCAAAATTGTTTTTGTACTTTTAAATCAGGAAAGGCATGTTAAAGACAAATGGCCCAATTAGACTTGATTCAGAAAAAGATAAGCTGATAAATAATAAAGGTTAACCATGTTGTTTTTCTCTACTGAGAGAGATTTATTTCCCCTTCCCTCTCGCTCAGAAGTAAAACAACCGGCGTGTGGCTTTTCTTGCTCTGGCAGGGTTAGCTTCCCTCGCACAGCTGTGCACATCTGGTGCCTGAGTCTGCACTAAAACAGAGCTCCACGGCATCATTACACAAGCTCTGGGCTCTGTGAGCTGAGCCCCTACTGTGAACGTCCTCCCCGGAGCTGTTTCTTCATTGGACTCCCATACCTAACCTCATCTCTGTCCAATGTTAACAGAGTGCCAGTTTGTTGACCTTCCACAGACTCTCAAAAGTTAGTTCATCTCCAGCTGTTGCAAAATGATGATACTGAACATGAGAAATAATACAACACCAGGCAGGTGTTGGAAACCACTGCACTGGTGTTTGTACATTTGAGCATTGGAACCTAGGGCAACACCCATCCTTCTACACTTTGTGGATAGGCTGACAAGGTGCTGGTTCCTCCATCATCTTGGGAACGGATCTTTGACCCAGCCAAAGTCATTCCCTTGGAGCTTCTGACTGAGCCAACAAAAGCCGATAAACTTAAAAAACACTTTCAGGGCAAATCCAGCAGATAATTCAAAAGCAATAGCCAAGTTGCTAACAGGATAGAAATGAGCACTTATTAAATTACTACTATGAGCCAGGCACTTTACATGGAGCATCTGAGTGAATGTTTAGAGCAACACTGTGGGGACTTCCCTGGTGGCACAGTAGTTAAGAATCCACCTGCCAATGCAGGGGACTCGGGTTCGAGCCCTGGTCCGGGAAGATCCCACATGCCACAGAGCAACTAAGCCCGTGTGCCACAACTACTGAGCCTGTGCTCTAAAGCCCGTGAGCCACAACTACTGAGCCCGCAAGCCACAACTACTGAAGCCCGTGTGCCTAGAGCCTGTGCTCCACAACAAGAGAAGCCACCACAATGAGAAGTCCGCACACTGCAACGAAGAGTAGCCCCCGCTCACCAAAACTAGAGAAAGCCTGTGTGCAGCAACAAAGACCCAATGCAGCCAAAAATAAATAAATAAAATAAAATAAATTTATAAAAAAAAAACCAGTGATAAAAATTTTATTAGTCCCACTTACAGATGAGAAGACTGAGATTCAGAGAGGTTAGCTAACTCATGTGCCAAGTCACCCAGTTTATTACCTACAGCACATTAACCTAAGTCCATTTACTTGTGAGGCCTGTGGTCTTTTCACTAATTCATTTCCAATGTCACCTTTTCCTGTTTTATTGTCCCGAAAATAATTTTTAAAAATACGTGCTTTAGAAAGGGCAATCCCAGTGCTTATGAAATGTATTCCCTCCATTCTTCTTTAAAGGATCTTGGCGGGGGGCATGGGGGGAGGAGTCAGGGGGAAGGAACTTGATAGCAACTTTGGATGTGACATTCACTTTTATAATAAATGTTGTTTTCCCTGAGTTCAATGATAGGCATCCTTGATTTTAATGAAAAAGGAGGTTCTTATTATAATGACTGATTTCAATACCAGTAACGTAAGTTACATAGATTCAGTTCCTGGATGTGTATATAATCACAGGTATGTAAGAGCAAGTGTACATTTTTCAGTGCAGTCCATGTGTTTCTGGGATCACTTTATCTCGGCCAGTGTCTTTAGCAAAGACATAATCAAGAATATGAATTTTCCCCAGAGAATTCTCAGAATATACAGCATTGCAGCATGGCCCTAGATTCTTACAGCTCCCACATCCCAGCTGACCAATGCAGAACTGCAAAGAGAGGTGAAAAAGAGATGTAGAATTATAAAGAGCATAAGCCTTTCTCCTTAAAGCTCTGGGTGTCCGACTCCCCGTGGTTCATGCCTGTGTAAAGTGTAAAGCAAGTCACCTGACTTTCAAAGAGAATTTCAGATTGACAGCTTTCCAGGGCATTGGCATCCATGGCGATCTCTTAGACACAGCTACAACATTTTGTGTTTAGCCTGTGGTTAGGTTTCAAAGGCAAACTCTTATTCTCTTTGAATGAGGATTCTGACTGCTGAAGACCTGGCCAGTCCAGTTGCAGCCCCTTCCTCCCTTTACTCAAGCAAGACGGAAGACTGGGAAATATCCAAACATTAACTGAACAGTTCACGTGTAGCCCTGTGCAAAGTACAGAGGGAGTGAACCCCGGTGATACTTGCCTTTTGGGACTTCTGCCCATCCATTTTTCTGAATTAGAAGAAAAAAAAGAGGAATTTGATAAATATTGTGAAAAGGTTCCAGACTGATGACTTTATTTCATTTTTAGAATTTAGAACTCTTAATGGAAAATAAGACAGCATAATTATCAGCCACAAGATCATTCTATATTCCTATACGGAATATTCAGAGACTTACAGTCATCATCTCAATTTTCCTTGTTTCTACTGTAGAAGAAAAAACATTTATCTCCACACGTAATATTTTTCTTGAGGTTGACTAGCTATTTTACAGATATATTTGTTGTTGCAAAGACCATCAATAGAAACTAAAAGTAAGTTGCACTCTAGAACACTCAGAACCTAGGTCCAGATTGACTTCCATTTGTTTATAGTGCAAGCTAATTTAATTAAATATTTTTTCCAGAGTCCTGCTTCACTGAGGTTATGACCTAAGACTTTCTATGAACACAGATATGTCAAGTTTCCCTGTGCACTAAAGAGAGGCCTGGGGTCCACGAAAAAAGATCTGAGTTCACACCTCACTTTTAGAATGATATTGCAGTCAGGTGATATTCCAGAAATCTTGGCACCCGACTTTTTAGCCCTGTTTCTCGATCCACAAAGAAGGTGAAAAACTCCGTGATCTCTAGGGCCCCTTCAAGCTGTAACATATTCGTTCTAATGTACCAGGCACGTTTTTTAAAATGTATACCATAAAGAGAAAATTTCAGAATTTTTTTTTAAACTCAGAAATAGTATTTTTGATAAATATCGTATCTAAATTATAAGTAAAACAAAACGAGGATGTAAGTGAGAGAAGACGGAGACACAATTACTTTCCACATTGTGAGAGCGCCTCTAAGAAATTACCACTGTGGAGGAAAGCCAATATTCCTTTGTTTCCTCCAGCAAAAGTCACAATGAGCCACAGGTAAGACCACCTCAACTCTCCCTCCCCAGCAGTGCCGAACTGACAGAGTATCTGTGCAGGGGGGCACTGGGAGCTCAAGATGACTGTCACCACATCTGTGCTTCCAGAGTCCTTTCCAGCCTAGGCTATGGGACGTCCACCCAACACCGTGGCCGGACAGCACAGCCCTGGCCCCCATCCCCGGAGGATTACTATGAATATGGGGCCTCGGGGCACTCATCAGCCCTCTACCAATTCCAGAGTTTGCTTACTCATAATCCCCCTTGGACAGAGACCAGCAGAAATTCCTGTGCTAAAAAGTACCCAGCTGTCACCGTGTTTTAGAATGTAACCCAACCAAGTTAACTGTCAACACTGGCGGGGGAAGGGAGGAGGGGAGCTCGAAAGAGCTGGAGCTTTTTAACCCCAAAGGCTCCCACAACTTAGGGGAAAAAAGCTCTTTTATTAATCATTAGATGTTGCCTGCTAACAAACTAGAATGTTTAGATATCTGGTAAGCATTTAAGAAGTATGACTCACTGAGGCTATTTGACCAAATGAGTTGACATAGCTACTTCTTTCTGGAGAGTTGGGTTTCAGTGAAATCAAACACAATTTCAGCCGGGTTTTTTTTTAACCAGTGACCTGTATGCAACTCTCTCTTGTGCTCACCGTGCCACGCTCTGTTATGCCCCGATTCAGACGCTGGGTGCCAGTGACTGAACAAAGGGGAGCTATTGAGCTAGGGATTCCCTTCCCAACTCTTGTCCCAAAATTAGTCTCTGGCCCTGATGGTGGCACATTGGCTGTTTCTCCAGATACCATGGTTCAGTCATTTATTCAACAAGTACTTTAATGTCTGTAGTATGCCCTGGGGATGTAAAGATGAAGAAACACGGTCCCTGTCCTTACACAGTGCCCAACCAGACAGCAAAGACACACCTGAAGTGGCAATTACAATGAGAGAAGTGTGTACCAGGTGCCCATAAGGGGAATAGCCCCTACGTCTGCCTGGTGGAACCAGGGAAATCTTCACGGAGAAGGTAGTGCTTGAGGGTACACAGAGAAGATGAGTAGGCATGTACCTGCTGGACTGGTTTGGGTACATGGAGGATGACAGTGAAGTCTTAGGAAAGGCAATGTGCAAAGACACAGAGATATGCGAGAGCTTATGTTCTCAGAACATCAAGTTCAGAGATTCAGACCTTTGCCGACAGGGGGCTCCACGTCCCCCAGCACTTGTTTTGAATAAGGCCCACCTTATAAAGAAGGCAGAATGCAAGGCGTGAATCAGACCCTGAGGCTCAGGGGTGTATTGAGGGGAGAAAAGGGTGCTCCCTTCACGAGGGGATAGAGGTAGAGGTGGGAAAGAGTCTGGAGGTTCTAACAATGAAGGTCACATATCGCAATTTAATGCACCCTCATAAGGCTCCCTGAACCCCCTCAATACAAAGGGTCTCACTCTATCTCATATGTATTGCATAGGTAACTCTCTAAGTCACTTTAGGTCATTGAGCTGGATTGATGGAGTTATCTTACAAAGCTTAAAATGGCATGGAATCAATTTCTTTCACCTAATTCACGTTTTAAAATGGAGCCATGCTGCTACTGATGATTTGCCGTAACACTTGAGCAGGCTGGTGACAGAGGCAGAAGAAAGGAGAGTACATACGGTATCATACACCCCTGGAGCCACACCCACTTAATACACTGTTGCTCTTTTGTATAACTACGTAGTAGAAATTGCAGGGAGAACCCTCACAATCATCTCACAAAGTAGGAATCCCATCCAAGAAATAATGGAACCAGCAGTGACTCACTTGAATATTTGTTACATGAAATAGGAAAACTTATAATAAATCTTGAAGAGTTATTAGTGACTGTGCTTAGTATTCAAGGAAGCTGGAAGACTTAGTACATATAAAATCCTGACTTTTACACCTACTTAATATCACTGAGGGCCAGGCTGAGACATCACTGAAATCTTAAAGGGAGGGGCGAGCATAAGGATAACTAAAAATAAAACACCCACTCAAGATGACTCTCAAATAAAAGTTACAGAGTACACCAAAATAATCTAGTACTGGGTAAGAGAGCAGGTAATAAAAAAAATTGGCAGCCAAGAAACCAAAAATAATAAAGCAACTTGAAATGACTTTGTAGGTTTCTAAAACATTTAAGAGGAAAACTGTATCTATAAAACAAAAACAACAGGTTATAAAACCAATGCTTGTGGTAATAAATTCATGAATAGATGCCTTAGAACCTATCTTTCTAAAACCTCAGCAGATGGGATAAACAAGAGACTGGACATAAAGATATAATTAGTCAGTTACATGATACAATTAATTAAATCACTCAGAACCCAGCACAGAAAGATAATGAGATGAAAATTATTAAAGGAAAGCTGATATATAAAATATATATTGAGGAACTCAAACAAAACTAATAGGTCTCCAGAGAAAATATAAAAAGGCATATCTGGAGACGTAATTGCTGGAATTTTTTTTTTAGGTCTGTAACCTAGCCTGGACTAACAGGCAAAGGCTTGCTCTTATGATTAAAATGAGCTCAAAAGTGAATGGTAACAGAGCAGTATCTCTAATCTTGTTGAATTTAAAAATCATAATCAAAGTCAGAAGGAAGTCTTGTTAAGTATGGATGTGTTGTCATTAGCAATTTGCATAAACCAGAGACGATGGTTATTGCACACGGAATGACACGTTGCCAAATAACAAACCTGGAACGTCCTATCGATTGGTCTCCTCTATTAATCCACTTTGCTGGGCATGTTTAGTAGATTGCAAATATTATTCTTTTAAGTTTGTTCCTTTGCTTAAGTGGTAAGGTATTCAATTTAGATTCCTTAATACACATGCACTAGACTCATTCGAGCTGAATGAGGAAACTTTCCTGGGAACCACAGTGCCTGCCAAATCCTCGTTTCATAAATGTGGAGCAGTAAGCAGAAAAACAAAGACCTGAGATGGAAAGGGAAGAACTTCAAATCATTTTGAGATGATCTTCCTTTTTATTGGTCTTGCAAATTTAACATGAATTTCCCCTCAGTGCTTTTAAACTACTAACATCCAGTGAAGACGACAAATACGTTATGAGATCTGATATTCTGAGGCGAGGCACAGACCCTACACAGTAAGATGAAGCATATAAGATATAAAAGGTAAGTGATGCTCATTTTGCTGGATGGTTGACATTAAAGGATTCATCAATGGAGGAAAGGAATGTAAGGAAAAGACAGTAGATACTGGGAAGCCACAGGAAGGCCAGAAGGACTTGCACTGATTTTAGAACAGATTCCAAGGGGCTGAATGTACCTCCCACTTTGGGGGGTGGCAAAAAATTCCAAAGCACTGTCAAGGTAAGCTAAGGACTTGGTACTGGAAGTTCCAAATTTATACATAGTTGGCCCTTGAATAACAGGGGGGTTAATCCACATATAACTTAACACTCTTTTAGCTGACCCTCCTTGTCTGTGGTTCCTCTGCATACACAGAGTCAAATGACAGCAGCAGATCATATTGTACTGTAGTATTTACCATTGAAAACTATCCACGTATAAGTGAAGTGGACCTGCGCAGTTCCAGCCTGAGTTGTTCAAGGGTCACCTGTAAAGATTTACTTAAGTCTTTTGATAAATTTATCCTCTGCTGATACCATGTCAGTAACTTCCTGAAAGCACAGAGAATGGAAATTCCATGAAGCTCTGAAAACACCATAAGCAAAAGAAATTCTAGTGGCATAAGCAATGGAAAACTTCCCCAAATGTCTTCACCAAAGCTTCCCCCTGCTTTCCCCAGTGAAATTACTAAGGAATTGGTAGACTCTAAGTTCTAGTTGTTAATAAAGAAGCTAATTTGGCCTCCTTATAATCCACTTTTAATCTAATCTCATCTACAGCATTTGTTTAGCCCATGATGTCATAATAATGACTTTAAGGTCACTTTGCTTAATTAGATGATCAAATTCTGCTTAAAAAAATTTTTCCTTACAGCATAAAGTGTATTTCTAACTTTTAAACTGATTGCTATAATACAAAAAATGCCCAGATAGAACAACACCAACTCCCTCATTGAGGGACAGTTCTGGTCCCTCAATGACTCTGAGAAAATGAAAATGTCCATGTTAGGCTGTTATGGTGACAGCAATGTCTTGAATCCTAATTCTGAGTAGTGACAACTATTTCCTAATTAAGAGAATCTTTGTGCCTTCTCCCTGCCATGATGCACGAGATCTTGTCCAAAATAGAACCACTCTGCACATTCACCTGTAAGCTTGTAACAAGTGCAACCCTTAAAAAGTCTAGCTGCCATGTGACCCAGTCTGGACACAGGTTTTCATTCAAAGATCAGTCAGCCTAGAATCATAAGAAAATTGCAGAGCTATATGGTACTTTATTGCAATATCTTGATACAATATCAAAGAAGGATCATACATTCATAATGTATGACCAAATCCTTAAAATCCTCTTTCCATACCTCCTGATCTCATTTCACACCAGGGGGAACTTTTCCCAAAGACTCTCCACTTCACTCTAAACCTCCCCAAATCCTGGCCACACTGACTTCAGCAGCTCTTCTCCTCTCCACATTTTTTGAATCATTCTCCCTTCAGCACTTTCTAATGAAAATCAAATCAGGTCAGTCTTGATTCTCCTCAATTCTTCCCTTCCTCCGTTACCCAGAATCTGTTCAACAGAGGATTGGGAAACCCAGCAGACAATGGCAAATTCCCTTTAGTGGATAGGAAGAGGGAGAGGGGCTTCCTATTCTCCTGTAATAATAAGATCATATTAAAAAAAAATACTGATCACTTAAGAAGATGAGTCCCATTGGGATACTTTGGAAGAACTGTCAACAGTGGGGTATTCTGAGGCATGTTGTCCTGGATTCAAACTATAACCATATTTTTAGGCTCTGTGACTATGGAAACAGTGAGAGTACTTTTTACCAGTGATGTAAACTCCCACCACAGGCCCTGGGCTTCATTCTGCTGACTGCTGAATGGCTTTTTCTCTTGCAGAATCTGCATTTTGTTTTCCTGCATCTTTTGGAAGAAAACTTATGTAACTTCTGCATCTGGAATAAACTTTGACGGGTTTAATCAGATATTCACATGCTACACAGCTTCTGTTTCCTATGTTCTACTCAGGCCGTTGGTAAACTCTCTCGACATGCATACTGGGGGCAGCATATACATTAGAAGCTGTCCTTTAATCCTACGGTGTGAGGTAAGGCAGAGCCACGGCTTGAGCTAATGAGAATGCATCCGTCACAGGTACAGAGGGACACCACCCGATTTAAGAACTCTTGCAAAATTGCCACTTTGAGACAGATGGCACCATTCTGGCCCCAGAAAGTCTCTAGTTTTTTGAGTGTCTGGTTTGAAAGAGATCTTTTCATATCATATATTTGAGGCAGACAAATAGCTAGAAGGAGAGAATTGTTTTACTCAGGACTATGTTTTGTTTGTTTTTGTTTTGCTTCGAAATAAAGTTAAAGCTCCTCGTCTCACTAACCCAAGGAAGCTGACTGATGGATAACTGACTATTCAGCATTTCACCAAGTAGCCAGCCATTTCAAGCCCAAAGTCTGTTTAATTCCAGGCTGGAGTTACAGTCTTCTGCTCTCTACCACTGATGCCTGAAAGTAAAGTTGAGCTACCACTCTTTTGAAGAGTTGAGGTAGAAGGGATAACTATTTTACTTTATTGATTCTATTAAAAAAGAAACCACTCTCAAGATACACATTTCTATAGTTTTTTTTTTCCTATAATGAAGATTTGCATCTACCCACTGATATTTTCTTATACCTGTTCCCCCAGGCAACCTACTATATGAATTTATACCTCAACCGACTGGAATACGAGTGGAATTAGGAGCAGCTAGTAACTCTGGGGCAGAGAGCAACCAGCCCACCGGCTCACAATGGGATCAGTCTGTACATTCAGGAACACCATTACCACGCTGGGTCTCCTAAGCTGCCCTCCTTATTCTTTCCACACATATTTACTGAGTGTTAATTACACACCTGATACTACACCCAGGGCTAGGGAGACAGAGGTAAATTACGCAAACATGATCCCTGCCCTCCTGGAGGGGAAACAGACCCAAATGGTAAGCAAAGAAATAAGTAAAATAATCGAAAGTTCTAAGAAGTGACATGAAGGGAACCAACCAGGACAGGTATGCAGGAGAAGCCTCTTGTAGGTTAAGAAGTTCAGGAAGGGTCTTTTTGAAAGATGGCCTTCTTTCTTTTCTCTGTAATATTCCTTCAAAAATTTGAAGACGGCTAAGGCCTAAGAATACACATTTTCTTTTCTGGGCCCAACATTCACTGTTTGTTCGGCTTGTCCCCTGATAAAATGTTCAGGGAGGGTCCCTTCTACATCTTCCTTGGCTACTTCTAGACATGGGTCTTTCATAATAAGAAAAGGATCCAAAAGATAAGAGACTTTCTTCTGCAGGGGTAGTTGACAGACAAGTCAGAAAAGCTTTGATACTGTATCATTTACTGTCATTAGGAAAAAGCTAGAATCCCGAAATCTGATTCTCAAATCTTTGAGTGCAAATAGTCCTGGGTCTCTGCAAAAAAAAATCTCCCGCTTAGTACACTCATGGTGCCAGCTGCTACCAACTACCACTGGGGAGCCAGACCCACCCTGGGGTTTCCAGGGACTTGATATCCAAAGTCATCAGCAAGCTTCTGTTCTTAAAACCACCATTTATCCACCTTTATCTCCTGCTCTTGACTTCCGTCCAGTTCCCCTTCCACTTCCTCCTTGGCCCTGCTGTGCTTCACCCACAGCTGAGCTATCGCAAAGGTCCATCAAGAAATAAGGCGAGGGGATGCATTGCTCAACCCTGTTTACTTAGCTTCAGGAAGAACTGCATTCCCAACCCAAGGTGGGTATATGTGATATTCTGAGTAAATGAAACCAATCTGTTCACAAATGATGAAAACATTTTCAGCACAACATGCAGATATTGATCATGCTATAAAGAAGGCTTTAATCTTATTTACTAAACACCCCCTTGGCTGGCCTGGGCTGCAGCCAGTCAGAACTATAAAAACGTTGAGTCCAACTGGTTTGCATATTGCTTTTTTTTTTTTTAATTATAGTTCCTCCAATTGCCCAGGTTCTGTAAACATTTACTCAATATTTACTGCACTTAAATTTAAGAATTCGGCTGTCTCTCTTAACTGGTTTATGAACACCAAACAGAAAAACCAGTACTTCAGACGGAGGTGATAGCATCTGATTGACACACTGAAACTGGATTACGTATTAAACGAGAAATGCCCTCCTTGAGCCAAGATCACTGTGAAGTGAAAAGCAAGTGACCTTCTCAGTTGATGATGCATCCATAAAATGGTTGGAAAGCTGCCCTATTTGCACATGGAATCAGAAAATAAAATGAAATAAAAAGATTCCATCCCATTCCTCTAATTTCATCATCTTGCTACAGCCATTCTCCCCAGGGCTTTCCTCTAACCCAGTTGCCAAGGAGGCGTGAGGGGTTATCCTCTCTGAAACGCCATTAAGGATTCTGTGGGCCCTCCTGGGGCTACTCTGAAAGAGCACTGTAGGGAAACTGGCTGCTTCTCTGGGCTCATCATATGGAAAGTATATTTCTCAACACAGCTGGCAAACAAATCTCTTTAAAGGAGATAGCCAAGAGGCCCAAGATTGGCCCTCAAATAATGAGTTCAGCATCTTTCACTCTCCCCAGTCTACAATATTCTTCCTCCCTTGTAGTTATTTATTATTATTCAATATTTATGCAAGCTATAAACGTGCAGAGCGCTGAACAGTACCACAGAAGGGCCAGTGCAATAACAACACCTTCTCCCAAGGCCTAGGGAAGGACCTGCAAGTCAAGTCCAATGGCGGAGGCATCCAAGGAGAGAGAAGGGCAGGAAGATGGATGGACAGCTGAAGCCGTCCAGAGTCAGGGACCCTTTCTAGACACTGTCACATTCTGCTGGATGAGAGCTCCTCTACGCTGCTGTGGATTACAGGAGGAAACAGCTTGACCTCTCCATGCCTTTGGCTATTCCACACTTGTTTTGTAAACAGAAGTCGAAATAGTGACCCAGAATTAAGACATGCACCATAAACTACAACTCACGTTCCTAGGCCCCAGCCAAGGTAGTGGAAACTATTAAAAGAGCAAGAGTTTAGAAAGCTGTGCTTTCACTCAGGGTACAGAGCCTGTGAAACACCCCCCACCAATATGACTTGTGTCGATATACAAACTGTCCCGACGTCCTCCAACAATGGCCCGAGCATAGTCTCTGCTTACCAGGAAGGGAGTGTGCTGAAGTTCAGGCCACGGAAGCAGTACCCGAGGTGATGTCATCAGAAAATGACAGAGCTGAGCTCTGAACCACAACTCCCCGACTCCAAGGCCAATATTCCTCCATTACAGAACGGCTGCCTCTGCCTGCTCCTCCCTTGGTTGCTCTGTACCTTGGTTCCCTGGCGTCTTTCCTCTTCAGCTCTTCCATCCTATTTTCCCTAAATGGCTGTTCGCCTTGTACCTTGGACTCCAGGCCTCCTCCAGCCCCTTTCGCTTGTTATTTCTCTCCTCGGCCCCTCTGCTTTTTTAATTTCTGTGTTCTTCCCGGGAAATCGCATTGTCCCCCGTGCTTTAACCACCAGCTCTATGTGGTGGACTTTCCATTGCCCCTCCAGCCCTACACTTGAGCTTATGAACTTGGGAGTCAGACAGGCTTGGGGTGAAATATCGACACTGCTCCACAGCACCTGTGAGACCTTCTTCAGCGGTCTAGAACCATTTCGCATCCTTAAAGTGAGAAGAGTATTTATCTCGAAGCTGAAGTCAGGATCTCCAGGGGCTCTGATGTCCATTCTCCCCTCCTTTTTAGTAGCAGAGTCCTGATTCGTAGCAGAGTACTTTACTGCCAGGCTCTCACAACATTTCTCAGCCTCCCCTTCAGCTTCATGTCATTATGTTCTAGCCAGTGAGAGGCACGCTGAGGCATCCAAGGGAAAGCCTTTTCTCTACGTCCCTCTTCCCTTTTCAAGATCACACATGTGATGGCTGAGCTTCATCAGCCGTTCTGGATCATGAGGAGACCTTGAGAGTAGAAGCCAGATGCTTGAGTTGGCCAGGCAGAAAGATATATGACTGGGTCTCCAAAGAGACTGCAAAACCACCATAACAGACCTGAACTGCCTACATTTTATATAATGGCAGGGGGGCGGTGGGGGGCATCACTGTTTGGCAAGTTTCTTTTCTTATATACATAGGCAGCCAAATCTAGCACATCTACCATGTCTTTTCTTCCTCTCCTCCTTCTATCTAGTGAGAAAAATACCCCACAAAAGACATACAGCAGCTACTGACACTGGAGATGCAACTGGAAGAAAAAGGAGAGAAACACCTTTCTCCTGTCCACCCACCTCCCACTATGACTCCCACAGACTAAACTAGCCAGGAGCCACTTCCGAAGAAGTCGTGGAAATGCTGTTACAAAGGACAGCTTCCTTCAATGGAGAACAGAGCAAAAAGGGTGGGGGATGAATCTGAGAACAAATGCCTGACGAATGATACGGCCTGCCCAGAGGATGTTAACTACACGAAGGCCCATTCATAAAGCATTTAGCACAGTGCCTGCCGTATAATAGGCATCCCCGAAACGCTGGCTCCCTGCCCTTCACTCACTTCTCTTCTGAGTTATAGATTCACAGAGTCATTCATCTCTGCATCTCTCCATACTATTCCACAAGTACCTCCACCCAGTTCGTCCAAGACAGAATTCGGCACATTTTCCTTCTACAAAATCCCCTTTCTCCTGTGTTCTAACACAGGCGATGGAATCATGACCATCCTAAGTACTGTCTTGATATCTCAGAGTCCTATTAAGCTCTTCCCTTTCCATAATCTTCCCTCCCCCAATTCCATCACGTTATCAAAATACAGATGTCTGCCTCCACGGATTTCCTGACCATCCCCTCTAACTCTCATGACCATGAATCTAAATTGCTCTCAGTGTCACTGCATCCTCTCACACACTTTCTGCCCTTCTCTGTCCAGCCACACTACCCAAATCTCTACCTTCTTTTTCACCAGCTTCTCATTTTTTGGCTCACATGAGGCTTTGAATTCACACTCAACTTCTTGGCCTCCTTTCACCATCAATTACATAACTAACGAATGTCTGTATCTTATAGATCAAGTTCACAAAAGCAAGACTTGGGCCCATTTATATTTTCTTGCTATACCGTTAAGTTGATTGCCTGTGGCTTAACTGCCTGTGAATGATATGTCTCCCATGACCTGTTCATTGGGAACTGAGAGGGGGCAGGATAGCTTATAACTGACATCTCTTTAAACAGCCCTACTACCACAGCTATTCCTTTCAAACTCAGATATGACCATAGCATCCTCCCGACTAAAACTCACCAAAACTTTGATGACTACCCAGAACAGGAAGAAAAAAATGTTTGGCTTACAAAATTTAATAGGAAATACTTCTGTCATTAAGAGATGAATGTCACTTTGTGATTCATGAAATGTTAAGTGAAATGTGCTCACTGGGAATCTTTCACAACATGGAAAAAATTTCCAAAGGATCTTTCTACACTCACCCTATGCTCCAGTGTCTTGGATCCGGTGTCTGGGACTTACTTTCCATTTCCAAATTCTCTTCTTTGAGCTTCTGTTCTCTCTGTCTGGAATGCTTTTTCCCTTGATATTTCTACATGTTGAAATCCTACCTAGCAATCCCAAGAAATTCTAACATGGTCTTTGCAATGCTACTGCCCTTCATCACCCCAGAGTTAGCCACTTCTAGACACAAATGGCCTCCCTCCCTTATAAGCTCCAAGAAAGCAGGCACAGCATCTGTTTTTTTGGCCACTGTATTCCCAGTACTCAGGAGAGACCTTGGCTTAGCACGTGCTCCATATGTATCTGTTGAATAACTGTGCACCCCACAGTGCATCATTTCTTCCCTACATGTCTACTGAAGCACTGATGACAGCCTGCCTTAGATTCCAGCCATGTCAGTTCTTATATCTAACCCCCAATAGGAATTGAATAAGAATATTATTAATCTTGGCATCTTCCATGCACCTAGAAGACTGGTTTAAACAAACTAGATTCATGATAAATATTTGTGAAACTGAACAGTTGAGTGTATTCATTCCTTTTGAGGTCAAAAGAAAGATTTGGATCCAATAAGATACTTTTTTCTTCACAAAGGAAAAAAAATTAATACTTGGAATCACCTACACATACAAAATAGAAATCTCTAAAACTCATGGAACAAAATTTAGGTTTTTGACATTCTTTAATTATAAGGTTTAAAACTGAAATAACTATTTCCATAGTCAGCAATTAATGTTGTTTTCATACTGTCGGCCACTCCTACAAAATAAGATATTCTTAAGTCTCAAATTGTAGAAATAATATATACTTTTTATTACTGGAGAAGTTATCTTCTTTCCAACTTTAAGTCACCTTCGGGTAAGATTCTTTTCAAAATTTATTTGAAGTGTCCTTGTATGATCAACAAATAGCTACGACATGCTTGCGAAGATAACTGTTGCTTTAAACAATCATTTATGATTACTTTAGCAGAAACAAAATGAATTTTAAAAAACACGTTTACTCGCATTAACTCTTTAGTCAAAGGTAACAGTGTGTGGAGTTAAACTAAAAATGAATGATTTTATGTTAAGGGTAAAAATGTCCATTGCAGGAGAAATTCCTTTTTTAATGGAATCAAAGATGAGGACCTAGTCTTTGAGGACAATGCTGAGGACCCGAGGAAGTCAGGAGGAAAATACTATCTATAGGAGATCATACAGATAGCATATACGAATCTACATAATATACAAATCTATACTAGATGAAGTTCAAACTATAAGGAAGAGGGCTTCCCTGGTGGCGCAGTGGTTGAGAGTCCGCCTGCCGATGCAGGGCACGCGGGTTCGTGCCCCGGTCCAGGAAGATCCCACATGCCGCGGAGGGGCTGGGCCCGTGAGCCATGGCCACTGAGCCTGCACGTCCGGAGCCTGTGCTCCGTGACGGGAGAGGCCACAACAGTGAGAGGCCCAAGTAAAAAAAAAAAAAATATATATATATATATATATATATATATATATATATATATATATATATAAGGAAGAATAGCTCTCCAACATTCCATCCATGCACCTTAGTAAACAGAATCATGCAAACTCTGCTGTCATTTCAGGGAAGTTCTGGAACTTCTGCTCCTGTCCCCCACCGACACCACACTTCTTAGTCCTCTGAGTTGCCTTCATGGGACTACATTTCTCTTTGAGGGATTCATGTATCCTTGGGTGGCCTCATCTGTCTCCCAGACCAGAACTTCCTTGAGCTTGCAGGTTCTGTGGGAAATGCAGACCAGGCGGGACCTGTTTCTGGAAGGTGCAGCAAAGATCTTCTTCTTGTTCGGTTCCGGTTCCCCTCCTGAACAGTTTAGGTAGAACAAGCCAGGCCAGCCTTTCCATTTTGCCTGTTTTCAGCACTGGAGGAACTGAAGGGAAGCACCACATCGATTTTCATTCCACCTCTGTTGTTAGTAAAGCTCACCCCCTGATATACATCAGTGCCTCTCAACAGGCTGTTAAAAGCATTTTGGGTGCATCCATCTTCATTGTGTGAAACTGTTCGAAACATTGTAGGATGTCTCACTTCTCTGCTTCCCACCATTAAATTCCAGGAATGCCCCCCAGACACTGTGAGCACTAAAAAAACCCTCACTCTCTCACTTTGTCCCAGCTACCAAATGTAAAACCATAGCTAGTGGGAAGCAGCCGCATAGCACAGGGAGACCAGCTCGGTGCTTTGTGACCACCTAGAAGGGGTGGGATAGGGAGGGTGGGAGGGAGGGAGACGCAAGAGGGAAGAGATATGGGGATGTATGTATACGTATAGCTGATTCACTTCGTTCTAAAGCAGAAACGAACACACCATTGTAAAGCAATTATACTCTAATAAAGATGTTAAAAAAAAAAAAACTCACACATTTCCAAACTGTCTAGAAAGATGGCATAGCCTCTGTGTCAAGGCTTGATTTGGTCCAAAATCAAAACTGAGGATGGCTGAACCTTCATCTCCCACACAAATAGTGAGCTATATATTTAGGTTGTGGTGCTGGTACTGCTACTGTTAATACAGCCGGATCAGTCAAGAAAATGTATCATTTTTACTACTCTGAGACATGGGAGGCACGATTCAAAAACTGCTCTTGCCCCACAAAATTCTAATGAAAATATTATCTCCACTTAGGAGCAGATTTACCACTTCATAAACTCAAGAAACGGCAAGTGGAGTGTGTTCCTAGAGTTAAACTCTCTTCAGACAAACAAAGGGAGGCTAATCCTAACTGACCTCACCCCAAAAAACACACATGCAGAGAAGGTGGCTCCCCCTGTAGGTGAGTTATTTGCACCCATAGAGACAGTTTTGACAGTTGGCAGAAAGAAGGGTTTATTTGAGGGAAGTATATACTGAAGGTAGACTTTTCAGACAAATGCCTGTTAGTGCTGTACTGCTCCTCAGAGGACAGGGGGTACATCCTGAGGGTTAAGATCTAATGAGGATTCTTGGAGAAGAGACGAAATTGTAGCCACAGAAAATAAACTATAGGCAATTAGGTCTACATCTGATACATTTTCCAGCACACTAAGCGTCACTCATGACCTGTCTTCAGGTTCATGTGTTTCTGCAAGACCAAACCTGTTTTGCTTTTAAGAATGTAATTCACTGGACATGAAATGAAATGTCTCTGAGTTGACACCCAAAAGTCCAGCTACAGATGAAGCCAGATTATATTTGCAGGCAGCAAGGTATTGAGTTACCAAGTCCTTCCGGAGCATATTGGTTACAATCCTGTTGAAAATCAGCTGGCTTGGCAGAGAAGCTCTCATTTGCAAAGGAGAAAAATGAGGATTGTGATCACTGGGCTTCAGGTCTAGCAGGTGTTTGCAGTGGATACAAAACACTGACTGTAAACCTGGCTATATCAAAATTACCTGAAGACACTGCTGGGAATACAGATTCCCTGGGTTCCACCCATTATGGGCTCAACTGTGTCCCCTCCAAATTCTCATGCTGAAGTCCTAACCCTCTGCCTCAGAATATGACTAGATTTGGAGACTGGGTCTTTAAAGAGGTAATTAAGGTTAAAGTAGGTCAAGTGGGCCCTAATCCAATACCATCCGTGTCTTTATAAGAAAAGATTAGGACACAGACAAGCACAGAGGGAAGATCATGGGAAGATATAGGAAGAAGACAGCCATCTACAAGCCAAGAAGAGAGGCCTCAGAAGAAGCCAACCTGGCTGACACCTTGATCTCAGTCTTCTAGCCTCCAGAACTGTGATACAATAAACGTCTGATGTTTAGTCCACCCAGTCTGTGGTCCTCTGTTACAAAGCCCAAACTGACTAATACATCACCCTAGACAGAGTGCATCAGAATCCCTGGAGGTTGGGGGCAGAGGCGAGCCTCACACATCAGACAGAGTTTGAGAACCACCAACGTGGACTTCTTCCCAAGATGCTAACAAGCTTTCCCAGGTTGCCCATCACCTTGACCTGCTCTGACAATGGCCACATTCTGGGCCCACTCTTGCCACAGAAACACTCCTAGGTATCCATGGTGGAGCCTTGGTTCTTCCTCCTTCCCTTTAACTGGACTCATTATAAAATAAGTGTCACATTTTTGTTCTAGGAGTTTCGAAGGAGCTTCTCTCCTCAGAACCTGCTTCTGTCAAAGCTATTTGAAAGACAACACAGACGAGTATTTTAAGATGACATGAAAATCTATTTCTTGAAAACAAAAATGTAGGGAGAAAAGAGAACCAGGTCAAGTTGACCAAAATGCTGGACAACTGCTATGAGATGGAAAGCTGAAGCAGCTCAGTAGCTCAAGGATTATACGTTTAAGCATGAGGTGTCATGAGTCACTAGCCCTGAGAGCCTGCGGCTTTTCCTGGGCCTGCAGAGTCAGAGTGTACCAACCTCCAAAGGG
This sequence comes from Tursiops truncatus, assembly GCF_011762595.2. Classification (NCBI taxonomy): domain Eukaryota; kingdom Metazoa; phylum Chordata; class Mammalia; order Artiodactyla; family Delphinidae; genus Tursiops; species Tursiops truncatus. Next base: position 63,639,423 of record NC_047039.1, read on the forward strand.
GGCATCTGGGAAAGCCATGGCCATTCTCCAAGGGGTTATCATGGAATATCACTCCCCTCAATTCATAAACTCACAGGTATTAGGTCTAAGGCATTTGCCATATATGATCTAGCTGGAATATTTGCTTTTGTTCAACCAAAAGCAATGCAGGGATCCCTCACCTGCAGAGTTCCTGAGACTCTAGAATCCACCTACAGACAAGAAATTGGGCCCTTGCCTATCATTCTGTTTTAGCCACGGCCAAATACCCAAGCCTGAAAGGAAATTACAAAGCCCCTCTTATTTCCACCATTTAAAGTACCCAGTTGGTTCCCTAAATCATGTTTCAGGATCACTGCTCCCTGCCCCTAGATCTGCAGCTTTGCATTTTATTTGCCTAGAAGCAAATTTGGCCAGCAATACCTCCTATCTGGGCACAGGTACAAGTGTTTCTGTGGCCCAACCCTACACCAATTACTACCATCTAATATAACCTCTTAACCACTGAACTTCCTGGCATATATTCCCTTATAAATTCAACAAATATGTATTTAATACCTATTATCATTTGGCATATGCCAAGCCTAGGGATACAGTACTGAACATAGAATAAATTTCTACTCTCATTGAACTTAATTTCTTGTGGTAGAGACAATAAACAAGTAAATAAATATAGATACAATTTGAGATATACACTGTAAGAAAAATAAAGCAAGGGATGAAATAGAGCAGTGGTTCTCAAAGTTTGGTCTCTGAATCAGCAGTACCACGATGATCTGGGAACTCATTAGAAAAGCAAACTCTCAGGCTTCACTCAAGACTTTCTGAAACAGACACTTGAGAGATAGGCCCAAGCAACCTGATGTACTCAAGTTTGAGAACTACTTATGTAATAAAGAATAATGAAGGGAGGGGCTTCCCTGGTGGCGCAGTGGTTGAGAGTCCGTCTGCCGATGCAGGGGACACGGGTTCGTGCCCCGGTCCAGAAAGAGCCCACATGCCGCGGAGCGGCTGGGCCCGTGAGCCATGGCTGCTGAGCCTGCGCGTCTGGAGCCTGTGCTCAGCAACTGGGAGAGGCCACAACAGTGAGAGGCCCACGTACCGCAAAAAAAAAAAAAAAAAAAAAAAAAAAAAAAAAAAGAAGAAATAAACATGTGGGTAGCTTCTAAGACATGGTATGATGTTGAATCTTAAAAGAATGGGCCCATATTCTTTGAAACCATTGGGCCACTTCCCTAAGAGCAAGGGGTGCAGAAAGAGCTAGCAACCCACACGCTTGCCAGAAAAACAAACACAGCATGAAAACATTCGTTAATCGACTAGGGTTAAACCAGTGTACCCTCATCCAAGTAGGACTTGAAGGGGGACTCAAACTGTTGAAAATTATGAGGTTTGAAGGTCCAGTCTTATTTTACCTCTTATTACAAACTGAAATTACACCTATACTTAATGGAAACAAGTTCCCCTTTCTCTAATCCACTCTGAACTTGCACTGCATGCCTCTACCAAGCAACCAATTGGCGAAAAAAGAAAAGGGTTTCTTTGACTTTGCCTGCCCAAGGTTCAATCCTGAATGCTAAGACGGACCTCCATTTATGGGCAGTTCCAAGGCCTGGTGTGTGTCACCTCACACGATCGGATGCATCCCTCCAGCCACTTCAGTTCATGAGAAATCTGGGATCTTTCTCACACGTGGTGCCAGACAAGGCACAAAAGCTGCTTTCAGGAACTCAGGCAGGTTTACGAGGCTGAAAGCGCCAAGATTTCAGGGTTACAGCACTATCCCACTCATGTCTTATTAAGATGTTCCTTCATCATCGGAAATTCCTTTCAATCCCAAATGGTTTCAGTCTTGTTATTGAGCCATTAGGTAAAAGAAAAGGCTTAGAACCAAAATCCTCATCTCCCCATCGAAACCATTAGCTTTTGGAGATTGATTTTTACAAGTTACCTAAAGGCTGACCCTGGAGAATACAGTGTTCTCTTAGGTGAAAACATGGGTAACGGATTTACTTTTCACCCTTAAAATAAAGAAATAAATACCTTTTGTTGATAAGTAATGTGTGGGAAATGTTCTGGAAGAGCTCAAAAGTGGACTTTCTCCCCGACTCTGCTACAAAATAAAGAGCTATCTCTCGTACAGAACTTGCAAAGAGGCTGGAAGCCAGAGAAACAGGATGGAGCCCAAGCCCTGTTCGTATCCAGCCTCATCTGCCTTCTCGCTTCAGCTGGCCCATCTGCCTCTCTCACCTCGTCTTCAAGCGGCTGGGCTAGATCAGAGACTTTTAAACTATGCTTCATGAAGTTCTTAGGGAAAAGGTTGCTAAGCCTTGGTCAGCATAAAGAATCACCTAAGAAGTGCGTTCACAATCCATACTCATAATCCTCCACTTCTGAGTTTGACTCAGTAGGTCAGGAAGAAAGGGGGACCCAGGAATCTAAACTGCTAACAAGCTTTCAGCTGATTCTGATGCAAGGACTGTGGAGGGAGCTTCAGAGTTTTGAGGTGAAGGGGTAGATGTGGAAAGGGCCCTACCATCTTTTTACCACCACATTCAGAAAAGTAGCTCAGCCTTCCTGTGGAATGCTTAGTGCCATTTAAGATCTAGCAGAGGACTAGATGTCCTCTAATGCTCTGTGCAAAGCCAATGTCTAGGAGTCCAGAAAGCTCATGGTGAGACACACTGAACTTGAAGGAGATACATGTAGTACATCAGTAGCCTCCACACTTTCTATGGGAAACTTCTAAAGTGGGTCAGAGAAGAGATACCCCCCCCAACACACACACCAGATTCCAGGGTATTCATCAAACAATTTCTTTGCCATAATAGATCAAACAGAGGCACCTCATCTCTTTAAAAAGTGATTTCAAATAATGAGTGTTATGGGTTGAATTGTGTCCCTCCAAAACATATGCTTAAGTCCTAATCATCAGTACCTCAGAATGTGACCTTTTGGGGGAAGAAGACTGTTCCAGATGTAATTAGTTAAGATGAAGTCATGCTGGAGTAGGATGAGCCCCTAATCCACTATGACTGGTGTCCTTAATGGAAGACAATGTGAAGACACAGGGGGAGAAGGTCATGTGATGACAGAGTAATGCAGCTGCAAGCCAGGGAATGCCAGCGATTACTGGCCACAACCAGAAGCGAGGAAAGAGGCATGGAAGAAATTCTCCCTCAGAGCCCTCAGAAGGAACCAAGACTGCCCACACCTTGATTTCAGACTTCTGGCCTCCAGAGCTGTGAGAGGATAAACTTCTGTCATATTAAGCTACGCTGCTGTTTGTGGTACTTTGTACGGCATTCCCTGGAAACTAATACAATTACTAAATTTGCAAATGATGAAAAAGAGCCTTGCAAAGGTTGCTCTTTTATCTTAATTTAATTTTCTGTGCAGGAGTTTGAAAGATGATCCAATCTTTGCCCAGGTATGAGTGAACCTTCTACCCACCCGCCTTCAAAAGGAACAAGGTCCATCTCTAAACTGAGTCTCAATGTGTCATTAAAACAATCTCTAGGTCACAGCAGGCCATGTGGCCCCATCACTCAGTGTGTCTCATCCTTTCACAGAAAGAGGTCATTAATTGGTTTCGGGCATGAAGTCAAAAAGCTTTAAAAAAATGTTTAAAAGGAATAAATGATCTCCATGTAAAAGGATTCCAAAAGCTCATGTTCCTACAGGGGGAAGGACAACATAGTACATTCTGAAGTTTCTGTGGAACTAGGTCACATTTCCATTTCCCTAAAAAGAACTTTCCATGTTTAACCTCAGTGAATACTGTGGTAATTAAAATGCCCTCTCAAAACACCAACCCAGTGGTACTCATAAGCCACTAAATTCAATTAGCCTCTTATTATTAAGGGTCTGTGATAAAATTTAAAATATTTCTTGAAGTAGTATACATTTGAATAGTACCCTCATTTCAGTGAGGGATTCAAAGGGGAATATGGGTTTCACCATTAGATATTCATTTTTATTCTGCAAGAAAAGGAAATAAACAGGAATCCAATTTAAGTAAAACAAATAGTCAAATCTGATAAATGCAATTAAGTGCAGCAGTTAGATTTTACAGGTCAAAAATGCCCATGATCTAATGTTAAAACTCTTCTCATTTTCAGTTTTAAAACTTTTTTATTATGAAAGATGTCTTCCATGTCAACAAATATACAAGATGAAAATATAAAAGGAACTCTGGTGTTCCTCCCACCTGGCTTGTGATACAGATTGGTAACTGACCAATAAATCCCTTGTAAGACCCTCCCCTGCTGGGTGGGTCCCTCTTCTACCTCCCCCACTCCTGCTATTCTGAGTGTCCTGTTTTAATTTTTCTAAGTGCAAACCTGAGGCCTAGGCAGCTAGAATCACATTCAGATAAGCTATACTGTTTAAAGTGAGAAGTATTTGACCCCTGTACCTTGACATAAGCAAAGCTGTGACATGACATGAAGATAGACATAACAAACTATCAGAAGTATAAATTGGAAATGACTATTTCTATCACGAAAGGAATCATAATGAAACTCTTTGAAATAACACATGACATTAAATATAATAAAATTTGATTCAAGAAGAATTCTGTTTTCATAAAGTTTTTAGGATCTTAATATACAAATTGAGGTAAGATGATTTGTGTTATATATATATATGTGTGTGCTCACTTGTTCAACAAACACTCATTGTGTATACCCATCGTGTGCCAGGAATCTCTTGGTGCTAGGCACATAGCTGAATAAGATGCAGACCTCACTATAATAGTATTTCACACAATCGCATCTCATAAATAAGCACAAGGGAAATACATGAAATGAACAATTGCTTGTGGAAAGTAAACTCCTTGACAAAAACACTAGGTTTCACCGACGGTTGTATGAGTTATAGCCTAATTTTTTTTTCCTTTTCTCTCACTCTGCTGCTTTCTTACACAGAAGGATTCTAAGTCTGGGTTCACCTTCATACAGCACAAAAAGCCATCCCAACAGGGGGGTGGGGGGCTACTGATTCAGAATTACCCAGGAATGTCAAGGAGCTACAAAGCTGAAGTCTCTCCAGTTTAAATGAAAGTCACCATAAATCTCAGCAAATTACACCTTAAAAGTATTTTCATTGGTAGAGTTCTACAGCTATACTTGATCCAGTTCCAGTAAAGTATGTTACAACTTTACCATGCAAACATTTTCAGTTCATCAATATTCACCTAAACAATTACTCCATCCTTCCCATTCCCAACACATATACATTAAAATAAATCTTAAATTGATTATCTTGTATATATAACCAATTGCTAAAAGATATGTTTGTCTGTTTTGTTTTCATGCAACAGAAATCAATTCTGATTAATTTATGCAAAAGAACAGTAACTGCTGGAACCAAAGGAATTGTTGAACAGCTAAGCCTTGAGAAAGACACCAAGACATCCCTAGAGTCTCCGTAACTAATTCTCTAATGAGCTAATTTACTCCTAACTTGGCCCCAAGGAGCCCTGGACTCCTGACTCTTCCAGTCCATGTCTCGGATTTCCAGGAGGAAGAATCTAGTTGGCCCAGTTTGGATCAAACAGTTGCCGCCAGATCAATCAAGGGGCAGCATCAGTGCACATTATGTCTATTTACAGAGACAGGTAAATGGTTGTGAACAGAACAGTTGTCTTTTGCATTAAAGTAAGTGTTTAAAATATTCATCCTCTTTAAGGAGTTAAGTTTCTAAGTTGAGCACATTGCTTCTTTTTTAATGCTTATTCTGTGGATAAAACAATTATGGGGACTGCTTAGAAGGAAGATGGGAGACATGAAGGTGTAAAAGAAGAACGAGTATAACATAGAACCTGACACTCTACACTCATCTCAACATGTAAGAACTACTTTGTGACTTATTCTTCATCTACAGACATGGAGAGCTCAGGAAAAACAAGAGTCACTTAGAGGCACAAACGGATCAGAATTCTAGAGTCAAGGGGCCAGAATGAGATTCACTCCAGAGCCCTAACTAGTACATTATATTCCACTGAACAGCCAGCAGAGCGATTCCACAGAACTAGTGTTTCATGATATCTCCAATATTGCTTACAGGCACAGAGTACCTTTCTTTGTGATTGATGAACAAAAACAAACAAATAACAATATTTACTCCAAAAAACAGGATGAGGAGGAAGCAAGGATTCCAAGCTGACATATGAAGCTGTCTAAATATAGAAATTTACTTCCTCAAGAGGCAACCGCGTCTACTGTTTCTTTCGGTTGGAAAGGTTGCTTGATGAGTTCAGTCTTGAATTACATGACAAGACTTACACACAGTGAACACTTTGAGTCTAATGAGAAATGTCAAATGGAAAATGTTAACTGAAAAGGTCTTGCTCAAAAGTTCCTGCTGATGAAACCTGAAATCAATATTGATGAATGTGGCTTGCTCAATTTTTGCTGAGTGGGATGAACTCGATTGGTAGAAGTTATTTCAGCTGTATTTCCTCCGCACACCAGTAGAGTTTTTTTCAGCATTCCTCCAGCCACACATGTGGCATACATTTATTATTTACAATACATACACAGGAAGCGCTTGATTGATGAGATAACCCCCTTTTCAGAAAGATCTTTTCCAAATGGGGCTTTATACCTATGTGTTAAATGAAGTACCTTAAAGTCGGTAAGATATACTTTTTCACCCCTAGATGTTATTTCCGGTAAAAATACTACAAGGGTTTTTTTGGTAGATTTTATGTGATGTAATATATGGTTACAGATAAACATAGATTGTGCCTATATATTTTTCTCTTTACATGCTCTAAGTCCTCGTGCATGTTATTTCCAGTAAAAATACTACAAGGGTTTTTTTTGTAGATTTTATGTGATGTAATATATGGTTACAGATAAACATAGATTGTGCCTATATATTTTTCTCTTTACATGCTCTAAGTCCTCGTGCATGTATTAACATGTATACAAACACATGTTAATATGAGAGGAGAGAGAAAACAGGAGAGGGAAGAGATTGAGATTAGGATGGTTTCTGGATAAAATGCAATCATACAGAATAGATCATCACATTCATGTGGATTTTAATCCATGCATAGGTATTTGTATCATACAATTATGTTGAATAAGAACTCTGAAGGTTCAAAGTCACATCTGTGGAGTTCTGTAAATGTTTTAAATTTAATTTTGAGACATTTGTATTGCTGTAATACGAATACTCCCTTTTAGTGTTGGAAAGTAAATTTTGCTTTTAAAGGAGGGAGTAACACTGAGGACAATGTCAAATTCATATCCTTTGGTTTGGTATGAGCTATTGGTTTTAAGTTTATCTACAGCCAAATAGACTTCTCCTGCTTTAAGACTCCTTAAGAGTCTTATATATGTCAATATATGAAAGGTGAGGATTTCCTTTTTAAAAATAGCTCTTTTCTTCACAAATCATCACATTATAGGGTTCCTTTCAATAGTATTGGGGTGGTCAAAAAGTTCGTTCGGTTAGTGAATCCATTGCTCAATAAAATTCTTGGTGAAAATGAAAAATGTCTTTTTACTTAAAACCGAACGAACTTTTTGGCCAACCCAATATTCTCCAAAAGTACACTTCATGGACAATTATAGTCACAAAAAGAAATTATGCATACATAGTGTATATGTGTGTTTTAATATATATATTTTACATATGTTCATATATATTCATTTATATGTGTGTATATATATATATAAAAAGATGACTAGGATTACATGTGACTTGACGTAATAATAACTTACATTCTTAACATATATCAAGCACTATTCTAAATGACTTACAGATATCTACTCATTTACTATGCATAACAATTCTATATAAAATAGGCATAGTTGTGATTGTTATTATTGTTCTCATCAACAAAGGATGAAACAGAGGTGCAGAGAGGTTCTGTAACTTGCCTTAGGTCTCACTCTAGGATGACTGAGTTAGGATTACTACCCAGCAGATGAGATGCAGAGGCTTCCTGCCCACCTACCATGTTAAAGATCAGGGGTCAGTTTTTCTGCCCCTTTTCTCTTAAAGCTCCATAAGCCACACACAGTTTCTGTTGCGTGATCTTCTACTTTTTTAACAATCATTTAAAAATGTTCAGAGGCCATTACAAAAACAGGCCTCATGGCAGATTTGGTCTGTGGGCCGTAGTTTGCCAACCCAAGTTTATTACCAAATTTTCTCAAACAATAATTTTTTTTAATGTACATGCAATACCTGTAGATAAAAATAGCTCTACTTTTTGTGGACAACTACTTTGTTGACTGCACAGTTTCTTTCAAAGACCCACCAGTCATGCTTTCCTGAAACATATCTTCTCCACCCTTTAACCATCACATGGTTGAGCCCTGGTAGTCCAGTCCTGTGTGAACACACCCATCCAGTCTCGGTCGATTGGTCCAAGGTGATCATGTGAACAAATCTGGGTCAGAGAACTGAGAATCCTTACAATGAGTGACATTCTTTATCATTCTGCTTGGGAGTCTATATCGAATGAAAGAGGGGCTTTTCAGTGGCCATGGATTCTACCACCTGGACAGGAAAAGCAGGGAAAAAGAGTCTGCAAAGGGAGAAAAATGAAACCAACACAGGAAGAAGGGCAGAGGCGACAGACAGATGGAGGAAGGATCTTGATGGTGAGTCCTACGTTCAGTTTATTCCTAAGGCCCAGCTACATTCCTGTCCTTGGATTTCCTGAGAAGACCCCTATTTCCTTTTAATAAATCTCTCTCCTTGTCCCCCAAGCTATCTGGCATTGATTTCTGTTGCTTATGACCAAAACTAGTATTTTTAGTACCTACTTACCATTTTTAATTAACCAACATTTTTAGACAGGAAATTATTTTTAGGGAATTGCTCAAAGAGGAGGTATATTTTTCAGATTACTCAAGATGCTTTTAGTTTGGAGTTCTCCATTTAAACATTTAAAATACATCTCCATGGATGGACCTAGAGTCTGTCATACAGAGTGAAGTAAGTCAGAAAGAGAAAAACTAATACCATATGCTAACACATATATATGGAATCTTAAAAAATACTTGTTCTGAAGAACCTAGGGGCAGGACAGGAATAAAGATGCAGACACGTAGAGAATGGACTTGAGGATACGGGGAGGGGGAAGGGTAAGCTGGGACAAAGTGAGAGAGTGGCACGGACATATATACACTACCAAATGTAAAACAGATAGCTAGTGGGAAGCAGCCGCATAGCACAGGCAGATCGGATCGATGCTCTGTGACCACCTAGAGGGGTGGGAGGGAGACGCAAGAGGGAGGAGATATGGGTATGTATGTATATGTATAGCTGATTCACTTTGTTCTAAAGCATAAACTAACACACCACTGTAAAGCAATTATACTCCAATAAAGATGTTAAATAAATTAATTAAATTAAATATACCTCCAAAGTGAGATCTTAATTAAACTGAACACTTTTCAAAATGTTATAGTTTATCAACACTATTCATTTTCCCCTATCACCTCCAGCAGCAGATCTAGCCATTCAAAGGCCAGAAGCTGATGTGCAGGGTAGTTTAACAATTTTTCTGGCATTTTTCTTATCTTAGGTTGTCATCCATGACCTGGAACAGTGCCCAGGCCAGAGCAGTCACTCAACACATATCAAGTTGAAGAATCAATTAATAGACATTTTCATGATATTTTAATGTTTAATAACACTCAAAAGGTACCTCTTTATTTGAAAGAGATTTTTAGTTTACATAACTGGTTATAGAAATGATTTATTTAAACCTGAAACTTTCCCAAAAGAAAAAAAAAATCCTAGCTAGAAATAAGGAAAAAGGGGAAAATCAGGCTGAGGGGAATCTTTTTTAAGATAGTTATGTTTAAGTGGAAATGTGATGAATGTAGCAACTAAGGAAAGGGCTTTGGTTTTCACCTTTTTGGCGCTATTTAAATAAATCAGATTGCAACAATGTGTACAGAATTTTCAAATCCTTTAGGAACATCTAGCCAAAATTCATGTGTGGAATTAATGCGGGCTATTTCCCCATCATCTCTTCTCCTGGAAGCCACATAAAACAGTCACACTTCCAGGGCAAATGGCAAAAATCACTCTCTCTTTTTTTAAACGTGTTTTGAAGAATGGCCAAGGAATCTGCCATCCTGGTGAGATCAGTCCACCAGCTGTTTTCCTGAGTTTATTCCATGAGACAAATGAATTGACTTACATAGATAACATGCTGTATGGCAAAGTGATTTCTTTCTTTAAAAAGTTCATCGATTGTTAAAGTAAATAACCACATGGACTTTTCAACATCGTAAGACTGGCCTATAATTTTTGCCCTGCATTATCTTCCAAAGGGGCCAGTTCCATTCGGAGTCCTGTTGAGCCTTCTAGACCAAACCAATGACACTGACGATAATTGGCCACCAAACGTTAGCTGGATACAACACACTTGCTATTTCATATTCTCATATGTATACCTGAAGATTCTTTGTTTCAAATACAAAACACCAGAAGACATATTCTACAGTTTCCACAGATCTAGTCTCATTTCATTTCCTCTCCACACAAAACTGCCTTCAATTGTTCTTTAAGTCTACCCCTTTAAGTCAGGAGGTCATTTGGAAAGAGTCCCATCTGAAGAGCAAGAATCTATATTTAAAACACAGAAACCCACTCTTCAGGGTTTGAAGGTATTCTTATTTAAGCACTCTGTCGATAATGACCATGGTCCATCAGTTGCCAAACTACCTTCTCTCTTGGGATCCTTAGTTTTGCTTTGTTATTACACACAATAACAGCTCTTTGGTACTCATATCCTGAAGAAGATTACTTTTCAGTATCAGGCTTCACCAATAAGCCGTTTCCCAGACAAGGACTGCAAATCTACATTGTGACTAAACAGGGTGACCTTCCAAGTAATACTGATGGTAGAAGAAAATAAACAGAAAAACAAACAACTAAATCAGTGAGAGTGAAAGAGTTTGCTGAGCTTCACTGCATATTTAAGACTGCTTATAAATGAGCACTTCACTGGGCGGTCTCACGTAAGAGAGAAGAGTTTAGCCAGGACGGTGATGCAACTCCTCAACCACGCTTCACGGAATTGCCAATAAAGGAGAAAACAACATCCATGACTTAGGGTGGACCCACATCAGCTAGAAAAGGGATGTGGGGAGTTTCAAAGGCTTTCAAGAGATCCTAGTTCATCACAGGTGATCGTTTAATGTAGAGAGTCACCCAGGCCTGGTGCAGGCACTAGTTATAAGTCTACACACAATGAGTGGCTATCTTATTAGGGGGGGAAGGGAATACTAGACTTGGAGTCAGGATTTGACTTTGAATCTGGACTATTAAAACTTTCTAGCCAGTTAAATAAAAAATACTCGACCTCAGTGAGCTTCAGTTTTCCTTATCTGTTAATTAGAAATCATAGTAGTCCACAATCTTGTTTCAAAAGCTAAATGCAACAATCTGTGTGGAAATGCCTAGTCAATACAATAGGCACATAATGATGAATCAGATTGTTTTCTAATGTCATCCGGAGGATAATGACAACACTGGCCAACTCAAAGCAGCTGAAAATGACAGCTGGCATGGCCACTAAGTAAACCCATAGAAGAAGGCAAATCCACATGAAGCTGATGTCTTCCTCAGTGGACACTTTTCCTGCAGCTGGGAATTCAGAGAATGTCTGTGCCTCTAAGTAATGCAATAAGGGGATAGAGGACTACTGGACTACATGTAGAGTACACTTAAAATCCAACGACAATGTCAGGGAAGGCCACTTTATAAAAAAATTGAAATTAACAAAACTTAACCTACAATGGCCAGGAACAGTAGGTATCCCTTGTGTTTTATGTTTTAAAAACTGTTTATTGGGCTTCCCTGGTGGCGCAGTGGTTGGAAGTCCGCCTGCCGATGCGGGGGCGCGGGTTCGTGCCCCGGTCCGGGAAGATCCCACATGCCACGGAGCGGCTAGGCCCGTAAGCCATGGCCACTGAGCCTGCGCGTCCGGAGCCTGTGCTCCGCAACGGGAGAGGCCGTAGCGGTGAGAGGCCCACGTACCGCAAAAAAAAAAAACAAAAAAAACCCCCCAAAAAACCTGTTTATCTGTTATAGTTTGGGTTTCTCAGGAAATAGGCTTTGGGATGGAGATTTGCATGAAGGGAATTAATTGGGGACTAACTTCTTTGAGGGAGCAGAGTAGATGTTGAGCTGCAATGCCGTGACAACAGCCTCAGACAATTCCACAGGGGGTATGAAGCTGGAACGGCCGATCATAGGTGTCCCACACTGAGACAAAGGGGGCCAAATATTTGTCCCCATGATTTGATCAGTCACTGAATGCAGGATACACCCAGAGGGAGGGTGTGAGCTTGGATGAGGCAGCTTTATCCAGCTGAGGGCATTTCCCCAAAAGGGACTCAGCTATCAGTGGTCAGCAGCCATCACTTCCGGTGCTTTAGTTCCTAAAGCAGTATCTGGGTGTACCACAGGTCCACAAGACAGCACTCCTTGCCACCCAAACCACTTGCTTCGGAATTGTGAGTCTATTCCATCTGGAAACAACTCTCATGACATTCTTTCTAGTTTGTATCTTTTCCTGGGGAACTTTTTAAGGGGACAGTTATTAAGACAAATTAGAACTTCTGCCTTTGCTGCTGCTCACGGGACACACTTGGTAGCCATGTCTTCTTTATTACCCAATCTACTCCTCTTAACCTTTGCTAGCACCTATGTAGGTCTTGGTGGTTTACCAGGTGGAGACCCAGACCCTCATCCCTAAGGGGTCTAAGCCCACGATCCTCTTGCCTTTCTGAGGCTGTAACTGCAGCACTTGAGCATGTGCCCATTTACTATCAAAATTTTACAGTAGAGAACCAAGAAGCGTCCCCCTTAGATCACCTGGGAACCAAAGGCACTCTTCCCTGTCCCCTGTTATATAAGAGCAGCCCTATCTCTAATGATCAGGGTCAACACTCCTGCTAAGATGATGACTTATTTCCTTGTCTGCCGATGTCTTGTCAACCAGAGCCCAAAGTGGCTCAGTGGCAGTTAAAGCTTAACATGTAATAGGATTCTTGCTGTGTCCCCCGATGGCAGTGTTCTGACTCTGGGAGCCTCTAGAACTAAAGAGCTTAGAGTTGCAGCAACACAAAGTATAAATTCCCCCAAGTAGGTCACCGGGAGTAATGATAAGCAGGGCTCCTTCTATTTCTAACCCCTGGTTCCTGGACCCAATTATTTCACCCATTAAGGACACAGCCTATGTAAAGGAATTTTGAGTGTGTACCACAACCTGTAGTATGGCACTCCATCACTGAAGGTTATCACCTCTAAACTATCATCTCAGCTATATTTTCAAAAGGCTATTCCACCTGCCTTGCAAGCTGATGGTTCTGAGTAGTGTGGTATGCGACAGGACACGTGGACCCTTGGTCGTATGCTCACTGCCACACCTCCTTTGATAGGAGCCTCTTGTCACAGGCACTATTTTGTGGTGTCCTGTTTCAGTGGATAAAACACTCTGTAAGGTATCAGATAGCGTGGGGTGCACTGCTCTGCCACCAGGAAAGGAAAACCCATACCTGGAATTTATATCAGTTCCAGTCAAGAGGAACCGCTGTTCCCTTTTACAGTGAAGGGGGCGTCCACAGTGACTGGCTGGTTTTGAAGGGCAGCGCTATACCAGGAGCTCCAGTTGGATAGGTTGGTAGGTGGGACATTCACAGCAGCAAAAGCTAGCTCAGCACTGTCGAGTGGGAGCTCATGCTTTTGGGCCCATGCATAGCTTCCTGTCCCTGTCATCAAGGATACTCTGTTGCTGAGCCCATTGTGCCAAAAATGGAGAGGACAACTACACTCTGGCTGACATCAACTGTCTAGTGCCTCTTCAATGAAGGAGGTCTTCTGGTGGTAAATAACAAGTGATATAAAGGCCTTCAAACTTCACGCCCACTCTCAAAAGTCCATCCACATGCCTGCTACTTCCCAAATCTCCTTGTCTCTACTGGTCTAATCTTTCTCTTCCTCCAACCCTTGGCAAACCACCAACCATCCACTACTACTCATATCCATGTATATACAGTCTCAGAGCCACATCTCTTTCTCACTATGTGGATGCCAGATACACTTGCCAAAACTCTGGCCACTGGGAGGATTTCCCCTAGATCTTTCTTTCAGGGCTGCCCACGAGTAGGGCTGTAGTGAAGCACTAAGCCATTTTCATCTTGCACCCACCCATGAGTCAAGTTCAGACTTTCCCTCTCTTGTCAGCTGGACATAGGTACCCTCCCTTTGCAGGTGCAAGCTGAGGCAGAGAAACTGGGATAGTGGTAGATGATATGGCGGTCTGGCGGTGCTTGAGCACCTTATTTGCACCCTCTGGCCGTGTTCATGCTCAACCCTAGATGTACCACTTCCATCTTTCAATGGATTTCTGCTGGGCCTGTCAGACTTTGGTAACCAGGTAGTTCTGACAGAACTGAGCTCATTATAGTCACTTGATGCTCTGTGTTCAGGTGTTCCATCTCTACCAGGCCCCAGTAGTACACCAGGAGCCATTTTTTTAAATTGAAATACAGTTGATTTACAACGTTGTCTTCATTTCAGGTGTACAGCAAAGTGATTCAATATACATCTTCTTTTTCAGATTCTTTTCCTTATAGGTTTTTACATGATATTGAATATAGTTTCCTGTGCTATACAGGAGGACCTTGTTGTTTATTTTATATACAATAGTGTATATCTGCTAATCCCAAACCCCTAATTTATCCCTCTCCCCCATTTCCTCTTTGGTAACCATAAAGTTGTTTTCTATGTCTGTGAGTCTGTTTCTAAGTTCACTTGTATCATTTTTTCAGATTCCACATATTAGTGATAGCATATGATATTTGTCTTTGTCTGACTTACTTCACTTAATATGATAATCTCTAGGTCTGCCCACGTTGCTGCAAATGGCTTTATTTCATTCTTTTTTACAGCTGAGTAATATTCTATTGCATACATGTACCACATCTTCTTTATCCATTCATCCATCAATGGACACTTAGGTTGCTTCCATGTCTTAGCTATTGTAAATACAGGAGCCAATTTTTAAATAGTACATAATATTCTGCTGCAGATAGCATGGCCTTGCTCCAGAGCCCGTGTGGCTTTTCATAAACTCCACATGGCCTCTTTCCCATCAAACAATCACCTCTAATACCATAGGATCTACTAGGTTGTATGATCTAAGAGGTAACCACGACTTGCTACATAACCCTTTCCTGCTCTGAACCCCACTTAAAGCTGGCAGCCTTCTTGGTAAATGGGTGGGAGAAGTATTCCTAAATGTGGAATATGCTGCTTCTAAAACCCAAAGAGACCTACCAGATATTGTGTTCTCTTCTTAGTGATGCCAGGAACAAGATGCAATATTTTTTCCCGTTATTGAAGTGGATGCCCTAGCATGTACCAGACCACAGGACTCCTTACATTTCAATGATGTTGCAGGACCCTGAATGTTTTCTCCTACTCTCTGGACTACATGTGTTTTACCATGGCCTCCAGTGTATTTTCCATAGTTTTCTTATTTGGTCCAAATAACAAGATGTTATCAATATTGTGGACCA
Source organism: Tursiops truncatus (assembly GCF_011762595.2). Classification (NCBI taxonomy): domain Eukaryota; kingdom Metazoa; phylum Chordata; class Mammalia; order Artiodactyla; family Delphinidae; genus Tursiops; species Tursiops truncatus. Next base: position 63,654,971 of record NC_047039.1, read on the forward strand.
ATGTCATGTTCTACAAAATATGCAAATGGTCCTGTTTTCTTTGGACTGTTTTGTGGAAGAGCAACTTTCAGACTGTATAGAGGGTGGGAGAGTAAGCACAGCCTTGGGGCAAGACCACAAATGGACATTATTGAGCATTCCATATAAATGCAAACTGCATCTGGTCTTCCTTCTTCACAAGGCTAGAAAGAAGACTATTTGCCAAATCAATGTGTACATCCCACATACCTGAGGTCATATTCATCTGTAAAGGTTACTACATTTGACATAGCAGTTACAGTTGGGGAAACTGTAATGTGTGGAAGTCCACCATCATTTTCCAGGATCATTTGGTTTTTCTATGTGCCAGGGTGTGAATTAATTGGAAATATGATGGTAACCACCACCTCTGTATTGTTTAGGCTCTAAGGGCGGCATTAATCAAATTCTAGTGGGATGAACCATTATTTTATTCACTATCTTCAACATCAGTCATAGGGCAGATTCAGAGGCCTCCAATCGGTCTTCCTCTCTAGGAAGGCTCTTACCACATAGTCTAAGGAACTATTGGGGTATTTATTCCCATTGCCAAAGGTGTCCACTCCAACTATACATTCAGAGATCAGGGAAATGCCACTGTATGGGCCCCTGGACCAGTGGGCCCACTATAAGCCAAACCTAGCCAGTACCTCATTTATAACCTGGCCCCTATTTGTTCCTACTTTAATAGGAGGGCAGTGATGATGTTTCAGGACCCTATAAATCAATATCAACTTGGACTGCGTGTCCAACAGCCCACAGAGTATGTGGTTTATGCCCGTTCCCCAGTGTACGGTTTCCCAAGTAAATGGCCATAATTCCCTTCGGGAAATGACTGAGCATATAATTAATGTATACAATTACGGTGGTGTTGGAAGGCTGAATACTTAGCTTCTCCTTTAGTCACTGAGTTTCAGGTCTGAAGACTGGCTCAGGTCCTGAAGCAGAGCCAGGAACTGTGAGTTTCTATTAGACCAGCTACCCTCAGACTCCAGATGATCATCCTTGATTCCTCCGATTAAGTAATACCATCAATGGCTGCCCATCTATCTTGCCCCTAAAAATACTGTATTTTGTTACCTATCTCCATAGCTCTCTGTGGATCAGGCTGACCAGCTGCCATTCCAACCTTGCTGTGCATTACCATCCTCACTCCCATCTGGCTTCTGATGGGCAAGTGCCCCTGCCTGGCCTATATTACCAGGCTCCAGTCAATCCCATTGCATCACAGCCCGGTTCTATTCTAGCACCCCTTCTATCAGCCCTGGTTTCAGAGGGCAGCCACCACGGAGGCTCTCAACAGTACCGTGGCCCCTCTCACCAGTGCATTCTTTATCCTTTTGGTAAGTGGAGTGTTCTTTAAGCCCTCAAACAGAATAGAGCTGGTGGACAGGTTTTGCAGACTAGCATGCCCCCTTCTCTGAACGTTTTGATCTATTCACCATGTGCGACAGTTCTGGCAATTCTGCTTCACTCAGTGTGCCCCATCACTTTCTGCAAGCTTTAAGAGCAATTCTAGCAGCATGTTAGATCATATTCTTGGGTCCTTTCCACGCATTAAATCCTACATCATAGGAGAATGTCCCCACATCAGTAAACATCCCTTACTCAACTGCATCTCCGCCTTCCCACTTGATTCAGTACCTAAAGGATCCATATTTTCCTAGTTCCTGCTGGTATAAGCTGACTAAGTCCTGCAGCTTCTTAGGGGTATAGTTCCTTTCCTCCTTAAACCTAAGAGCTAGGTTCCCTGCTAGGTTATGTTGTAATCTGACCCTAATTGTTGGCCTGCTAGCCAGAAAGGTGTTGAAGCTAGATCCTGAGAGAGCTACGTATTGTCATCCAAGACAAATACTTCTGTATCTTCTTCAAAGAGGGGAGAATGCAAGACTATACAGGAAGGAACGGGCCTACTGTAGGCCCAGAGTGTTCAGGGAGAAAAGAAAATATTTTGAGGGTACAAAATTCTCTAGTGTATTTTCACCGTGCCAAATTTCAAGGTCTCATTTTCTTTCAAGCTGTGTCCTAACCTTGGTAAAGCAGACTTGCCAGAGTCGAGATTTTAGCTCTCCCTGGTGCTCTGCTACCCTTAGAATTGAGAATTAAGTTATGGGTCATCTGGTTTTTTTGTTCTCCAACTTCAGGAGATGAGAATATTTCTATAAGCTGCCATGGGCTCTCTCGCTTTCACACTTAGGATTAAATTGGTAATTAATCGCCCTTGGCCTATCATTGTCTTTTTCCAGTTCCTCAATAGGCCCTAGAAAGAGCTATTCAATTCCATAGTCCTGATAACTACTATATGAACCTCTCAAAAACTTGAAATATTGCACCCAGCAGTTCATTCCCTTCCACCTATGTCTCATTCAAGTTCAAGACAAGTGAAAATTTTAACAAATGCTTTGCAACTACATGCCAGGGTTATTAATACTCCATCTACCACCAGTGAAGGAGGCTTTATTGCCAGGAAGCTGGCAGGTGATCTAGTTTCAAAATCCCATTTTGGAAACTGCTTCCTAGGACTGTTCTGGTACCAAGTGTCATAGGTCAGCTTTCCTTGAAACAGACTCTAATGTGAAGATTTGCATGAAGGAAGTTTACTGGTGAACTGTCTTGGGAGCAACACCTGTGAGGAGCACAAGAAACAGGACTGGGTGTGGGGAGACTAAAGTGGGTCACATTTGCCACTGAGGCCTCAGCTGACCTCATGGGAAGGTCTGAAGCTGAAATCGCTCTTGAGGGAGGTCCTTAACTGAGTCACAGAGCCCAAGCTCTTAGAGACCTTTGGACCAGCCATGGGATGTGGGCTTCCTTCAGGGAAGGATGTAACCTTGTGTGAGACAGGTCCCTTTGGCCAAGGGCAATTTCCAGAGAGAATTACAACAATCCATTTAATGTCCAAATAAGCATTCCTATTCATTCGGCAGTTGTATTTCTTAGTGTATGTAAATTACTTTTCATTCTTATTCATTAACTAGGGTTTTATAATATAATTACCTGTTAATAGGTCTAAATACCCCAAGGTGAGCTGATACATATTAATGAACTTAAAATACTGAGGCAGGATTTCCCCTTATATTGGAGAAGCTGGCTCTATGGGAACAAGCTCTCCTGCCTTCAGTGAACTCCATGCACTTTCAAAACTAAACAGTCTCACATTCCTTTATACCCAGAAACTATAGTGGTTATTGCAGGTCAAGACTAAAGGGGAAACGCCTAAGTCATCAGGGTAGACTTTGCCATGTGAACAATACATTACACATTTAGTGAGGAGAGGTGAATTTTTTAAAAGCATATTATGTCAAATAAGGCTTTGGAATTTATAAACAAGCCTGGGAAAGTCATTTCGCTATGTTAAGGGACCGTGCCACACAGCAGCAGGGGTCATGGGAGTATGCTAAGAAGTACTCTTAGAGTTGGGTTTTACTTTTTCCAAAAGTAAAATGTTAGCATAAGTTATTGGTAATGTGAGGATAAGTTACTGACATGGAAAAAAAAAAAAAAGTGGTTTCTCAAGGAAGAGGTCTGTATAGAGAATAAATCAATCTGCAGCTTGTAGAAACTGTGTCGCAATCACTCAAGACCCCTACCCTGGATACACTGCATTCACCACTACAGATCCACTTTTTGCCCTCCTCTGCCCTGCCCTGTGCCCTGAGAGGTTGACCCATATAGACTGTGTCAATGATCTGCAATACCTTCCAGCTTCACGTGGGGATGATAAAGGGAGGAGATCAGAGCAGTGGAGAAGAGTGAGTGATCGTCTGTTTTGTTTAGTTTTATTTTTCCCCCTCTGGCTCCTTTGCTACCAGATCATGTAGTTTGACTACATCCTTACACCCATACCTCCTGCCTTTCCTGCAGCTGGAGCTACCATCTTCCCGTTTCCATCTACTTGCTCCTTTTGGCCTAGGGCGGCAAGGGCCCCACCGCAGCCAGGTCCAAGCAGTGGCAGCATCAGTGCTGCTTTACTTAATTCTTGGCCACACTTTTACGAATAGTTCCTTTATTGAATTCTCAATTACCTAGTTTGAGTGTGCCTTACACTATCTGTGGGGACTGTGACTTACACAACACACTCAACAAATGCTCGTCCCTTTGGCTCAAGGAGTACCTGTCTCCTCTCCACATTTGCACCCTCCCGCTGAGCCCCAAGCCCCAGGCCCTCTCCTAACCCCTTCTCCCTGCTTCATCATCAGCCACTCTTAACACTCCCAGTCTTTCTTGAAAGCAGTATCTATTGTACGCTGTGATCATTTCTGAGATCTAAAAAGTGATTAGAAAAATTGCAATTGATCCATTTTGTCCCAAACTCCCACTTGGTATGAATTAATACATAAGACCAATGTATTCAAGAGGAAATTCTTTTTATCTTTTAGTCATCTCTGGATCGTTTAGCCTCCAAGCCTGAATTCTGATGGACAACAGGTCATTTCTGCTGGATCAATGCTTGACTCTTTCACCCTTTCCCACATCAACTATGCCCATAGGGGTATAGGGAAGCCTAACCTAATCGCTCTGTTAGGGACCTATGATCATGATCACTGACTCCTTTCCCTACTTGACTGCTCAAGTAATTGCAAAGAGTCAATTGCAAAGCACACTGGACCAAGGATTAGTCAAGTCGTGGTCTAGATTTGACTCCGCCACTAACTAGCTGTGTGACTTAAATATGTCCCTTCCTTCCTCCTGGGCCATCATTTCCTTGTTCATAAGCAGAAGGCAGTTGAACAAGAACTCTTCCAGCTCACATAAAGGCTTCACTTTTCGTCTTTTAGCGTAGATTTTCCAACTTCTTCTAATCCCCTTCCCTTGCTGTATTCCTGAAGCTCCTGCCCTCGGTTCACTCCAGCAATGTTATGTCCTTTCTTCTTAATCATGGCTTTGTTTTTGCCTTATGTGTGTATATATTTACTCTTACCTTAAACATATGTGTGTATGAGTGTCCACACACTTCTACATACCCACACATGGGAGATCACAACATTGCCCCATTTACCACATCTTCGAACTACAATTTATGATGAAATAAGAATCAGTCTACACGGTATATCTATCCAGACACCCATTGTCCTATCAATTACACACACGTTTTCCAAAAGCATAATGACACTTCAGTCTACAAAAGATGTCAGCTTTTCACTCTTTATCAGATATGTACAAGGTGTCCAGAAATATATTGTGGAGCCCACTTGTAGGAGCCAAGCATAACACTTCGCCAAGAAGAGACCTGTTAAAAGTATCAAGTTTCTTCTCCTTGGTGATATCACATGAAATTTTTACAAAATCATAAAATGGGCATATTGATTTAAAAGGGGCATAGGGAGATAAGAACGTTCACTCAGGTTATGAGTTTAACAGGGCTCTGGTTTCCATACACACTCTATGTCATGACAGCAGTTTTCCTCTCTCAGTTGAGAAGTGAATCACTACCCCCAAAGAATCTAACCATCTGGCTACCTTGTGGGCCCCTGAATATGGACATATACCTTTTTTGTTTAAAGTCAATAAGCATGTGCAGGGGGTCGAGACCCAAGTATGTGGGTTAGGTCAGAGTAGAGCAAAGACTAAACAAATTCACCTTGACCGCCATACCAGCAATTAGTTCTGTTTTTCCCATCCAGATCATTACATTTTAAAATGCTAAGAGCATGGTTTGAGAGGGACTTTTGAATGTGTTATAATCCAGGCCAAATATCTGAATTCCCTAGAATAAAAAATCATATTTGCTACCATGCTACTCATGTAAAAATATCCTGCAAACCTTCTGGTGCGTGTGGGGATGTATATTACTTATTGCCTTTGATTCAGAGAGAGGAGGACACACATCGTTGTTTGACCTGGCGAGGTCAAGCAGCCATAACGAAGGAAAGAGTCAACTCCTATGAACGGCTCTACTGACCCTGGGTAAATTGAGTGGTACCTTCTGGGAAGCAGATTTCCTTTCTTTCTCCCCACTCACATGCCAAGATAGAGATGCAGCAAACCCTCTGCTCTTCGTCCCATTTCATTCATTCATATTTTTAATTTTCCTGAAGTTGATGCTTACTTAGCAGTCATAGAGATAATGATACTAAAAGGTAGATAACAAAGAACAACAGTCCCCTGACTCACCACTCCTTGACTCCTTGACTCGCCACCATCCTCTTTCCTAGAAAACAACCACTTTCAGCTCCCTGAGCTGTTCTTCTGATATGAAACTATTTTTAAAAACAGTGCTTTAGTGCCAATTTCAATTTTAACCACTATGTATCGATTTCTCACTATGGTAGAGAATTGGTTAGCTCATTTACATTCCATTCCTCATACCTCCACTAACCTTCTCTACAACTTACAATATAATACACTTTATATACACAACCTACAATACACAACCTACAATATAATACACATTATTGTGATTACTGAATATTGTTCACTGCTGTGACAAGTATTAAGCATGATTACATTTCCTTTCTCATAGAACCTTCTGCTTGTCCTAAGATTTGCTTAGTTTTCTAGGTACTTATGACCAGACCCCCCTACACTCTGTCAAAACCTCTCAATACAATTTTCCATATTCTCAAATATATAAAGTAAATTCATTAATTACGTTTTTTTTCATGTGCTCTCTTCTTGCTCCAGGCTGAAATGTCACTCTCCAGTCCTGCTGCAGAGTTGATGTCCTGGGAGGTTTCTTCTCGTCACCTAGGAAATCCCTCTCACTACTTTTCCATGATGCGTTGTCTATTTCCTGCATCCTATGTCCTCCTCGAGTAGCTTCTAAGAAGCATGAGAAGAAGACTGCTTGCAAACCTGCATATCTGAAAATGTCTGTCTTTGTTGTACCCTCACACTCAATTATGAGTCTCTTGGGATAGAAAATTCTATCTTAATCATTTTCTCTCCAAATTTTGAAGACTTTCCTCTGTTATCTTCTGGGTTGATTCCAGTGTTGCTACTGGACAATGCCATCTTTGTTTCTTTGTGAGTGAGTTGTATTTTGCTCTCTGGAAGATTTCAGAATTTCCTCTTCATCCATGTCATGAGAATGTATCCTGGTTCTAGTCATGGTTTTAGGGACTAAGTGAAATTTTGCAATATGGAAATTCATTTTCCTTCCATTATGGAAAAATTGTTTGTATCATTTCTCAAAAATGTTCCTCTCTTCCATTTCTGTTTCTGAAAATCCTATTTGTGCCGTTCTCTAATTTTTTGCACCAATTCTCTAAATTACTTAATTATTCTCTCCTATGGGTAACTCTTCAACTTTTTCTCTATTTTCTGGAAGTAATCCTTGCCTTCGCCTTCCTTAAAACTGATTACCATCTAATATGCTCTACACACAGTTTACTTGCTTAGTGAGTTGTTATCTGTCTTCCTTGAGGGCAAACAATTTGTCTGAATTCTTTCCTACCATGTCCCCAGATACTAAGACAATGCCTCAGACTAGTATATAATCAATATATACTTATTACTGAGTGAATGTACGAACAAATGAACAGTCCCAGAGTCAGATCTCAAGCGGCAGCAAAAAGACCTTATTTTGAGAAATGTGAGTTAAACAGTGCTCCTAAAATTGCTGCAATCAAAGACTAGGTTGCTCCTGGAGCCTAGGATAAAGCTGAGACTTCAGTTTGGGACTGAGGGGTTAGTTAGGTAAAATTCAGTAAGAGGATCATCAAAAGAGGCCACAGAGCACGAAGAGCTACAGAAGAAGAAAAGCAAATAGCTTTACGGAATTCTAAGAGGAGGGTAGGGAGCTTGCACAAAGATGACAATAGCCTTTCAATCTTTCTTATACCTTCCAGAAAGGACTCCAAAAACACAGGGCTAAGAAGCCTGCCCCTATTTGAAATATCAATAGGAAGGTTTAGAGGCTGACTACAAGTCCCCCAAAACAAAGAAATAAAAGGCAATAGATTCCAAGGAGAAGCACAAAGACAGCTCCCAGAGAGGGAGAGGGAGAGAGATAGAGATAAAGACAGAGACAGACAGAGAGAGAATGCAAACCACACGTCTTACTTGGCTAGCAAAAAAACCACATGTTCTGAGATATCAGAGGGGAACCTGAGCTTGGCAAGAGCCTCACCCTCCTCACGCTCTTTCCTGACCACTTTCTTCCTCAGATCCAATAAACCTTTTCATCTCTTTTCAAGCTGTCTGGAGGGAGTCATAAAAAGGCAGACCTGACAGATGCTCGTGTCAGCTCAACACTGCCAAAAGCACACATCCGGGCCCGCCACTCCTTGACATGTCACTGGAAGGTTTCGTTTGGGTGTCCTTCCAGGACAAGCAAAGTAAGCCTTTCTGAACCCACTGGGGCCACATAAAGAAGTAGCTCCCAGGAGCTTCTCCGTTCGGAGAAGCAGTCCTATGTCATCGAGTTTGCTAGATGCTCAAGAGCATGCAATGGAAGGTTCAAGGTGAATAAAACCAAGCAGAGCGTGGGAAGCCTCAGAGGCTGCAAGATTAGATGCTTTCAGGGAAAACATCTATTTTGACATTTAGAAGGCACTGGTTGTACCGTTTTTTTTAAGGCACTCTTAAAGATTCAGTTGATAATATGATGGTAAGTGTTTAAAAAGAAAAGGCAAGTTAATTTGTTTCCTAGTTTCTTCGTCACTGATGTCTAGTCAAAATGCCAGAGATGGGGGAAAATAAGAGGAAAGGGAACTTTGGAAAATTATTCTCATTTTAGTGAAAGAGCTGGGAGAATTGTTAGTGGGGGGCCGGCAGCAGCAGCAGCAGCAGGGACAGTCATCCTCTTCTCTGAGACTCTGTTTCTGGAGATGAGAAGGTGCTGCCTTCACTCACACAGCCTTCTCCATCTAGATGCTTCTCCTGCCACCTACACAACCACATCTTACTAATCTTCCAAGGCCCACGTCATAACCCACAGCTGTAAAACCAAACTCCTCTTGTTCCTTCTGGCTAAACACTTAAAACACTTTTTTAAAGTACTGTCATACTTTCAACCCTACTCAACAGTCTGTTTCTTAAGTTCAGGGCTCAAATTCATTTAACACGTCACCCCTACGGCACCCATCACAGTCCTCTGCCTAAAGCAGGTCTTCAACAAAGCCTTCATCAATACACAAATAAATAAATTAGAACCAAATGAAGATCTCAGGGGTAACCCCACGGATGTACTGGTGAAGAGTGATTATATTGGTGGGGGGAGGGGAGCAGTGTCACTTTATAAAAGTGGAGACAATGACTTTCCAGAGGAAAACCAGTATATTCCCCATGTTGCCAAACCACTGAAAGAGGCTTTCAGCACCACTACAACCATGGCATCACTTCACCTAAGACTAACAAAAATGTTCCAGATGTGAATTTCAATGAAGGCCACTGGACAAATGCTAGTTGATTACCAGGACAGTGGCCCAGGAATCTGGGACCAGAAGGGTCTTAACACATTCACATGGCTGGTGCTCAACAGAGCAGCATACATTTAAGAAAAGAGTCCTGCATAGAGGGTAGGAATATGGGTCTCCAGACTGCCTTGAACACAAACTCCGTAACCTTGGGCAGGTCCAATAACCCGTTGGACACATGAGGCCATCAGGGACCTTCCTGTCAATGAAGAGCTGCGCTAGATGACTTTAAAATCCCTTCCAACTCTAGAATTCAGTGATTTTTCATCTGTTCCGCATCAGAAAGGCATTTTAGCTCTATCCAAAAGGCAGTCACCCTTGAAACAATTTTTTTTAATCCATGTCTTCAAAATTCTATGGACTCCCTGAAGATTTAGCAGTGCCAAGCAACAGATGACTGTTCAGGTGGCCCAAACTAAAGTCTGAACACCTCCTCCCAGATCCTTTCGTTTCATCCTTTTGGTTCCCAGCATCCCTCCTAGGTCCCTCAGCATCACTACCATGCCATGTCCCTCCTAGCCCCTTGTTAACATATGGTCTCCCTAACTCACAGAATTGTCTGCCCTACTTTTGGTAAAGCTACTAGTAAAGAGTTCTGAAATAGAAACCAGATGCACACTCGCACCTTGGGATGTATGTATTATGAAGATGAAACTGCCACATTTCTTCCCCGATGGCTTCACCTCCTTTTCCCCCACCTGGTCATGTGGTGTGCACCTGTGATACATTGACAAGGCTTTAGATTACAACATGAATGGTTATATCAGGTTCTAGGAAGGCCTTGGGCTTTTAATCCCAGCTGAGTTGTGCACGCATCAAGGGTTTTTATTCCCACCTCATCTTTATGGTTCTCAGGGCTTCCTCTTACACTCAAACTAATATTTCATGTAGACAAACAAACCCCTTATTCCCTTTCCATCTTCCAAACTTTTTTTTTTGGAAAATTGGTTTCCCCTCCTCTTAATTGTCAGTAGAAATACAAACATGTGCTATGGCTGGGGCTGTTACTCCCACTGTAAGACTGCTTGCCTCTTTTGACAGATTGCCTCAGACTGGAAGAATGCCTTCAAGCCCACAGTATACAGGAAACCTCAACCTTAGAGTCCCCCTCACCTGCCTCTGCCCAAAAATGTCTATTAAGCAAATAAAAGTGGAAAAGAAAGCAACAGGGCTCTAAATAACCCCATGAAACTCCAATACCAGAGAGCCAGCCAAGTTAAGACCACAGATGAATGATCTATAAGTACAGTGACCAAATTTTCTGAACCAAAACATAGGATTCAATTTGATGAATGATGTGAGACTAAAGCAGAGCATTTGAAAGTATAAATATTTTGCAAAATGTAAGATCACAGTCGTTAAAAGTCATTACTAAAAAACCTGGCTCCTAAATTTTACGTCAACAAACTATTTTTAAACGCCTACTATGTGCCAGTCATTGTCTTCCTATCTTTACTTTTTTCTGTTTTTATAATCCATATGTAAAGTCTCAACCCAGTAAGAATGCAAAACTTTGGGTATCCTTACCTCCTGTGGTGGCCATAAATTCGTTGCCACTCATGACATCAAAAAGTGGAATCTGTTTCTCCTCCCCTTGAATCTATGTTGCATTGTGACTTGCTTTGATTCATATGTTTTAGAAATGATGCTATGTAACTTTCTAAGGCTGGGTCCTAAAAGGTCTACAATTTCCATTTTTGTTCTAGCACTCCCTCCTAGAGTCTCTCCGAAACCATGGTGTAAGAAGTTCATACAATGTTGACAAGCCACATGGAGGAAGGCCAAGGCACTATGCCAACAGCTCAGCTCCCAGCACTAACTGCCAACCATGGGAATGACCACCTTGGATGTACCAGCACAGTCAAGCCTCTAGATTTTGCAGCCTCAACTGACATAACATGGAGCAGAAGAACATCCCAGCTGAGCTCAGCCAACCCACAAAATCATGAGAAAGAATAAGTGAAAGATTTTATTTTAAGCTTCTGTGTTTGAGATGCTCTAGTCCCCCATGATAGATAATAGAAATGCTTCTTTCCCTCAAACTCAATTCTTTTTACTTTATTATGCTACGGTAATTTATTTCTTTTTTTCTATATTCAATCCCTTCTGTATGTATGTACGTATGTGTGTGTGTGTGTATACACACACACACACACACACACACACACACTTAGCTAAAACTTAGATCCTCATTTCCAAACCTACCTCTGAGTGGCACAGAACTGAAAAATGCTTTGAAATTTATATTTTTCCTGACACTCTACCTACAGGTATCTCTGAGAAAGAACAGGACAGCAATTTGTTTCTCCACTGATATTAATTAAAGTGCTACCCTTAAAAGGCAGCATGTCTATAGTCAGTTCAAGGTTTAAGCAGAGGCAATTTTACCCTGAAGCAAATGAAGCTTAAGGTCACTTGCACAGGTCCCATCCATGGTCTTGCCTTTGTGTTTAAAACAGAATATGTTAACTGTAATCTCTTAATGCTGCTATTTCCACTCTAGCTGCTTCTCTGCTACACTTCCCCTAATGAAAGGGTGGCTTCCAAGTGGCCACAGATATTTTGGGGGTCTGATGAAAGGGATAGACGAGCATAGATGTTGTTTGATTTCAGGGAGTTATATTTATGTGGTTTACAGTCACGTTTGTATCTAGTTACCACTAGCCATTCTGGTATAGGAGTAACAGCCAGGAATTCTCCTACAGCCCAAAATGCGAACTCACCCAACACTATAATACAGAGATGCAGGGACAAAGGTCACATCACAATGTGTCCTACGGGGCCCAGCACTGGATGAACTCTAGAATGAAAGAGACCATGTTATAAAATGTCCACACCAGATGTTGGTCTGTGGAATATTCTGCCAGTCACCCAACGTGTAAAATTATAAGCAGAGGATTAGAGGATTAGGATCTTATTGACACAGTCAGAATGGAAGTTCTCTCCTTTCAGGAACAAATGTCAGAAATGCACTGATGCCATCATAAACACATCATTTTTTTGTTGTTCTTTTTTTGATGGTAATTATATGAAATTAAATCTAACAGAAATGAATTCCTGGGTTTGATGCGATCTTAATCAGTGCTATGAGGAAGGAGGGCATCTCTGTATAAAATCATGGAGTCTGTGTTTATTGTTACTATTTACCAATAATAATAATCAAATTGTGATGAACCGTTCTGTAAGTAAGACTGAAAACTTTCTATGCTCCCTGTCAAAATAATATTACAAAATCAGGGCCACGAGAAAAGGCAAAGCAAAAGATAACAGCCAAACAATGTAAGAAAAAAAGTATCAGAGGTGCACCAGACGATAAATTGATAAAAGTAGTTGAACAGTATTGTTTACATGTTTCAGACAGAAAGAAGAGAGAAGATGAGAGTCAAAGAGTGCATGTCGAGTGAATCTGTCCCTTCCTAAGAGCCTTTTCTAGAAACCTCATCCAGCAATTTCTTCTGATTTCTCTTCAGCCAGAAGCAAGTCACACGGCCACTCTAGGGTAAGAAGTAGAAGCAGAGTGTGTCTTCTGTTGAGCTGTTCATTTCCTGGACATTGTTGTTATTCTTCCCACCCAAAACCCTGATTATTTCTAGTGCAAAAGAAGAAGGGGAAAATGGATATCGGTTAAGCAACCAGCAGGATCTGCCTCAGAGTGAAAATCCAATCCAGCCTCATAGAGAGGGATGTCTGTTTACTGATGATTAGTGGTTTGAGAAAAACAGCCCTTTGCTTCAGCTAGAAGCACCAGCTGTCCATGATCATAAGCAAATACTTGATTTTTAGTTCACTGGATGGATCCACCATCTATTAACCTGATCATATACTGAAATACAGAAGACAGCTCCTAAGCCGTAACAGGTCAAAAAAGAACTTTCAAGAAAAATAAAAACATTAAAAAAACAGGGCTATTATCTGGCTTATTCCCTTTCTCTCCCTTCCCTATTGTAATTATCTATATTAAAGAGTTTAAGAAGTTAACAGAGACAACCCTACTACTATATTAAATATCCTTCCTGAGTATTACCTTAGTTCTAATGGTCTAAGAATATTGCTTGGTGAGAAACTTCTGTTTGCTTTGCATTAGGAAATAGTCACTCCTCTGCTCTGGTCAAGATTTTTAATTTGCCTACTAAACTGAGAATTAAGTTGTAGAGTCGCACACACCAGAGGTCACAAAGTGACGGTCCAGAGTAGCCCACCAACACATTTGTTTAGTCCTCATGGCATTTTAAAAATAAAGTAGTTGGGCTTCCTTGGTGGCGCAGTGGTTGAGAGTCCGCCTGCCGATGCAGGGGACACGGGTTCGTGCCCCGGTCCGGGAAGATCCCACGTGCCACGGAGCGGCTGGGCCCGTGAGCCATGGCCGCTGAGCCTGCATGTCTGGAGCCTGTGCTCCGCAACGGGAGAGGCCACAACGGTGAGAGGCCCGCGTACCACAAAAAATTAAAAAATGAAAAAATAAAGTAGTTGTCAGCATTTAAGAACCAGGAACTTTGACTCAAAATTCTTGGTTTCTGCCTTTCCTTGAAGATTCCTAGGGTAAGGCAACACTAGCTTGTATTTGTACATAACAACTCTCATCTGTAGCTAGTTGTGTCACTCCTTGGGCACACCCCCTCCTCCTCGTGCAGCTCCAGCCTGACGCACCATCTCATTTGAAGTATCTGCCTGGCCTCTGCCTAGGAGTGTCTGGATTTATGAACCTCCACCTCTTCCCATATATGTAACTATAATAGAAAAATATTTTTAACTGTTAAAATGATTTCAGGAATTTACAGGAACCCATTAATCAATGGCTTCCCTATGAAAGATAAAAAAGTAGTGCTGGAAATAGTTCATGCCCTGAAAAGATCATAAAATCTAAAAGTTTTGGAAAAACCAAAACTTCAAAGTAGTTATAGTAGACATTTAGTGGGACAGACGGTAAGTGGCAACTGATAATTTCATGGTAGCTAGAGACGAACACATATTTCTTTTGTAATAAGAAAAAAAATGTAACCAAAAAAATTGCCCAAAAGAGAGATCATGTTTCTGCACTCAACCTTAGACAGCATCTGTCTATATTGTGGGCCAAATTCTGAAGCATTTTATTATCTTAGCCAACTGGACCCTCTTTAGCCAGCTAGTAGCGTAGGTTTTCCAATGTTAAGCAAAAGGAAAAGCCCTGGGCATATAGGGCCATAGTGGGGGTCAAAAGAAAACTGTCCCATTCTATAATGGGGGCTATTGTAAGCCAACAGCTTATCTGTTGTCAAAACGTTACCCTTTCTTTAGAGAAATGCATGCAGGAGAGAGGTAATATGTTTCTCTGACATTTTGTCATTATTTGCCAAACTGAGCGATAATCTATATGTTTTTAATTGTCATGACACTTAACACTGAGCACTTCTAATGTGCCAGGTACTAGACCAAGAAAATTACAGACACACTATCTCATTTACTTAAATCTTCATCATAAAGACCATAAAATGAAAAAAAAAAAAAAAAAGGAAACAAGGCAAAGAGAGTGATGTAACTTGCTCCAAAAGCTTTTAACCCCTAAAATATGGCATCTAGGAAATGGTGGGGACAGAATGAACTTAAATCTGTGTGACAAGAGTATCTGGGTTTACTGTTGTGCAATAATTATAGCAATAAATACTTTTGAAAAATAGTGTACAGGTTATAAAAATGTCTTAATAGACGTTAGTTCATTTGATCCTGACAATCCTGTGGCAGTTATAACTTGTTAATAAATATAGGATTTTTTTTTCTGTTTTTGTTGGAAAGAAGACTAATGAGCACTGGTTGAATGTGTATCATTTTCAAAGCACTAAGACATCAATGTGGACAACAGGTGAGAAGAATAAGACACAGTTCTGGTCTGTTACGGAGCACCACTGATGCAAGAATGAAGCGCTCTTTATAATTCCTAAGAGAATTAAATCAGTGCTTTAACAAAAATACAACTAAAACTGCAATGGGAACACAGAGAACTGAGTGATCCTGTCTGACTGAAGGAATTCAAGGAAGGCTTCAGAGAAGTGAAGGGTAGGATTTTTACAGGTAGGGATGGGAGTTTGGCAGATGTCTAAGTGGAGGGAACAACACCATGAAGCCATGACACATACATGTATGAAAAATAAAGGGTGTGTTTGAAGAATGATTCAGTATAGATGGAGCAGGTCAGTAAGTGAACAAAGTGAGAGAAAACAAGAAAAGTAGGATGGGGCTGAGTGGTGCAGGCACTGGACACAACACGGAGAAACCGGAGATTCGCGAATGGTGGGCCCGAGCACAACCTCACTTGTTTCTAAGGGTGATATCCAAGTCAGCCGTGTGATGGACACACCAGATTAGCAGTGAGCGACTTGGACCTAGGGGCCACACAGAGCTATCCTAGCTTGGTAATGAAGTCTGTGATTTAATTACACACACTTCATAGGATGAAAGAATAGAAAGCCACTTTCATGTTACCACTCTCAAACATATCTAGCTGTTCACTTGCCAGTAGCTCAAAAAACACAGTTTTCTCATTGAAATTCTTCAATTTCATAAATCAATTCCTCTACCTTGGAAGAATCCATATATTTTCCTTTGAAACTTAATAAAGCTATTTTTTTCTTTGTGAATGAAAAACAAAAACTTTGACCAATGAATTCTTTTAAGTTTCCCTCAATTCATCTCCCTGAAAAAAGTATACACATCATTCTCTAGGTTATCCTAAGGAAAGAGGCAGCAAGGGCAGTCAAGAAATTACTGCAATAGTTTTGGTTTGAATATACTAGTGTCTGAGCAGATAAAATAGTGCCCCATGTTCATGTGCCATGCATGAGGCCACAGGAGGCGTCATCCCAGACAACCTCGTGGGGTTCTATATCTTGACTTTATGGACAGGAGAACGTAGACTCAGAGAAGTTACAGAGCTCTCCCAAAGTCACAGAGCTAGTAAATAGAGGAACCAGGACCGGACCCCCAGATCTGTCTACTTCAAAGTCCTTGTTCTTTACCATGATTTGAGAGCATCACCTAGCTGGTTGATGGCAAATGGACGGAGATATGTAACATAGGCAGTACTGACTCATCTTGACGTTGAATTGAGTGTAGAGGTTTGACGGGAAGTCCCGCTCTGTCTGCCATGTTAAGGATCTGGACCGTACACTGTAAGGGACATGAAGACAACTAAAAGATTTCAAGCAAAAATGTGATGTAATTAGATTACTGAAAATTGGAAATTATTGAAAAAGTCTACTGAAGACATGATGTAGACTTGGCCAAAGGCAGTGGCAATTTGGGACCTCTTTTTCTGAAACAAAAATTTCCAACAGCATCGCTCTAAGTCTGGGTTTTCCAACCTCAGCACTCTCGATATTTGGGGTGAATAATTCTTTGCTGGGAAGGGGCGGGGTACCCCCTGCATTATAGAACGTGTAGCCGCATCCCTAGCCCGTACCCACCAGATGTCAGTAGCACCCCCACCACCACCAGTTGGGACAACCAAAAATATCTCCCAACAGTCACCTCAGGCTGAGAATCACCAGCTAGAAAACGATCATAATAATCATTGTAAAAGTCTTGATCAAAACCTAAACATAGAAATATTTATAAATGAACAACAGGAAGACACACACTACAGCAATACTAAAAGTCAGGGTCCCGTTCCATGGACTCTATTTGCCCGATGCCTGTGAAAAATGCAGCTAAAGTCAGTCTCAAGAGCAGCATTTGAGGGTCAGGGATACATGAGCATCTCGAATGAGTGACTTTGATACATCAAAGAGGACTCGATCTATTTTTGTGCCTGAGGCTGCGTGAAGTCCTAATCTGCTTAGGTCTGATTGGATGGCCCTTTGATTGCTCTATTCATGTGTTCATTTAAAGTCTCTTTCATGCCAGGGTTTTCTGACTACACTCATAACCCAGCAATCATCCCACTATATCAAGCAGGATAATGTGGCTTTGCTTTAAGCTGAGCTACTCCACAAAGCATAAGCAGATTTAGATTCAGCTGAGGTTTCCGAAAGTTAAGAACGCAACAGGAGTTACCATTTAGGCAGCAAATACCAGAAGCTCCTGGTTTAGCTTTTCCTCCGGTTGCAAACATAGGACTTGCATGTTTCCTTAGATCCTTTTCATTAAGTCAAACCCTTTATGCCAAGCTTCCCCTGGATGCATCCCTGGCTTCTGTAAGGGCTGGCATTTGGTAGCTGATAGATGAAATCATTTAATGCACATCATCTGTAGTCACAGCACCCCCAGGAATCAGCCCCTGTTAGGTCCTCCTGTAGCACCATTCTACGCACTGCGAAGAATCAACTTGTTACCAGAAGGATAGCATATCCTCGTGTCATAAGCCATGGAGGAGAGATCACACGACTCAGTGTTTTCGCTGCTACCGGACAAAAGCCACTCGTGGAATGTGCCATTTAACCCAAGCCTGGTGAAGAATTCCACCTCATCTTTTATTCTGATCAGTACCCTTGTTACTCTCACACCCTTACAGAGACCCAAGGCACCCCGGTTGGCCTCCACCCCCACCCAGGCACGGAGTGATGGCAGAAGCATATGAGGAAGTCAGTTGACATCTTGACCCTACCCAATCATTTGGTGGCTGTCACAGGGATACCAAATGTGAAGCAGAAGTTTGTCAGAGGTGCACTGGGCTCTGAGAGAAGTTCTGAGAGCAACAGAAAGCCTAAAGAGCCTCCAGGGATCCATCCATCTTCCCAAGGAGCCTTGTGATCTGTGCTTCAGCATCAGGTGTGCCATCTTGAGAAACCATCCCACATTCCAAGCAAAATTAGTTTAATGTTCCCACATAAAAAGGTCCCGAGCCAGGTGGAGGATCATTATATGAGCACACACCGTGGAACTAAAAAGGTTTGCATGCTGCTGGAAGGAATTTATGGGGAAATTTTTTACAGATCCACTTCTTATGTAAATTGTGTCCCCCCTATGATGAGCTCAGTGAAAGTTGCATGGGCAGGAAAGGTTATTTGGGCCAAATATCATTAGGATTTTGCCTTTGAGAAATAAGATATTCTTCATCCAGATAGTCTTATGAGTCCCAAGAAAGAGAAGGGGAGGGGGCAAAAGAAAAAAAAATTCAAACCTTCTGTGAGAGTACCTCCTTTGCCTTTGTGGGAAGTTGATATAAATATTTCTAAGTTCTTCTTGCAAACTGGGCTAAAACTGGAGAATGGGGGGAATGAGAGGAGGCTGAGAAATGGCACTGGATGGCAAACACTGAAGAGCTGTGGGTGGGAGGGTTTTTGGCATTTCAGATTTTTTTTCTTTGTCTTCCACTGTAAATTCAAGGTCCCTAAAGCCATGGACAGGCCAGGTAACAGGACAGCATAGTAGAATGCCAAAGCATGGACTTGGAGGCTAAACAGATCCAGAGCCTAATTCTGGCCCTGTCATTTGCTAGCATGTAATTCTAATAATAGAAAGCAATGAAAATAACAACTAGATCAGGTGACTCCCGTATTCCATGCCTCCACTGGCACTCATTTCACCCAACATGGAAGCCGTGGCACTCATTGCAAGACCCTGGATGGCCCAGTCCCTGCTCTCTGCCCAAACACACAGTGTGACTCTCCACCTTGCACACCACTCCCACCACAATGGCCTCTGTATTGTTCCTGGAACAAGCAGAGCACACTTCTGTCTCAGGGCCTTTGAACTAGTTATCTCCTCTGTCTGGAATGCTCTTCCCCTCACACTTTTTTCAGATCTTTGCTCACATATCAGCTTAACAGTGAGGGCTTCCCTGTCTAAAATCACAAGGGTCCTCTCCATCCTGCCCCAGGATTCCCTGCTTCATTTTTCTCTGTAGCATTTATTACCAAGCAAAATAATATACACTCATTTGTTATATGGTGTCTGCATCCCACCCAAGGATGTATGCTCCATAAGGGCAGAGTTTTTCTCTACTTTATTCACTGTCGTATTCCTAGAACCTAAAACAATCTCTGGTAAGAGGCAGTGCTTATGTGGATGTTTGCAATTGACTACCTACTATGTGCCAGGTGCTTTACATAGGCAAGTTTCTCTGAAACTCACTGCCAAGTTATATAAACAATGAATCAATTACACCCAGGTCTTGACGTAGAGCAAGCCAACCACAACAAATTTACATTTCTTTAAACTCAACTAATTATACCCTTCTAATAATACACAGTATTTAAATCAGGTAACAGAAAATGAACTCCTAACAATTGTTTGTTTTCAGGAATTCGCTTCCAGTTATCTACTCCTGCATAATAAATTTCTTCAAAGCTTAGTGATTTATATCAATAAGAATCTTACTGTCTTTCTCACTTTTGGAGGTCAAGAATTCTGGCAAGTCTCTGCTGGGTGATTCTTCTGTTACACATGGCATCCATGCAAGTTACTACATGACATTCAGAGTAATATGGGGTTGTCTGGATGCCAATTCTGCTTCACTCACACATCTGACACTCTGATGGGGAGGGTTACAAGGGGCTGTCAACTAAAGTGTCTACAAACTTGAGGCTTTACTTTTAAGGTTAGTAAATCAGACCAGAAAGAAATTCAAGAAAAGAATCCCAAAACATTTTGAACAATGATAGTATTACCGAAATGGCATTCAACTTCCAAAAAATGTAACATCTTCATGTCCAAGTTCAGTATGCTTCTTGAAATAGCAATCTCATAATCTGATGTCACAGTTCACATACTTAACATTCAGTTCTTAAAAATAACTGATGCAGAGACAAAAACCAGTTTATAAGCATAAATATAATGAGAACTTAATTTTCTGTTCTTGGGATTAAACTCGGCAGGAGTTTAACTTATCCACTAGTGAAGCAAAAGCATTAAGGTTTCATGACCTCATAACAACAATAAATGAAAGATAAAAGGATAAGACAGAAAACGCATATCTGGGCCACTTTGTACATTTTTAAGGTGAGTATACTTCGTGTAATCTCAGGTTGAAGTAAAAAAATGGATGTGATGGTGGTTTTTTTAAGCAAACAGAAAGGACTATTTTCAGGAGCAGACCTACCATCTCACCTCTCCCATCTTCCCGCGCAATAGTTTGAGAGGTAGGGTGGGGATGTGATTCAAGAAGATCAGAGAAGCAGAACTCCCTCAATCAACTGGATTTAAAAGCCAAAATTATCCCAAACCACAATGAGATGCCATCTCACACCTGTCAGAATGGCTATTATCAAAAAGACAAGAAACAAGTGTTGGTGACGACATGGAGGAAAGGGAACCCTCTTGCACTGTTGGTGGGAATGTAAACTGGTGTAGCCTCTATGGAGAACAGTATGGAGGTTACTCAAAAAATTAAAAATAGAACTATCATATGATCCAGCAATACCACTTCTGGGTATTTATCTGAAGAAAGCAAAAACACTATTTTGAAAAGATATATGCACCCTCCTGTCACTGCAGCATTATTTACAGTGGCCAAGATATGGAAGCAACCTAAATTTCATCAGTAGATAAATGGATAAAGAAGATGTGGTACATATACACAATGGAATATTATTTAGCCATTAGAAATGAAATCTTGGCATTTGCAATAACATGGATGGAACATGACAGTATTATGCTAAGTGAAATAAGTCAGAGAAAAACAAATACCATATAATTTCACTCATATGTGGAATCTAAAAAGCAAAAACAAAGGACCAAACACAACAAAACAGAAACAGAGTCATAGTTACAGAGAACAAAAAGGTAGGGGTTAGGGGAACAGACAAAATAGGTGAAGAGAATTAAGAGATTCAAACTTCCAGTTACACAATAAATAAATCAAGAGATATAACGTACACACGGGGAATTTAGTGAATACTATTGCAACAACTTTGTATGGTGACAGATGATAACTGGACTTACTGGGGTGATTATTTCATAATGTATAAAAATACTGAATCACTCTGTTGTACATCTGAAACTTATACAATATTTTAATTAATTTTTATTGGAGTATAGTTGATTTACAACGTTGTGTTAGTTTCAGGTGTACAGCAAAGTGAATCAGTTACACACATACATATATCCACTCTTTTTTAGAGTCTATTCCCATATAGGCCATTACAGAGTATTGAGTAGAGTTCCCTGTGCTATACAGTAGGTCCTTATTAGTTATCTATTTTATATATAGTAGTGTGTATATGCCAGTCCCAATCTCCCAATTCATCCCTCCCCTCTTTCCCCCTTGGTAACTATAAGTTTGTTTTCTACATGAAACTAATACAATATTATATTTTAAGTATAACAATAAAAACAAAACAAAAAGAAATCCTGACTTCACTTAGAAGCATCTTCGAAAATGCCTATTAGAACCTTTGTCCCCAACAGAAGTTCTTCTGTCTTTCAAGGAGCATCTAGCCATGCTCTTTCATTTATTCAGACAAAACAAGGCAAGATAATGCCACACAGGACAAGATAATAGATTTAATCCCAAACTGTGCATTTGGTTGCTGTTTCTGTGTGTGTGCAGATTCACAGGAGCACTGGGGGAGAATGAGGGGAGAACGCGAATGCAATCAGACACACAGATCACCCAAGAAGGCTTAGAGCCTGCAGTCCACCTGCCTGTCTATTCTCCTTTTTTTTTATCTCCATAAGCTGCACTTTTAAACTTTTCTTTCCTCTTCCAGTTCCTCATACATGGATTGAGATTTTTGGTGAAATCCACATCCTTGTTAAAAAGTTTACGTGGTCTCCGAAATTAGACCATGAATTCTTCCCTTTCCCCCATTTGATTTAAAGACAGAGGTCATTTTGGAATTTGTCTTATCTATTGATGCTGAATCTTAGCAACAACATTTATAATAAGGAATATCAGCATTAACTGAATAATTTTTATTTGTCACAACTCTTCTAAGTGCTTTACATGTACTAATTCATTTAATCCTTAAGGTAACTCTAAAAGATAAGTCCCAGTATTATCTCCATTTTTCAATGAGAAAATTAGAGTTCAGAGAGTTGAGAAATCTACCTAAAATCACTCAGAAAGGTGAAGCTGGTATTTGAATCCAGACAGTCTGATCCAGAGCTGGTATGTTATGCTAAACTACGTCCATAAAGACACCAGCCTTTAAAGCATACATTTGTTTTCATCTGAGATGATAAATTATGAATTTGGTAATAAGCCTACATACAGATGACACCACACCATGGAATGCAGATTCCATGACAACTCTCATTCCCAGGATTGCATTCCCAGTGCCTGTGAGGATGCCTGGCCAATCTACCTGGGAATGACTCCTAAATTCGTATTACCTACCTTGACCACAGTGTTAAATTCCAGCCTCCTTTATCCACCTTCATACTCAATGTCATTCAATAATTCAAGGATCTGTCTTTTTTGTTTAATGATGTACCTTAATCACCAAAAACAAGCAGTACTTGGCACTTGGCAGGCACTCAACAGATAATTGTTGAATGAATGAATGGATGTCTAAAAGATGTCTAAATATAACATGGCCAAAATAAAGCTTTCCCCTGCTCTCCCCTGCAAACTTGTTCTTCCTCCATACTTGGTTCATCGACCCAGCTGCTCAGCCCAAACCCTCAGAATCATTTTTACTTGCCCTGGTGTCATCCCCATAGCCAATCAATCAGCAACTAGTGCTTTTCTATTACCAAAGTATATCCCCAATCTTCCTGCTTCTCTCCATCTCCCCAGCTTGCCCCAATTCCAAACCATGACCACCTCTCACCTCCTAATGAGCCCCGTGCTTTATTCTTCCCCAGGCTTACTTCTAAAACTCCATTCTTTGCTCAGCACATCTCTTCCTGCTGAACTTTGAACCAAACTCAAACTCCTGGCTTTCCTTATAAAGGCCCTGTGTGATCTGGCTCCTCCCATCTCCCTCACAACGCTCCCTACACATTGGCCACACTCCCCTCATTCTACTGTCTGAACACATAAGGTCATTCCTACTGCTACACTGCATCCCTACAGGCAGTTAGCATTTAAATTTCCTATATCAGATCTTAATACTCCAGGAGTTAACTACAATATAAGAGAACCTAATCAAGAATTAATATGTTAACTGGTGGTTACTTAGCACTTAAAATATTGTTATCCAAAAGCTGAGTTAATTACCAAAAGAGAGATCTGATTATTATTGGTAAAATGAGAGAACTTCAGTATAGGCAATTAGTCAGAAACATCATTAAGGCTTCATTGCCCTGACATATATAAAGTACAGAGATATACTCAGCATCATCAGTTCAGCACTCAAGGTCCTAGTCTGGTTGTCCTGGATCCCTCCACTTAGATGCCCTGTGACCTGGTCCAGCTCTAAGACTATTTTTGCATCTGCTACAGAGCAAGTCTTGCATGCCAGGTGTTAGCTAGAGTGCCAAGGGTAGATCTACAGAACTGGTTGTAAACCTTTCTTCTGCCTGTTTGACAAATGTTTGTCCACTTGTTAGAATTTGAGTTTGCTTTTATTCTGACAGTCTTGGTTTGAGTTCACCCAGAATCAGATCCTGAGACAAAGATCTCAGTACAAGTAATTTATTTGAGGGGTGCAGGGAATATGGATAGAAGTAATGGGATATGGGGAAAGGAAGGCAACCAATAAAGAGTACATTATCAAGCCAGCTAGCACTGTGGGCCCCTGGAGCTTAATCCTGCAAGGAAACTCTGAGAAATTATGCAAAATGGGAACCTCACAACCATCCCAACCCAGTATGCAAGGGCACAGGGGTATTTGTACACTGATTCCCAAGAGTTGTAGGTTGAGGACTGCTCCTGTGGCCTGCCATGCGCATGGATGGATAGCCTTGCTAGGTTCTGGAGAAAAGCCCTCAGGCACAAGGATGCAGAGGCCAACAGGAGGAACTTGATGGAGCACACTGAAATGTGCCTAAGGTCTGAGGGCTACGGGCAAGGCAGTGACCATGTCTGTGCATAACATCCCACCTTCCTGAACCATCACGAGTGAAGACCCATACATACCAAATGCACACCTTTTGTGTGTACTTCTATCTAACCTAGGTGAGCAGCACATCCCAAAAGAATCTACTGAATGTTTGTCATTGCCTGCTGTGGGGTGTAGGCCAGTTTTAAACACACTTCCTTAAGGTTTTTGCAATTGCTGTTCCCTCTACCTGGAATGTTTGCAGGTCATTCTTTAAAGAACTCTACCTTCAAAACGTAATAACAGAAAGCTCTAAGCAATTTACTGCTCCTCTCCTTTCCCCAGAGGCCTCTCTCTGGCCAACTTAGCTCACTGGAAGTTCCTCTCATGCAAAAGCACCCCCAAGACAGGCCCTAGGCCTCACCACCTAAAGTAACCTCGCAGAAGAACTTCCAAAAGAATTTCTAAGGGAGGAAAAACTTTGCTTCTCCACCAGAGGTTCTACCTCCAGTGAGAGAGGTGGAACAGGATAGGTAATTACTCTTTGATGCTTATAAGACGCCCATCCTGATTAGGGTGCAGTCAAAAAGGAAGAACGGGTGCGGAAATCTCTATCCTACGTAAGTTGCTGATTTTAAGTGCTGTATCCGCTATCTCCTGCTACCATAACGCTGTGTAACAAACAACCACATAGCTTCAGTGACATGTAACAGTTTGTTCCTTACTTGTGTGTCTGAGGTCAGTTGGGAGTCAGCTGGCTATCAGCTGGGGCCACTGGGGCTCCATACTCCACATGTCTCTAATCTTTCAAGGGGTCTATCCAGGCAATTCTCCTGGCAACGGCAAAGGAGGAGGAGTGAGCAAGCCCAATCTCACAAATGCTTTTTAACCCTCTATTTGCATTATATTCGCTAACATCATACAGGCCTAGAGCAACAGTTTGCCGGAGCTGGCTCCTCCAGCTTGCAGGAGCCAACTGTGAAATATTCAGAAAGCTTGTGAGTTACACCTTTTATATCACTGATAGACTGAAATTTAAAAATCTGCCAACACTACAAATCATGACTTCTTTTTTACCCCCAGAGAGCTGCTACACTACTTTCACAAAGCAAACCACGCATTTAAGGTCAGAGCAAAAGGTAAGCCAGAAATACCCGACCAGTGTGGAAGGACTCTGTAAAGCTACATGGAAAAGGGAGTGGACGTGGGGAGTGGTGAAGATTTGGGCCCGTTTTTACAATTTATCACAGGTACTCAACCACACCAGAGGAACCATTTCTTTTCCAGGCTCCACTAAGTGTGGGACCAGTCAAATCACTTTTCAATTATTTATTTTTTTGTATTTTATTTTTTACACAGCAGGTTCTTATTAGTTACCTATTTTATACATATTAGCGTTTATATGTCAATCCCAATCTCCCAATTCATCCCATCACCACCACCCCCCTGCCCCGCTTTTCCCCCCTTGGTGTCCATATGTTTCTTCTCTACATCTGTGTCTCTATTTCTGCCTTGCAAACTGGTTCATCTGTACCATTTTTCTAGCTTCCACATATATGTGTTAATATACGATATTTGTTTTTCTCTTTCTGACTTACTGCACTCTGTATGACAGTCTCTAGATCCATGCATGTCTCTAAAAATGACCCAATTTCGTTCCTTTTTATGGCTAAGTAATATTCCATTGTGTATATGTACCTAATCTTCTTTATCCATTCATCTGTCGATGGGCATTTAGGTTGCTTCCATGACCTGGCTATTGTAAGTAGTGCTACAGTGAACATTGGGGTGCATGTGTCTTTTTGAATTATGGTTTTTCTGGGTATACGCCCAGTAGTGGGGTTGCTGAGTCATATGGTAATTCTATTTTTAGTTTTTTAAGGAAATTCCATACTGTGCTCCATAGTGGCTGTATCAATTTATATTCCACCAACAGTGCAAGAGGGTTCCCTTTTCTCTATACCCTCTCCAGCATTTGTTGTTTGCAGATTTTCTGATGATGCCCATTCTAACCAGTGTGAGGTGATACCTCACTGTAGTTTTGATTTGCATTTCTCTAATAATTAGTGATGTTGAGCAGCTTTTCATGTGCCTCTTGGCCATCTCTATGTCTTCTTTGGAGAAATGTCTGTTTAGGTCCTCTGCCCATTTTTTGATTGGGTTTTTTGTTTTTTTAATATTGAGCTGCATGAGCTGTTTATATATTTTGGAGATTTATCCTTCGTCCGCTGATTTGTTCACAAATATTTTCTCGCACTCTGAGGTTTGTCTTTTCATCTTGTTTATAGTTTCCTTTGTTGTGCAAAAGCTTTTAAGTTTCATTAGGTCCATTTGTTTATTTTTGCTTTTATTTCCATTTCTCTAGGAGGTGGGTCAAAAAAGATCTTGCTGTGATTTATGTGAAAGAGTGTTCTTCCTTATGTTTTCCGCTAAGAGTTTTATAGTGTCCAACTTACATTTAGGTCTTTAATCCATTTTGAGTTTATTTTTGTGTATGGTGTTAGAGAGTGTTCTAATTTCATTCTTTTACATATAGCTGTCCAGTTTTCCCAGCACCACTTATTGAAGACACTGTCTTTTCTCCATTGTATATCATTGTCTCCTTTGTCATGGATTAGTTGACCATAGGTGCGTGGGTTTATCTCTGGGCTTTCTATCCTGTTCCATTGATCTATATTTCTGTTTTTGTACCAGTACCATATTTTCTTGATTACTGTAGCTTTGTAGTATAGTCTGAAGTCAGGGAGTCTGATTCCTCCAGCTCCATTTTTTTCCCCCAAGATGGCTTTGGATATTTGGGGTCTTTTGTGTCTCCATACAAATTTTAAGATTTTTTGTTCTAGTTCTGGAAAAAATGCCATTGGTAATTTAATAGGGATTTCACTGAATCTATAGACGACTTTGTGTAGTGCAGTCATTTTCACAATATTGATTCTTCCAATCCAAGAACATAGTATATCTCTCCATCTGTTTGTGTCATCTTTGATTTCTTTCATCAGTGTCTTATAGTTTTCTGAATACAGGTCTTTTACCTCCTTAGGTAGGTTTATTCCTAGGTATTTTATTCTTTTTGTTGCAATGGTGAATGGGATCGTTTCCTTAAATTCTCTTTCTGATCTTTCGTTTTTAGTGTATAGGAATGCAAGAGATTTCTGTGCATTAATTTTTTCTCCTGCAACTTTACCAAATTCATTGATTAGTGCTAGTAGTTTTCTGGTGGCATCTTTAGGATTCTCTATGTATAGTATCATGTCATCTGCAAACAGTGACAGTTTTACTCCTTCTTTTCCAGTTTGTATTCCTTTTATTTCTTCTTCTTCTCTGCCATGGCTAGGACTTCCAAAACTATGTTGAATAATAGTGGCGAGAGTGGACATCCTTGTCTTGTTCCTGATCTTAGAGGAGATGCTTTCAGTTTTTCACCATTGAGAATGATGTTTGCTGTGGGTTTGTCATATATGGCCTTTCTTATGCTGAGGTAGCTTCCCTCTATGCCCATCTTCTGGAGAGTTTTTTATCATAAATGGTGTTGAATTTTGTCAAAATATTTTTCTGCATCTATTGAGACAATCATATGGTTTTTATTCTTCAGTTTGTTAATATGGTGTATCACATTGATTGATTTGCATATACTGAAGAATCCTTGCATCCTTGGGGTGAATCCCACTTGATCATGGTGTATGATCCTTTTAATGTGTTGTTGGGTTCTGTTTGCTAGTATTTTGAGGATTTTTGCATCTATATTCATCAGTGATATTGGTCTGTAATTTTCTTTTTTTGTAGTATCTTTGTGTGATTTTGGTATCAGGGTGATGGTGGCCTCATAGAATGAGTTTGGGAGTGTTACTTCCTCTGTAATTTTTTGGAAGAGTTTGAGAAGGATGGGAGTTAGCTCTTCCCTAAATGTTTGATAGAATTCACCTGTGAAGCCATCTGGTCCTGGACTTTTGTTTGTTGGAAGATTTTTAATCACAGTTTCCATTTCATTACTTGTGATTGGTCTGTTCATATTTTCTATTTCTTCCTGGTTCAGTCTTGGAAGGTTATACCTTTCTAAGAATTTGTCCATTTCTTCCAGGTTGTCCATTTTATTGGCATAGAGTTGCTTGTAGTAGGCTTTTATGATGCTTTGTGTTTCTACGGTGTCTACTGTAACTTCTTTTTCATTTCTGATTTTATTGATTTGAGTTCTCTCCCTCTTTTTCTTTATGAGTCTGGCTAAAAGTTTATCAATTTTGTTTATCTCCTCAAAGAACGAGCTTTTAGTTTTATTGATCTTTGCTATTGTTTTCTTTGTTTCTGTTTCATTTATTTCTGCTCTGATCTTTATAATTCCTTTCCTTCTGCTAACTTTGGGGATTTTTTGTTCTTCTTTCTCTAATTGCTTTAGGTATAAGGTTAAGTTGTTTATTTAAGATTTTCTTCTTTCTTGAGGTAGGATTGTATTGCTATAAAATTCCCTCTTAGAACTACTTTTGCTGCATCCCATAGGGTTTAGATTGTCATCTTTTCATTGTCATTTGTTTCTGGGTATTTTCTGATTTCTTCTTTGATTTCTTCAGTGATCTCTTGGTTATTTAGTAATGTATTGTTTAGCTTCCATGAGTTTGTGTTTTTTACATTTTTTTCCCTGTATTTATTTCTAATCTCATAGCATCGTGGTCGGAAAAGATGCTTGATATGATTCCAATTTTCTGAAATTTACTGAGGCTTGATTTTTGACCTAAGATGTGATCTATCCTGTAGAATGTGCCATGTGCACTTGAGAAGAAAGTGTAATCTGCTGTTTCCAGAATGAATGTCCTGTAAACGTCAATTAAATCTATCTGGTCTATTGTGTCATTTAAAGCTTATGTTTCCTTATTAATTTTCTGTCTGGATGATCTGTCCATTGGTGTAAGTGAGGTGTTAAAGTCTCCCACTATTACTGTGGTACTGTCAATTTCCTCTTTTATAGCTGTTAGCATTTGCCTTATGTATTCAGGTGCTCCTACATTGGGTGCATATATATTTATAATTGTTATATCTTCTTCTTGGATTGATCCCTTGATCATTATGTAGTGTCCTTCCTTGTCTCTTGTAACATTCTTTATTTTAAAGTCTATTTTATCTGATATGAGTATTGCTACTCCAGCTTTCTTTTGATTCCCTTTTGCATGGAATACCTTTTTCTATCCCCTCACTTTCAGTCTGTATGTGTCCCTAGGTCTGAAGTGGGTCTGTTGTAGACAGCATATATATGGGTCTTGTTTTTGTATCCATTCAGTGAGCCTGTGTCTTTTGGTTGCAGCATTTAATCCATTCACATTTAAGGTAATTATCGATATGTATGTTCCTATTACCATTTTCTTAATTGTTTTGGGTTTGTTTTTGTAGGTCCTTTTCTTCCCTTGTGTTTCCTGCCTAAAGAAGTTCCTTTAGCATTTGTTGTAGAGGTGGTTTTGTGCTGCTGAATTCTCCTAGCTTTTGCTTGTCTGTAAAGCTTCTGATTTCTCTGTCGAATCTGAGCAAGACCCTTGCCAGGTAGAGTAATCTTGGTTGTAGGTTCTTCCCTTTCATCACTTTAAATATATCATGCCACTCCCTTCTGGCTTGTAGAGTTTCTGCTGAGAAATCAGCTGTTAACCTCATGGGAGTTCCCTTGTATGTCATTTGTCATTTTTCCTTTGTTGCTTTTAATAATTTTGCTTTGTCTTTAACTTTTTGTCAATTTGACTACTATGTGTCTCAGCATGTTTCTCCTTGGGTTTATCCTGCCTGGGACTCTCTGCACTTCCTGGACTTGGGTGGCTATTTTCTTTCCCATGTTAGGGAAGTTGTCAGCTATTA
Organism: Tursiops truncatus; assembly: GCF_011762595.2. Taxonomy (NCBI): domain Eukaryota; kingdom Metazoa; phylum Chordata; class Mammalia; order Artiodactyla; family Delphinidae; genus Tursiops; species Tursiops truncatus. The sequence continues at coordinate 63,685,014 of NC_047039.1, forward strand.
TCTCTTCAATTATTTTCTTGGTCCTTTCTCTCTCTCTTCCCCTTCTGGGACCCCTATAATGCGAATGTTGGTGCATTTAGTGTTATCCCAGACGTCTCTTAGGCTGCCTTCATTTCTTTTCATTCTTTTTTCTTTATTCTGTTCCGCAGCAGTGAATTCCACCATTCTGTCTTCCAGGTCACTTATCCATTCTTTTGCCTCAGTTATTCTGTTATTGATTCCTTCTAGTGTATTTTTCTTTTCAATTATTGTATTGTTCATCTCTGTTTGTTTGTTCTTTAATTCTTTTAGGTGTTTGTTCTTTAATTCTTCTATGTCTTTGTTAAACATTTCTTGCATCTTCTCGATCTTTGCCTCCATTCTTTTGCAAGGTCCTGGATCACCTTCACTATCATTATTCTGAATTCTTTTTCTGGAAGGTTGCCTATCTCCACTTTATTTGATTGTTTTCCTGTGGTTTTATCTTGTTCTTTCATCTGGTACATAGTCCTCTGCCTTTTCATTTTGTCTATCTTTCTGTGAATGTGGTTATCATTCCACAGCCTGCAGGATTTTATTTCTTCTTGCTTCTGCTGTCTGCCCTCTGGTGGATGAGGCTATCCAAGAGGCTTAAGCAAGCTTCCTGATGGGAGGGACTGGTGGTGGGTAGAGCCGGGTGTTGCTCTGGTGAGCAGAGCTCAGTAAAACTTTAATCTGCTTGTCTGTTGACAAGCAGTCTGAACTCAGTCTGGGTGGGGCTGAGTTCCCTCGTATTGGTTGTTTGGCCTGAGGCAACCCAACACTGGAGCCTACGGGCTCTTTGCTGGGGCTAATGGCAGACTCTGGGAGGGTTCACGCCAAGGAGTACTTCCCAGAACTTCTGCTGCCAGTGTCCTTGTCCTCACTGTGAGACACAGCCGCCCCCCAACTCTGCAGGAGACCCTCCAACACTAGCAGGTAGATCTGGTTCTGTCTCCTGTGGGGTTACTGCTCCTTCCCCTAGGTCCCTATGTGCACACTACTTTGTGTGTGCCCTCCAAGGGTGGAGTCTCTGTTTCCCCCAGTCCTGTCGAAGTCGTGCAATCAAATCCTGCTAGTCTTCAGAGTCTGTTTCTCTGGGAATTCCTCCTCCCGTTGCCAGACCCCCAGGTTGGGAAGCCTGACGTGGGGTTCAGAACCTTCTCTCCAGTGGGTGAACTTCTGTGGTATAAGTGTTCTCTAGTTTGTGAGTCACACACCCAGTGGTTATGGGATTTGATTTTACTGTGATTGCGCCCCTCCTACCATCTCACTGCAGCTTCTCCTTTGTCTTTGTATGTGGCATATCGTTTTTGGTGAGTTCCAGTGTCTTCCTGTCGATGACTGTTCAGCAGTTAGCTGTGATTCCAATGCTCTCGCAAGAGGGAGTGAGCACACGTCCTTCTACTCTGCCATCCTGAACCAATCCTCCCAAGTCACTTTTTATTGTTACTTACTTTTTAATTTTTTTTTACTAGTCAGGTCATTTAAAGTGTCATATTGATTCTTCATTTTGGCAACCTTTCCTCTTCTCATAAAGATTAATGTGGTCTTGGACGTTAAAAGAACATTTTAAGTCTTTCCAAGTACTATAGCTAATAAAAAGCAGGGACCTGTTTCTTAGTGCCTGTGAGATCCAAGAGCTCTAGGTTGGGATCTCAAACACTGAAGAGATGGAAAAATATCTTGGAGAATTGAGAGGTGGAATCTATCCAAAATCAAACAAGTAAGAGCTGAGAGGAGGTCTCACAACCTCAAGCCCTTGGCTGCATCCTTCAAACAATCAGCGTTTTAAGGAGGCCCAAGGGTGTGTGTGCAGGGAATAAACGGAATAAGGATCAGTCAGGTGAATGTCCACATCATCGTGTCTAAAGCCTGCCTCCCTCATTTGTCAGATGCAGTAAACTGTTTCTCTAATGACTTTATAGAGACCATTACCTACTGAACAGGAAGCTGTTGTAAAACTCTCCTACCCTGTGTTGCCTCTGGGTTATCGGGTGATGGGTGTGCTGTGTCAATGACAGACATGGGAAATGTCATAGCCCGATTCACCTCGGATGTGCCACATACTTACAAAAAGCATTTTAAAACAGGTTAGACCTGTCTTACCTGTGCTGCTATAACAAAAATATCATATCCTGCATGGCTTATGCAACAGAAATTTATTTCTCACATTTCTGGAGGCTGGAAGTCTGGGATCAGAGTGCCAGGATGGTTGGGGTTGTGGTAAGAACACTTTTCCTGGCTTACAGATGGATTTTTTCTTGTTATGCCCTCAGAAAGAGACAGAGAGGAAGCAAGCTCTCTTTTCTTCTTATAAGGGTACTAATCTGAGCTTAAGGATTTCACCCTAATGACCAAGTTGCCTCCAAAAGGCCCCACCTCCAAATGCCATCATACTGGGAATTAGGATTTCACCATCTGAACTTTGTGGGGGGGGGGGGGCGTGCACAAATTTCCATCCACCACAATACCAACCCTCATCCTAGAGGGGCACGCTGCACCTTAGCCTGTGGAAGTCACTGAGAAGTCTTGCAGCAAAGGAAACTGTTTCCCCTTGCATAGCCCAGCATTTCTCCTCTTACTCAACCACAGAACCTTGGAATACGCATCAGCTTCACATGGGACAGTAGTGATCTGGAGAACATGGATGAGACTGTCCTGGCCTTGGTGGGATGCTTGCAGAAGGGGTTCAGAGGACCACTGAATAGCAGAAAGTACAACAAAGAGAGTGTTACCAGGAATGTTTCATAGCATCCTGTCTCCTTGCCACCAGCCACGAGAGGCTAGCAGAACAACCCCCAAGGCTCAGGAGCGTTCATCAACAAATGTTAATTTTGCAGTCACTCTTATGTCCTTTAGGCGTCAACTGGGGAGCTGTGTTCGACATGGTCACTCTGAGACCCAGACCGTCTCCAAACCTGTTTGCTCATCACCAGACAGAAAAGAAAGCATGGTAAAGTACACACTGGCCCTTAAAGACACATCACCTCCACTCGTGTGTCATCAGCTGCAGCAGCCACATGGCTGCATCTAAGTTCAAGTGGACAGGGAAGGGAAGTGAAATCTTACTGGACTAGTGTCCTGGGGCTGCTGTAACAATTACCACAAGACTGATGTCTTAAAGCAACACAGATTTATTCTCTTACGGTTCTAGAGGCCAGAAGCTCAAAATCCATATCACTAGGCTGAAACCAAGGTGTTGGTAGGGCCACGTTCCCTATGGGGGCCTCTAGAGGAGAATTCTTTCCTGCCTCTTCCAACTCCTGGTGGCTGCCAGCATTCCTTAGCTTGTGTCCACCTCACTTCCATCTTCAAAGCCAGCATCTTCGAATCTCTCTCTGCTGTGTTTTCATACGACCTTCTCTGTGTGTGTCCAATCTCCCTCTTCCCCACTTATAAGCATACATGTGATTGCATCTAGGCCCACCAGGATAATCTACCCATTTCAAGGTCCCTCTTTTAACCACATCTGCAAAGACCCTTTCTCCAAATAAGGTAACATTTATAGGTCCCAGGGATTGGGACTTGGTGCCTTTGGGGTGCCATTATTCAGCCTAAGGAAAGAGAACAAGAATACTGTATTGATGAACAGCCCAAATGACTATCATGCTCTATTTTAGTCTCCCCTCCCACCAGCCTTCTCAACTACAGACACAGGGTTCTGAGCACTGTGCCCATCTCAGCTAAGCATTCATTCCATTTCAGATGGAGTCAGAAATTACATCCAGAGAGGGTCTCAAAGACCCAGTCGTACAGCGCTCTCCTTTTACAAATGAATAAACTGGAGCTCAGAAAATATCATATAGCCAAGAGTAGTATTGAGTTTGAGATAAAAATAAAACAGAAGTCACAAGTCTTGTAATGAGCTACCAGACACTACAGGGTACTCTGTCAGCTGTGTTATTAGCCACTTGGTGGTAATCTGATTTTTGCCCTTTGAGATATACCTTTCATAGCCACAGCCACCTCAACTCACATCACTCTGTCATCAGCCATTTTCTTAGAAATTATTGCCATCTGACACTTCATCTGTATTTATATTTACTGGTTTGTTTATTGCCTGTTTCTCTCCACTACAATGTAAACTCGACATCAGCAAAATCTGTTTTGCTCACTGTTGTATCTCCAGTGTCTATAACACCTCCTGGCACATGATTGACATTCAGTATTTGCTAAGTGAATGAATAAGTGAATCTGGAGAACTGACTTCCTAATAGTTTACATAAAAATTCTGCCATCACGTTAATTTTGTGAAGCCTGATAATATCTTCTGGAGTATAACAACGAATTATGTTTTCAGCTTGCAACATGGTTGCAATTTTGTAAACTTTTTGTATTTGTCCTGTGCTACTTTATATTTTGTCCTGTCTTTCTAAACAAATTGCTAACTTATAACAATAAAATATATGTAAACTTAGATATCAATACATCTCATACAGCAAAAACGCCTTTGCTATAAGTAAACAAAAATCTAGAAAGACTTTATTTACATAAATGGTATTTTTTAACTGACTTAGGTTTCGTGGAGGTTTTTTTTCCAACTCATCCCTGTTTTAGACATTTGCAATCAAGTAAAATCCATCCCCTTTAGTTTTCCTACTTGACCTTAGAGTGATGTAATAATCCTAATAAATAGGTTATTATGTAAACTTCTGTGACACCAGGTTGCATTTTAAGACTTGGGAGCAGAGTCAAGCAGAATAGTAACTACGAATTATATAACTTTGGTTTATAAAACAAAGGTCTCTGATAATCAGCAAAAACAAAGTTATGAGCGTACGGGGAGGGTGAACACATTGTTTAATGCAGCAAGAAAGGCTGCATTTCCCTGCTTTTAGAGGTGCACAGAAAAACACTAGCACTTTAGGTGAAAACAACTGACCAAGTCCCTAACGTGGTGGAACAACTACAATGATAACAAGAATTTCATGCATTTCAGAATCTAAAGATTGGTGAAATATCAATAGTAACCAAAATATATGTATAAGGATTTCTAAGGTGATGGACCTGAAGTATTTACAACTAGGAGTCCCCCATCTTCAGCTTGAGTGCACTCAACGTGCACTCGCCACTCCCACCATTTGGATGCCTTCTAGGACCTCCAATACACTGCAGCCTCCCTTCCCTCTAAACCTTCAACTTACCATTCCTTCCCCTGGATGCTTTTCTCCCAAACAAGCCCCAGTCTGCCTCCACACACTCAGACTCAGTCCCTCAACCAAATCACGGGTATAATAATAATCCCTACTCATATAAGGTTATGAGAAAAATGAAATGAGCTAATACTTATTAGTGCAGAGTCCAGTATTTGGCAAGTGGCGAACACAGAACAAATGTCTATCATTCTGTTCACTATTGGTTTTCTCAGCAAGATAGTTTCCCTTGGACCAATATGCTTGAATGACTATTTGGGGCATTTGGCAGGTCAGTGGGGAGATGTTTGGGAACATGCAGTTCATTTGGGGGACTGAATAAACACTTCAGTAAGGTTGATTCTGTACCTGAGGCTTATTTCAGTTACTTCAAAGTGGAGCACAATCAGACAGAAAGCATTTAACTGGGAGTGAAGACCATTTAACAGGGCAATTCCAGGTCTACCGCAGCTCCAGGGCCTCCTCTTTCTGTCTCAGCAAGAAAATGTATGTATTATTAGCATTTCAGTCAACAGATATTTATTAATACCGATCACCCTATCTAGAATGTAGACCTTGGGAAAACAACCTTGAACCAAACAGACAAAAATCCCTGCCCCCATGCAGCTTATTATGCTAAAGGGGACAGACAGGCAATAAAGAAAATGAACAAGTAAATATGTGTTTACTAGACTCTGGTGTTATGGAGGAAAATGAAGCAGGGTAAGTGGGGTGATCAGTGCCAACCAGAGAGGTAGGTAGTAACTTTAAACAGGGTTATCAGGTTAGGCCTAGGTGTAAAGGTAATATTTGAGCAAACACTTAAAGGAGGAAAACGATATGTGGGTATCTGGAAGAAAAGTGCTCCAGGCAAAGGGAAGAATCAGCGCAAAGGCCCTGAGGCGGAATTATGGTTGTGTGTTCAAGAAAGCAGGAAGGAAGCCAGGGTAGCTGAAGCACAGTGAATCAGGGGAAGAGCAGTAAGGGCCAGATGTTGAAGGGCCTTGCAAACTATGTCAGAAAGTTGGCTTTCACCCTAGGAGAGCCAGAAAACCAGTTCAGGGCTCTCAGCAGAGGAAAGGCAAATTCTGAATTACGGGTTTAAACAGCTGTCCCCAACTTTTTGGCACCAGGGACTGGTTTCATGGAAGACAATTCTTCCACGGACAGGGGGAAGGGGGGATGGTTCAGGCGGTAATGTGAGCGCTGGGGAGCGGCAGATGAAGTTTCACTTGCTCGCCTGCTGCCCACCTCCTGCTGTGTGGCCTAGGGGTTGGGGATCCCTATTTTAGAAGATCCAAACATGGTGTGGAATGAGCCTAGTAAAGTCCCCTCTCCCAGCAACCCAGAAGTTTATGAATGGGCAGCCAACCTGCTATGGACTAAATTATGTCCATAATATACTTAATTTGAGCTTTAGGGATTCAGATCTTTATTCTCAGAGAGCCCTATGAGGCACATTACTATACAAATCCTGGGAGGTTGGGGAGGTGTTTCTAGAATGTGGGAATTTTTGCAACAAGAACAGAGGCTCTTTTAGAGGTATTGGCAGGTCAGAAGGCATCAAATGCTGTGGGAACAACCAGAAGTAAACTTAGGTGGAAGGTGCTGTGATGGTCAATTTTATTTGTCAACTTGACTGGACATGGGGTACCCTGATTAAAAATTATTTCTGGGTGTGTCTGTGAAGGTGTTTCCAGATGAAACTGGCATTTCAATTGGTGGACTCAGTAAAGTAGATTGCCCTCCCCAGCGTGGGTGGGCGTCATCCAATCCATTGAGGACTGAATGGAACAAAAAGTAGAGGAAGGAGGAATTTGCCCCTTTTTTGCTGCTGCTGAGCTGGGACATCTCATCTTCTCCTGCCCTCAGACTGAATTACATCACTGGATTTCCTGGGTCTCCCGCTTGCAGACAACAGATCTCAGCCTCTATAATCACACCAGCCAATTCCTCATAACAAATACATATAGATATATTTAATATATATTAACTATGATTTTATGCCATATATATATATATATATATATATATATATATATATATATATATATATCCATCTTATTGGCTTCTTTTCCGTGGAGAACCCCAACCAATACAAATGTCTATAGGCACTGGCCTTACTTTAAGTTCGTAACTAAGCAACTGTCATATGTCCTATGAACCAAGTATCAATATGTATCATGGATAAACTGTATTTATAAACAACAAATTTACTATATTTTCAAACTAGAACAGAGAGATGTTTCCAAATTGGACTAGGGGCCATGGTCAGGAAGGATCTAGAAAGAAAGGGCTGAAGAAGCCAAGGATGGCATCTAAAAGGTATGGGGAGTAGACTGATGGCTGGCTCACAGCCCAATAAGAGTCTTGTGGACCCACAACACACCCATGTGCATACAGTTTTTAACCTAGGCCAATTTCCTCATCTTGGAATAAGGTCACTTTCTCACTTTAAAAATAAACTCTAAAAAGGAGTGAAGTAAGTGATGATTCTCAACTATGGTATTTACTTGAGTCACCTAGGAGTTTACAAAGAACCTGGAGGCCCCCAGCTCACTGAAGGAGGAGGGGTGGGTCCCTGTGTTTTTATCAAGTTCTCCGGGTTATTCTGATACACACAGGAGTTTAAAGGCCACTAATACAGAGCGCTGGCTCTCAGACTTGACTACCTGTTGGGATCACAGGGGAGTGGTAAGAATTACTAATGGGGTCCCTCCCAGAGACTGATATAATTGGCCTGGGCATAGCCTGGGCATTAGAACTTTTCAAAGGTCCCCAGGGGCAGCCACTGATGGAGAAGATGAGCTGCTGTCCTCAAAGGAGAATAAGCCATTCCTATATATCCCAAACCCCATTCAATCATCATCTGAAATCCGTATTCTTATCTGCCATGTTTAAAGACAGAATCCAGAAACCTAGAGGCAGTGTTCATCACTGTTATTCAGTAGGATATAATGAAGTCAATAGCAGCATTATTTACAATTACCAAGATACAGAAGCAACCTAAGTGTCTACCAACAGAAGAATGGATAAAGAAGATGTAGCACATATACGCAATGGAATACTACTCAGCCACAAAAAAGGTGAAATTTTGCCATTTGTAGCAACATGGATGGACTTGGAGGGCATTATGCTAAGTGAAATAAGTCATGCAGAGGAAGACAAATACTATATAGTATCATTTATATGTGGAATCTAAAAAATACAAGAAAAAAGCAGATTCACAGATATAGAGAGCTAGCGGTTACCAGTGGGGAGAGGGAAGAGGAGAGGGACAAGATAGGAGTAGGGATTAAAAGTTACAAACCATTAGGCATAAAATAAATAAGCAACAGGATACATTGTACAACATGGGGAATATAGCCAATATTTTACTAACTATGAATGGAGTATAAACTTTAAAAATTGTGACTCACTATATTGTATACCTGTAACTTAAATAATATTGTATAACATCTACACTTCAATTTAAAAAAGAATAAATAAGAATATAATGAAGTCATGGATTAAAAGAATAAAATAATTGGCAAAACCTTGAAAAACACCAACAGTTCTTTAGTGTTACCATTGTTTTCTCAATTATTATCAATAATGTTATCACTAGTAGTACCTGGAGCTCTGCCCTAACCCTATCCACAGCAGCTATTTTATTTATTACTTGAAAGAAAGCAGAGAGAGCCACTTATCTGAGCTTTCACTGCTCTCAGACAGCTTCGGCTGATGGCAACATTTACTGCAAGAGTCTCTTTTCCAGTGTCTATATCTGCCTGCAGAACATGAAACTTTACAAAATGGTAGGGCTTTCATCTGTTTTCTTGGTACTCTTTTTACCGTTCTTTAGTCCTCCATTGCAATTTCATTTAAATGAGCACCTTGAGTACAACTATAGAGAAATGGAAAACAGTCAAGTTTTGTATTTTTTATCAATTTGATGACTCGTTAGCTGTGTGACTTCAGACAAGTTACTTAGCCTCTCTGAGCCTCATTTTTCTCATTTGTAAAACTGGAGCAATAATACCCACAGTTCAGGCATGCTGTCATGATGAAATGAGACCTTGTAGCTAGAGCACAAGGGTAGGGCCTGGCACACAGTAGGTATTCAAGTGCCTGGCACCAGGTAAGCGCTCAACATTGACATTATCCTACGTGGTACGAAAGGGAACATGGCCACAGATAAATCTTCTCTGCCTATTAGAGGGGCAAAGTTGAGAATTCTTTGTCTCCTGCCTCTTAGCAAATCTCAGGTTTATCTGGAGAGAAAAAATTCAGGTCAGTGATCTGCATGAGGGCTAAAAAATGCTGAAATTAGCAACTATCGATTTTGTCAACTTTGGGCCCCTGTACCATATAATCCTTTTCCCGTGTAGATTCTCAGAGACAGGAAGGATCTTGGAGATCATGAAGCCCCATGCATTTTAATAGTAATGGAGTCCCTGAATTTAAATGCTGCTTAGGACATGCTGGATACTAACCTGGGTCAGGATTAGCACCCACGTCTGGAAGAAGCTCTAGTAACACTTTATATGTGTTCTAAACATTTTACAAGAAAAGCACTTAACTCTAACATTTCTCCCCACCACAACCTCTAAGGCAGAGATGCCCAACCTCGGCACTACTGACATTTGGTACTGGATAGTTCTTTGCTGTGGGGCTGTCCTGTGCATTGGATCAATGGTCTGTTTAGCAGCATCCCTGGCCTCTATCCACTAGACGCTAGTAGCACTCCCACACAACCAGTGGTGACAACCAAAAATACCTCCAGACACTGCCAAACATCCCCGGGGGGACAAACTGGACCTCCAGTTGAGAGCATCGTTCCTTTTTTTTCTGTCATATATATATATATATTTTAATTTTATTGAAGTATAGTTGTTTACAAAATGAGATCGTACAACCATCACAGAACTAAGTTCAGAGAGGTTAAGCAACTCACCGAGGGACACATGAGCTAGTAACTGGCAGAACTGGGGTGGGGGGAGGTGAGAGGGAAGAGACAAAAACAAGCAAGTGAATGAAAAGAAAATACATATATGGCCTGACTCTTATTCTGGTGATTTCTTCATGTTCCTCTCTCAATTTTACAAATGAAGGAAGGTGAGTTTCATTCTTTCTTCTGTCCCTCTTGGAACAGAAAAATAAATATAAACAAACAAGAACTTGAAAAGCCTGTTGGGGCCAACTGTTTCAAACATGCTCTGCATGAAATATCAACAGTTTCCATCACAAGATACAGAAAGTGTGAGTTTACTGTAATTATGTTTAGATGAGACCACTTGAAAGCAAATAACCCACAGGGTATTTTGTAAACATACTTGAGTTATTCCCGCCCCTGGTATATATTGAACTCAAATTCTTCCAGTGCACAGTTGTCACCCAGCTCAGTGAGAGATGATTCCGTTTTAGCACTGGAGATAGAAAAGAAAAAAATTTCTTTTCTATTACAAATGGCCCATAATTTCCCTGAGGAGTGGTTATAAATGTTTGGCTCAACTCTTCAAATTAAAGCAGTTAGAAAATATTTTAACAACCGCTAGATGAAGGAGCTAGCAATGATATTATGAGTGTGGACAAGAATGTGAGGGCTGAGAGAAAATGGAAATAAGAGATTTGACTTTGTCAAGGTGAGCGATGTTATCTTGAGTAAAAAGCTAACATGGTCTGCCCACCGGAGGTGGGAAAGGTGTTGGGTTACTGGCAGAGTGGCTTTGGCCATGACCCATAGGGCAGAGACATTTCTCCTCTTGGTTCCCGCCACAAAGAGGCATTTCCATATAACCCTGCGTTGCTGGGAAACCTTTCCTATTGTTTCTCTCATTCCTTGTCTCTGCCTTAGTATAGCAATTTCTGAAAAAGCACAAAGACAGCCAGTAAGCAGGGAAGTAAAACTAGCGGATACCTGAGTGGTCTTCCGGGTGGCAAAAGACCAGAAATAGAATTCAGAATAGAAAAGAGGAAGTAAACTTGAACCAAAGCAGGCCCAAAGACAAGCATAAATGAAATACCCCATCTCTCTTAAACTTTGTGGGGAAGTAAGGACCATTTTACATGCAAAGCCTGGGAAGATGAGAAATAACTTTATGATTCAATCAAACTGAAAAAGATAGGCCTACTCCTTTGGCACGGACACAAGTGAGATATTTATCAACCATGCGTCCTTTTGCAATATACCATATTCCTCTTAGCCTCAGTTTCACCATCTGTGCCTGCAAGGATTAGATGAGATTTATATGTTATAAAGGATTTACATGTTAGTTTCTTAGCACACTGCCTGACACAGAGAAATCACTCTATAATTCCCCTTCCTTCCTTCCTCCCTCCCTCCCTCCCTCCTTCTTTCCTTCCTTCCTTCCTTCTCCAAATCCATACTGGAACAAGGAAAGCCAAGAGAAATGCGGTTTGGGCTTTTAATCTACAACCTTCTCCTTTATTCTCTTCTAAGGGCACCATGAATTTATCCCTGAAGTCAATCCCTGAAAGAGGTCAGTTCTCCCAGCAAGACCCCAATTGCTGCTGTGTGGTTGTCTCAGGAAAGGGTACTGGTCCTTCCTTCCCCAGTGGGGGAAGCCAGTGCACAGCCCAGTGTCCCGACTGGGCTCATCAATCAGGGGGAAACAAGTGCAGCAAAGAAATCAGATTCGAGTCAGGGGTGCTCAGCAATGAAGTAGAAACACCAGAGGTTGAAATCAGGGGCATATGGGGAAATGCATCAGGCAGCCCCTACCTGTTGCTCAGATCCCCAGCCAATTCTCAACGTTCCAGGGAGCAGCCTTTCTCCTGCTACTTACCTTTCTAGAGCTAAAGGCAACTGCTGATGTCATAAATTCAGTGGCTTCTTAATTTTCAACAAGAAAATTGAGGTTAAGAGATTTATGATTTGCCCGAAGTCACATGGTCAGAATATTTTTTTAATAACAAAAGAAAAAAAGAGGAAAACAAGCTTGTCATCCAAAGCAACGCTCCCTACTGACCAGAACTTTCTCTACTGAACTGTGCTCTCCATCAGGCCCTGACAAAGAATCATCTTTGTTTCTAACAGTAAAGAGAGAGGCAACAACTTGCAGACAGTGTGCTATTCTTGTAAATTTCATCTTTTCACTCAATAGAGTAAGAATTATGCTTGTGTAGGTGAGCATGATAAAAGAGACCGCCCAGTGGCCTTCTGGTTCTAGTCACGCATGTCTGTAGGGTCCCAAACGGGCACAGAATTTATCCCATGTCACTGAAATGAGATATTCATGAGGGACTACATATAACGGTGAGGGCAAGGTTGAAGGAACAAATAAGGGTGGGGAGACACCCAGAGACCAGCAGGCATGGGCACCTCAGGGGCTGAAAAGGAGGAGATAATGTCACTGGAGCCCCTTGAGATGCAGGGCCTGTCACAGAGGGAGGGCGGCAGCTAGCGCACCACTCTCCACCTGTTACCGGAGCCTCCCACTGACCGAGCCCGTTTGGAAGCCAGAAAGCCCGGAACCACAGGTAATGCAGTTAGTGGCCAGTGGAAATTAACCAGGAAGGGCCATCTCCAGGACAGTGACAGAGACACCCTGGCTACGGACGTTGGGAGCTAGGGAGCCTTCTCTAAAGGGGTCTCAGATACCGCAGGGGCTGCTGGGGTACAGCTAGAGCAGTGGCAAAAATAAGGTAGACTTCAGGTAGGCCACTAGAAGTGGGAAAGGGGCACCAGAAAAAGGTCAGGAATGGGATGGTCCCTGAAAGAGAAATCAGCAAGAAGCCACACGAAGAGAGATGCTCTTCCCAGCAGTAATTCCTACAGTGTGATATCGAGAAGCATTATGCAGGAGATTAAGGTGCCTTAGAGACGCGGCCAGGAAGCAGACTGCTTGAAAGGATGTCGTGTAAAATAAGCCTCATACTCAGAACCGTAAGGAGTTACGGACGAGTATAGAAATGGGGAGAGGGATGCTGCAGCTCCAAGTGCAAACAGAAGGGCAGCAGGCAGCCCAGGGGAGGAAAGGAGGACTGGACATATGCGAGACGAGAGGCTCCAGCTTTGTCCATAACAGGGAGTGGTCCTGCATAACATGAAAAAGGAAGAGAGGAACTGCAGCTGTTGGCGGTTGAGCACTGCTAACCTGGTGACCCAGGCAAAGAAAGGTGCTTCATCTGTTGCCATCTCATTGAAAATTTCATCTTCCCAACACTAAAGAAGCTATTGTTAACCTCACTTGACAGATAAAGAAACAGAAATAGGCGAGCTTACTGGTTAAGAGCAAAGGTGCTGAAGGCACATTCCCTGGGTTCCAGTCTTTGCTGTGTGACCTTAGGCAAGTTACTTAACCCCTCTGTGCCTAACTTTTTCATCTGTGAAATGAAGTTAATAATATCAACCTCATAGCATGCTCTTAAATACTTAAAAATACTTGTAAGTTAATACTTGCAGGTGTGAATACCTGATCAGTGACTGACACAGACATTTAATAAACGCTAGTTGTGGGCACTGTGTACTTCCTAAATGCACAGAGGAGCCTGGAATTGATTCCAGATTTTTTGAACCCCAAATTCAAATGTTCTTACCACTCTGCCATGCTGCCACCCTGTCCCAAGTGGCACAGAGTTCCCAGGGAATACAGGGGCCTCTGTTCATGGAATCTCAGCCTCATGGAATCTCCTTCAGACCTTCCAGCTCTCCCAGCTCCAATCCTAAATTCCTCAAGGAACCTTGGGATTATTCTGGTTCCCAGGACGCTCAGTTATGCAGAGGAGGGGGCTTACTGATTGGTACAACCTGGAGAAGCTCAAGGTGATAGAAGAAGAAGTGTCAAAAGCAGTACCTGGCTTGGAAGTATCTACCAATCTCTGTTGGGCCTGAGTCTGTCTGTGCGCACAGCCGCCTTATGTGGGACTTAAGTCTCAGAAGCTCCATCCTCTGGCAAAAGTGAACGCACTCCCTCCCACTCTCTCAGAGCCTGTTTGCCTCCTGGCATCTCCGGCCAAAGACATCTGTTGTCCTTTTGCTCCCCTCGCTGTGGCTCCACGAGGACCTGCAGCGCCCCCTCAACTGAGTGAGCCCAGGACTTGAGGCATGTTCTGCCCTTTCACTCCAATCTGTACCACGAGCCTTGAGCGCCTGTTCTTTTACCACAAACCGAACTACAAGACTGGAAGTGCCCTGGCTTTGCAAGTTATACAACGAAAGTCTCTGATAAACTCTCACAGTAGCTGCAGCACAGGCCATAGACTGAAAGTTTGTTTCTCCCCAGAATTCGTATGTTGAAGTCTAAATCCTCAATGTGATGGTATTTAGAGGAGGGGCATTTGGGAGGTAATTAGATCATAATGGGACGAGTGCCTTTGTTAAAAGAGGAGAGAAAGGTTTTCCCCCCAACCCCCTCTCTGCCAGGTGAGAATGAGAAAACAGTCGTCTACAAACCAGGTGGAGGGCTTTCACCAGCACTAGGTCTTCTGCTGGTATCCTGATCTGGAACAGCCCAGCCTCCAGAACTGTGAGAAGTAAATGCCAATTCTTTTCAAGTCACCCAGACTGTACTTGGTTTTGTCCTAAAATATTTTCTGGAAAAGAGACAAATAAGTTATGACTCAAGAACCTTTCTAGCCTTCAGAATCAGTGATTCTTCACCATTAACAACCCCTAAACATCAACTAATATAAACAGTTAAGAAAATAATCTATGGGAAGAAGGGAGTATGTATGATATTTACTGGTGTTATCCAGAAAACGTCACCGTGTTTGCAATGAGGAATCCCTTTGCTGTTCAAATGCCCACAAGAAAGTGATTTGTCCCACCAGTCTCAGAAAATGGGGATCCCGTAACCATCCCAGAAAGGCTGTGGTCAGCAGAGAAAGCTGAGCACAGCAAAGAGAGGCTGCAGGCTGGGACAGGAGAGTGACTGGAGAGAGACAGCTGCAGGGCCGTGCTCTCAAAGGCCACCAGGGTTAACAGCTAAGGGAAACGGACAGCGTTTTGCAGGACAAGCTAGAGAGCATCAAAGCCCTCTTTGTAAATCATCTGCTGAAGACTCCCCTTGGAAACGGTTCAAAAGCAGAAACTCAGGAGCAATGGCCTTAAAACCAGCCAAAGAGGGCTACACCCTTGCCTTTGAGAAACAAGAACCAAACAGAGCAGCCAAAAGAATGTTAGCAAAATCTGGGACAAGAAAAGTGCAGGCAAGGATAGAGAAGTGACCATTGCTTTAACCCCTTTAGTAAAGAGGTGCTATAATTTAATATCAGAATCTACTGTATAGTTAGTATTCACTCCAATAAACAAACATTCTATGTTGCTCTCTAATCAGAGTGGAGATTCTGCCATCCTTTATACAATTTTTAAAAATAATGGTAAGAATAGCTTTTCAAATTTATGAATGTTTCATAGGTACCAGGTACTGCAGTAAGTGCTTCAAAGCCTATCTCATTTCTCAACAGGACCCTAGGAAGCGGGTACCATCATTATTCCTAATTCATGGAGAAGGAAAGTTGGACTCAGAGAGCTTAAAGAGCCCTTCTAGGTCACATAAAGGGGGACAGAACCAGGATCTGAACCCAGAGATATTGAAACTAACTACAAGAGCAGATACTTTCAAAAGCCAGTACAGATTATCTGGGGATCTTGTGAAAATTGCAGGCTCTCAGACCACACCCCCCGAGTTTCAGATTCAGTGGGATTGTGGTGGAGTCCAGGATCTCAAGCACCCCCCAGATGATTCTGGTGGGCGTGGTCTGGGAGCGCACTTTGCTGATGGCTTCACCAGACCATAACGCCTCTTTTGCTAATTTTCAAAAAGTTCCACATTAAAGATATCACTCCAGGTGTTATGTATGCATAGCTGGACTGGGCCAACCCCAGATGTCACAGTCAAGGTCAGGAATCCCAGAATGGGCCGATGCAGGTCAGCAGCTGCTACTCCTTGGAGAATGTTTCTCTCATGGCTTCTTTCTGCCTGGTTTGTTCAACATGAACGATACAGTATTTTCTCCCTTTACCTCATTGTACTGAACTTTGCTTTATTGTGCTTCATGGATATTGTGTGTTTTACAAACCAAAGGTTTGTGGCAACTCTGTGTTAAGCAAGTCTATGGGCACCATTTTTCCAACAATATTTGCTCAGTTCATGTCTCTGTCGTATTTTGGTAATTCTCACAACATTTCAAATATGCTCATTATTGTTATATTTGTCATGATAATCTATGATCAGTGATGTTTGATATTACTGTTGTAATTGACTTGGGGTGCCACAAACCCCATCCAAATAAGATGGCAAACTTAATCAATAAATTGTGTTCTCACTGCTCCACCTACCAGCCATTCCACCATTTCTCTCCCTCTCCTCAAGTCTCCCCCTTCCCTAAGACACAGCAATCCTGAAGTAATAACCCTACAGTGGGCTCTGAGTGTTCAAGTGAAAGGAAGAGTTGTACATCTCTCATTTTAGATCAAAAGCTAGAAATGATTAAGCTTAGTGAGGAAGGTATATTGAAAGCTGAGACAGGATGAAAGCTAGGCCTCCTGGTGCCAAAGAGTTAGCCAAGTTACAGGTGCAAAGAAAAGTTCTTGAAGGATATTAAAAGTGCTACTCCATTGAAAACATGACTCATAAGAAAGTGAAACAGCCTTATTGCTAATATGGAGGATGTTTTAATGGTCTGGATAGAAGACCACACCAGTCATAACATTCCCTTAAGCCAAAGCCTAATCCAGAGAAAGGCCCTAACTCTCTTCAATTCCATGAAGGCTGAAAGATGTGAGGAAGCTAGCAGAGGTTGTTCCATGAGGTTTAGGGAAAGAGGTCATCTCCATAACATAAAAGTGCCACATGAAGCAGCAAGTGCTGATGCAAAAGCTGCAGGAGATGATGCAGAAGATCTAGCTAAGATACTTCATGAAGGTGGTTACACTAAGCAACAGATTTTCAATGCTGATGAAACAGCCTTGCATTGGAAGAAGATGCCATCTAGGACTTTCATAGCTAGAGAGGAGGAGTCAATGCCTGGCTTCAAAGCTTCAAAGGACAGGCTGACCCTCTTTTTTAGGGGCTGATGCAGCTGACAACTTTCAGTTGAAGTCACTGCTCATTGACCACTCTGAAAAATCCTAGCCCTTAAGAAAGATGCTACCTCTATAAATGGAACAACAAAGCCTGGATGACAGCACATGTGTTGACAACATGGTTTACTGAATATTTTAAGCCCACTGTTGAGAACAACGGCTCAGAAAAGATTTCTTTCAAATTATTACTGACATCTTGTCACCCAAGAGCTCTGATCAAGATGTACAACAAGATTAGCAACGTTTTCATGACTGCTAATACAACATCCATACTGTAGACCATGGATCAAGGAGTCATCTTGACTTTCAAGTCTTATTATTTAAGAAATAGATTTTATAAGGCTCTAGCTGCCATAGATAGTGATTTCTCTGATGCATCTGGACAAAGTACATTGAAAACCTCTGGAAAGGATTCACCGTTCTAGATGGTGAATTAAGAACGTTTGTGATTCATGGGAAGAGGTCAAAATATCAACATTAACAGGGATCTGGAAGAAGTTGACTCCAACTCTCACGGACGACTCTGAGGGGTTCAAGACTTCAGTGGAGGAAGTAACTGCAGATGTGGTGGAAAAAGCAAGAGAACTAGAATTAAAAGTGGAGCCTGAAGATGTGGCTGAATTGCTGCAATCTCAAGGTAAAATTTTAATGTATGAAGAGTTACTTCTTACGGATGAGCAAAGAAAGGGGTTTCTTAAAATGGAGTCTACTCCTAATGAAGGTGCTATGAAGATTGTTGAAATAACAACAAATGATTTAGAATAGTACATAAACTTAGTTGATAAAGCAGCAGCAGAGTTTGAGAGGACTGAGTCCGACTTTGAAAGAATTTTTAATTACTGTGGATAAGTAAAAGGAAATCTACAGATTTGGTGCAATGCCTCTCAAATTGCCAATGGCATTTTTCACAGAGCCAGAAAAAAATTTTTTTTAATTTGTATGGTGACACAAAAGACCCCGAATAGCCAAAGCGATCTTGAGAAAGAAAAATGGAGCTAGAGGAATCAGGCTCTCTAGCTTCAGACTATACTACAAAGCTACATTAGTCAAATTAGAATGACACTGGCACATAAAGAAAAATATAGATCAATGGAACAGGATAGAAAGTCTACAAATAAACCCATGCACCTATGGTCAATTAATCTAGGACAAAAGAGGCAAGAATATACAATGGAGAAAAGACACTGTCTTCAATAAATGGTGCTGGGATAACCAGACAGCTACATGTAAAAGAATGAAATTAGAACACTCTGTAACACCATACACAAAAATAAACTCAAGATGGATTAAAAACCTAAATGTAAGACCAGATACTATAAAATTCCTAGAGGAAAACATAGGCAGGACTCTCTGATATGAATCACAGTAATATCTTTTTGGATCCATCTCCTAGGGTAATGGAAATAAAAACAAAAATAAACAAATGGGACCTAATTAAAAGCTTTTGTACAGCAAAGGAAACCATAAAGAAAAATGAAAAGACAACCTACAGAATGGGAGAAAATATTTGCAAACAATGCAACCGACAGGGATTAATCTCCAAAATATACAAACAGCTCAATAGCAAAACAACACACACAAAAAAAAAAAAATCAAAAAATGGGCAGAAAACCTAAATAGACATTTCTCCAAAGAAGACACACAGATGACCAAAAGGCACATTAAAAGATGCTCAACATCACTAATTAGAAAAATGCAAATCAAAACTACAATGAGGTATCACCTCACACCAGTCAGAATGGCCATGATCATAAACTCTACAAACAATAAATACTGGAGAGGGTGTGGAGGAAAGGGAACCCTCTTGTACTGTTGGTGGGAATGTAAATTGATACAGCCACTATGAGGAACAGTATGGAGTTTCCTTAAAAAACTAAAAATAGAACTACCATATGATCCAGTGATCCCACTCCTGGGTGTACATCTAGAGAAAACCATAATTAGAAAAGATGCATGCACCCTAGTGTTTACTGCAACATATTTACAATAGCCAAGACATGAAAGCAATCTAAATGTCCATCAACAGATGAATGGATAAAGAAGATGTGGTGCATATATACAATGGAATACTAATTAGCCATAAAAAAGAATGAAATGATGCCATCTGCAGCAACATGGATGGACCTAGAGATTATCATACTAAGTGAAGTCAAAGACAAATATCATATGATATCACTTATATGTGGAATCTAAAAAAAAATGATACAAATGAACTTATTTACAAAACAGAAAACAGATACAGAAAACAAACTTATGGTTACCAAAGGGGAGCTGTTGAGGGGAGGGATAAATTAGGAATTTGGGAGTAACATATACACACTACTATATATAAGATAGATAATCAACAAGGACCTACTATGTAGCACAGGGAACTCTACTCAATATTTTGTAACAACCTATATGGGAAAAGAATCTGAAAAGGAATATATAGATATATATAGTGTTAACATAACTTTTGTATGCACTGAGAAAAATGACTCACTTTACTCACTTTACTGCAATACTCACTTTATTGCAGTGGTCTGGAACCGAACCCGTCATATCTTCAAGGCATGCCAGTATTTCAAAAGAGAAGGCAGCAGAAAACATTACAGAAGAGATAGCTACTAAAACCATAAGAAGGATTAAGAAAACATATAATCTCACTCCAACTTGCTCTCTTCCTATTCAGCAAAATGAATCCAAGCACTGAAAGTTTCAACTCGAAGACATCAAGAGTCTCCACACCACCGTCCCTTTTATTTTACATTTAATAAGATTTTTAAACTAAAAGTCAAACACACATTAGGATGTAAGGTTATTTTTAAATGTATGAATCTTGATCAATATAGCCAGTTCAAGAAATGACTTAATGTCAAATGGGACTATTTTATCTTATTGGGAACAGGGTTTTGTGGTTTGATTTTGTTGCTTTGTTTTGGCTGGGAACTCTGTCTGAAGATTATCTACTTTTTCCTAACAGAGTTTTATTTCTTAGTAGGTTTCTCATACCAATGTCACCACTGATTCTGTATTACTTTAGAAAATGGATTTTCTAAGTAAAATTTATCCAGAATTTGCTATAACCTCTTGCTAATGCTTTTTATTAACTGCAAAAGTTACAACTGATAAAACTGACATGACTTTACTGAAATGATATATTTTTCCAATTTCCCTACAATGAACATGGTACCCTTTATCTAAAGCTAATAAAATGCTTATCTAATATCTCTATATTGCTAGCTTAACAGTGCCACCTATTATTAGTCACATTGAGTTTTAGAATGAGTTTATTAAATACTGTTCTTTGGCAACAATTTTGACTTGTCATAAAAAGTTAAGTTTCTTCATGCTGCATAATGAAAATGATGTAAGAGGTCACAGAATTATAAGCTTCTCTCTACTGACATCCTCCAATCTGTGCAGCACAGTGTAATCACTCCTGCATTTCTAGAATAATGTTTTCTAAAGTCTCTTTTTGTTGCACTTCAAAAAGTGCTGCTTAATGACAGAAGACGGCACTAAAAAGCCATTTTTCCTCTATGCATTCTGTAGTATTAAAGCCAGTATTTTTACCATCATAAGTTACAATTTTCACTTTATCCACTTTAATAAGCTCTGTCATCTCTCTGAATTCAGCCTCACTCCATACAGAAGTCCACACGTTATCACAGAATGTGTACATATGTGCAGAGCCTCTGGAATGTTGACTCTGTCCCTGAGTGTCGGTGCCAGAGCTCAATTTTTAGCCTTATCACACTGAAGTGGGACTTGAAGGGTGAGTTGGGGATGATCTATTAAGACGGTAGGAACTTATCTGCACCCTCCTGAAGACTGTTTCCTAAAGTGCATTTCTGTATAACTGATATGCTACCACTTAAGAGAAAGAAATTCTTGAAGTCCTGGGGGACAGAGCAACACAGCCATGACTCAACAGGAGGTGCCTGCTTTCCCCAATGGCCCCTTCAGCAGCCCCAGAGACTGCAGAGCTGGGTCAGTGACCCAGAAGTACTCACAGAACCTGGCAGTGAAACCACACCAGGAAGCAAGGAGACCTCCACCATTGTCTTTAAAACAAGACAAATCTCACAGTCCCCAAGCATTAGAATGATAAAGCCTATGCAGTTCTTTTGGCAAATGAAGTAGAGAACATACACAGCTTTCTTTTCTGTAGTGGCTAGAATGACCACTTTACACTTTAAAAAAAAAAAAAAAAAAAAAAGTTTTTCAGATTTTTAAATCTTTAAAATAATATGGATTAGGGGAACTCCCAACCTCTTTATAAAACAGCAGTGTTCGTCAAACACCAAGTTACATAAATTTGGTGGGCCACGCAAGAACTAAGAAGCTGATACTTCTATGTAAATCTGTAGGTAATCGATGGGTGAAGAAACTTGGAATACTCTAAAAGCTGATGATTGGGACAAAAAAGATATCAAACTTATTCAGAATCTAAGAACATCATGCTTCTTGACGTAATTTAGAATTTTAAAACTGAAAAGGGCTTAAAAGAGCATCTAATAAAACCTCTTTATTTCACAGACGAGGAAACTAGTTTATGGTTGGCCCAAAGTCTTATGGTTTCTTTTTCTGCTTTATCATTCAGCGAAGTTTACATTCAAGCAGAGCAAAGACCTTGTTAGAGATTTTCGTTTGATAAGCTGGCATCTTGAAACCGAGAGTGAAGAATCTGATTTTAACACAGATGACACCTAAAGGCCAACAGATTTTGAAAATGGAAACTACAATGCCAAAGTACAGGGTGAGAAGTAAGATCAGAGCTGGGCTGTTTTACAGTGATCATAAGTGAACTGGCAGGAAATCCGCATTTCGGTGACAAATAAAATCATCCTTAGAATGCATGGAATGTTGGGCCAGAGAGAAACCTTAGGACTCATCTAGTTTAAGCCCCTCTGCACAGATGAGGAAACTGAGGGTCAGAGAGTGAAAGTTACTCACTTATCCACATTCACACAGCTCGTTCAGAGCAGAGTCAGGCCTAGCATTCAGGGGGCCCATGACCGTTCCGTCAAGTCAAGCTGCCTTGCAGAACCCATATTAAGGTGCCGATTCTGAGACCTGAAAAAAAGAGGTCAGATCTTAAGGATGTGAAAGCAAGCAGCAGAGGATGTCTTTGGTTTTTTATATACTCTTTCCAGATCTTTAAACGTATGAAAGCCAGGGTCAGTGAGTCACAGGTTAATAACAGGAGTGGACTTTGTGATAGGGAAGGGAAGGCAATACAGAACTGGGAAGAGAAAATAAAGAATCTCAGCTTCCCATTCCTCACTCAAGATAGTGACAAAGCTCCCGATGGAGGCAGTGTACTCAGTATGAATTTGCAACAGTAAAGCTGTGAGTGCAGTAAGTGCCTTATTTCTATTTATTTGAAATAAAACATCTATCCAAAAGTAAGGCCCCATTTCTACCATTATCTGGGCTCCTACCCATGGCTACGCAAAGGTCTCCAGGGGTTTTTCGACATCAAAAAATTTTTACAGATGCCCCCTCTGTCCATCTCTCCGTACTCGTTGTTGTTGGGATGGCTCCTGCCCAAACCCCCAGGATTCCTAGCAATCAAGGGACTCCGCTACATCAGTGCCCTTGGGGCCTCGGAATCATTGCTAAGCTGCCTGGGGGCAACAATGCCTGGGATACACCAGCTACCATCCTCTGGAGTTCCACCCCTTCCACATCCTGTCTTTATTTAAAATATTGATATTTGTTCATCATGGATTTTTTTGCATTAATTTTAACTTTTTAAAATCTTGCAATAAAATATAATTACCTTGATTACTGAGGGTTTTTTTAGAGTCCTCTCAAATTTTATGCCTGAGTCAGTTGCCTCACTTGCCTCACCCTAGTCCCAGCCTTGTCCTTCCCTTAAGGCACGTGAGAGTGGGTCACAGGTCATCAGCTTTCATGGGAGCCATGGACCATGACCCTCTGTCTCCTCCCCAGGCCAGGAGGAGACTCTCTGTCCATCACTTTCCATCTCCCCAACCTTCTACTCGCCTACCCTCTCCAGAAAAGCAAAAGCCAGCAGCTGAAGGAGGGCCAGGGAGCCACTTCAAGCACCTCATCTTCAGACCCATCTACAACCTTCCTCAAGGCAAGGAAGTCAAAGTTAGGCTTAGAATGGAGATAGGGAAGGATGACTGGGAGGAAAATGATAAAGAGCCACAAACACAAAATAAACATCTCATCACGAATCGTCTCCAGGAGTCGCAACAAGGAAAGAGATGTGCACAACTATGTGTGAAAAGAAAGATGTCTTCAGGAGAGAAAATCAACTTTGAGTAAATGCTCTCTCCAGTGGTGACAATAACATTTTTTGTTTTAATAAAGGAAAACCAAGAGTGATGGTGAGTGAAGGAAGACGGTGAAAGAAACCCAGACTATCAAAAACTTATCAGCATATTTCCAAGCTCTGGGGTCAAAACAAAACTTTAAATTACAGATTGTCTATGAAAATGTAGGAAATGCAATAAGAGGAGATACGATCTGGGAGGAAATCGATGTGGAGTGTAGAGCCAAAAGGAGTCGATGATCAGGTTAATGAAGAGTCAGGAGGGAGAAGGTGGAGAAAATGTAAGAAAAATGAAGTGAGAAGAAAATAAAGTGAAAAAAATGTCTCCAGTAGTCAAATTGGCTTAGAAAGAAGAGAAACAAACTCTGCCCAAGGAGGCATGAGATCACTAAAAAATTCAGTCTGATCAATCTTTCTCTCCATGAACAGACCACAGGAGATATTAGCCAGAATGGAAGCTTTGGAAGGGAACTGGGGACAGAAACTGGTCACATTGCTGGATTTGAGGAGACACAGTGGGTGTGAATGTTCTGTTTAAGGCTTCTAAAGGGACATGCTAAGGGGGAGAAGGATATGTGTGGAGAGGTGCGGTTAAGTGAGGATTCTCAAGGAGAGGCTAACATAGACATGCTCGAGTCCAGAAAGAAGCAAGTCCTAAGAAGGTGCAGAGGACGAGGGGAAAAGGCAAAGAGAGGAAGAGAGAGAAAACAGGAATGAAGACAGGTAAGCATGAAAGAAACAGAAAAAGCGCTCAGTGGTTTTAAACAACACTCTTTTGAAAACCTGTTAGAAGAGCAGAATTTACTGTCTGAGAACTTACCAATATATAAAGTACCCTACACCCCAATACTGTCAGCTCCGAAAAGCGGAAACCCACATCCTGAGCTTCTTTGCTCCGTTCTGTCGGTCAAGGGCAGCTCTCCAGCTGCTGGGCTGGAAGGGAACATATTCCCCAGAAGCCCAAGCTTTGCTATTATCTGCTATCTTAGTAAAAGCATGTTCCCACTTTGCTTTTGGAATGGTATTCTTTGTCACACAGGCAGTTTTAAAAGCTCTTGCAAGCAGGTAAAACAAGTTTCTGTTAGGTATCTAATATAATCCAACACATGGAAATCATAAGAGAGTTTGACAGTTCCTTTTTGTTTCTAAATCAGAAATAGTCATCTGTGGTAAGTCAGTAAAATAATACCAATATAATTCCGTATTATGCCTTCAGCTCTTTTTCTACAGGGTCTATTTTTTAAGCCAGAATATGAAATCAAAAGTTATAAATTGTTCTATGTAGTTTATTTTTCCATCGCCTCTAACATCTGACAGTAAAGAGACAGATTTTTGTAAGATGTTGGACTCGTTTCCAAAAATGCGTCGTATGCATTTTTACAACATGTCTACTAAGAAAGTGTGACTTCACATGATCCTTAGTGGTTTTGTGATTTGTTTCTTGACCCTTATTCCTATATTTTGCACAACAGTTTAATAATACTTTGACTAATCAATTGAGACAGGGGATGGGTAAATATAACTTGTTATTAGGTCATTTCCCAGGCTAACAGATTGAATTTCTCCATGTATATACATAGACATAAACACCTTCAATAATCTAAAAAACGTTATGAATAGATGAGAAATACCATAAACATATTCTCTACATTGTTGTCATTTCAGTATTATCTTATGGTGGGAACTCAGAGCTTGCAACACTCAACATAAATGCTGCCAGCAATTTATTTATTTTTATTAAGACTTTACTTTTTAGAGCAGTTTAAGGTTCACAGCAAAATTGACTGGAAGGTACAGATTTCCCATATACCCCTGCTCCCTCACATATACAGCCTCCCCAATTATCAGCATCCCCCACCAGAGTGGTACCTTTGTTACCACTGATGAACCTACATTCACATATCGTTATAACCCAGAGTCCATAGTTTACGTTACAGTTCACTCTTGGTGTTGTACATTCTATGGGTTTGGACAAATGTGTAACAACACGTATCTATCGTTATGGTATTACACAAAGTATTTTCACTGACCTGAAGTTCCTCTGTGCTCTGGCTATTCATCTCTCCCTCCCCGCAGCCTCAGACAACCACTAAGCTTTCTACTGTCTCCATAGTTTTGGGGTAAGAACGTCATATAGCTAGAATCATTCATTATGTAACCTTTTCAGATTGGCTTCTTTCACTTCAGAAATATGCACTTAAGCTTCCTCCATGTCTTTTCGTGGCTTAACAGCCCACTTCTTTTTAGCAATGAATGATATTCCATTGTCTGAATGTGCCACAGTTTATTTATTCGCCTACTGAAGATATCGTGGTTGCTTCCAAGTTTTGGTCATTATACATAAAGCTTCTATAAACATTCATGTGCAGGTTTTGGGGGGAAAATAAGTTTTCAAGTCCTTTGGGTAAATACCAAGGAGCATGATTCCTGGATCAAACGGTAAGCGTATTTTAGTTTTGTAAGAAATTGCCAAGTTGTCTTCCAAAGTGGCTACACCATTTTGCATTCCCACCAGCGATGAATGAGAGTTCTTACTGCTCCACAACCGCATCAGCATTTGGTGCCGTCACTGTTCCAGATTTTGGTCATTCTGATAGGTGTGCGGGCAATTTATTTAATAAGGAAAAATGATAATCCTCAAAAGATGGTTTTGTTGAATAAACAATTCTTTAAAAAAAATTAACAGTTAAATCCCTGCTACATAATTTGCTTCCAAATACTGCAACAGATAAATTATAATAAACTTCACAGATAAATATCAAGATGTAAGAAGAGTGTGAGTGATAGGCACTGCGCCTCTAAACCTGTCAGCAATTCATGAGACCTTCAGTTTGCTTATCTCCATACCAGTAATACAATGACTGTTCAATCTCAGTGGAACTACCATTGGATTTGGAGCCAGATAACCCAGATTCTAATACCATCTAACTTTGCCTCTCTCCCTTTCCTCCTGAATGAAATGAAAGACTTGGACTGATCAGGCCTAGGGGGGTCGAGTAGGTAAGTTAAATAAGTGAAGCAAGAGCTTCCCTGGTGGCGCAGTGGTTGAGAGTCCGCTTGCCAATGCAGGGGACACGGGTTCGTTCCCCGGTACGGGAAGATCCCACATGCCGCGGAGCGGCTAGGCCCGTGAGCCATGGCCGCTGAGCCTGCATGTCCGCAGCCTGTGCTCCACAACGGGAGAGGCCACAACAGTGAGAGACCCGCGTACCTCAAAAAAAAAAAAAATGAGTGAAGCAAGCAAGATGGGGACTGCGAGAAGCTAGGAAGCTCCTGCCACAAAGAAAGAGGGAACTGTGCAATCGACTGATGCCACGTGGAGTGTGTATCTCATTTTGCCGAATCTGCAGATTTTCCATGAGAAGCCAGAAATCTAGATTGAATACGATATTTCCTAATTTTTATCTATTGGAAACACGTTTTAAAATTTCAAAGATACTCTAAGCATGGGACTTCTACTTCTCACCAAGATGGAGGAGCAGGGATCAAACTTATCTTCCCACTTGAAATAAATAAAAATAGACTAAATATATGAAACAATGGACACTGGACATCAGTCAATGAAGGACACTGACCTCTGAGAAATGGAAAATGAGGTAAGCCCTACAACTGCCCCAGCTTGAGACTGTCACAGCAATGCAGTGAATAAAGAATAGTCTTTCCAACGAAGAGTGTGTGCTGGGATAATTCAGTATTCATATGAAAAAAAAAATGAACTTCCATCTATGGAACCATAGATACAGAACATAGATCATGTTCAAAAATTGACTTAACATGGATGTAGATCCTAATGTAAAACCTAAATTATAAAACTTCTACAAGTAAACATAGGAGGAAACCTTTGTAATTATTATGATTTTTAGATGAATCTCAAAATAATTATGCTGAGTGAAAGAAGCCAGACATAAAAGGAGTACATACAGTATGATTCCATTCAGAAATTCGTAGTTCACAAAACTCATACTAATCTATAGTGACAGAAAGTAGATCAGTGATTGCCTGCAGGGGCTAAGGACAGGAAGGAGGGATTACAAAGGGCAATGAGAAAACTTTCCGTGGTTAAGAATATGTTAATTATCTTGATTGTAAAGATGGTTTCACAGGTATATACCTGTGAAATATCAAATTGCATACTTTAAATACGTGCAGTTTATTGTGTCACAATTATACCTCGATAAAATGTTCACACACACACACACACACACTCACACAAACACATACAGATACCAAGCGGCCAAACAAAACCCAATTGTTGGCAAAATCTGGCATGCTAGCTGCCAGTTTTCAATTTCCATGTTCAATGGCATCTGGAGTCACTTCCAGTGAACTGTCATTGTTTGAAATTTACCCAAGGCTAAAGCTAAAATTCAGTTTCCACAGACAGTGGATGTAACTACATAAAGGCATTCTAGAAAATATTTGCAGTTGAAAAGTTGAATATATTGAATGCGTGTATTAGCATGTATTAATTATTGAATATTTATATTGTGGCATAATTCATAAAACAGATTGTTCGTTTTCAACAGATTTTGTTTCACTGTAATTTGGTTGAGCCTATAATTTTCTCAGTGCTCAAGCGGGTAAGAAGTGCAAACCTCTTGTGCTACATTCCAGGACAATTAAATCACAATGTCGCACGGAATGCTATAGAAGACGTTCTAAGACCATCTCCCTTTTCCCACAATTCTGACATTTAGCAGTGCTTTAGGATTTGTGTATTATGTGAGCAATAGTCGCATAATCAATGGGTTTGGGGCTTTGTTCACTCTATAGTCACAGAAGCACTGTTCTCAGAGTGTCTACATGTATCTATATCCACATAGACATGCACCTATACAAACAGAGTCACATTACACCACATAAACAGGTGTACAAACAAACCCATATGCACCCATCATCAAGATACAATGTCTAATCCCAGCATGAATGTGTAATATATATCATATGAAGAGAACATAGGTGCCTATTTTCCTATTTTTCTTGGATATATTCTTGGATATATGGGTATATATCATTGCTCATAAACAATTTTTCAGGGTTAAACTGAAATTGCTAAAAGGACTTGGAAACAGAGGTTGTCCAGTAACCAAGTAGTCATAACGCTGCCCACCAGTATCAGTTTTCATTTGCCATCAGACAAGCCTAAAAGTGCTGGAGTTGATACAAGCTAGTCCCACAGGTAAGAAGAGTAGCAACGTATTTTGTGGTGGACTGCTACATGAAAAGGGGCCTGAGGAATGTCACTTGCTCTGCATCAAAACAATACAACAAAAGGATGTACTGTCCTTGGGTCACCCCCATTTCGGTCAGCTTAGTGTGGGTGGAGCCCCACAAAACCCCATCTGGAATGTTGGCCATTTGTTCAGAGGCACCATTTGCAAACTACTTGCTTTCTTGTTCTTCTTTAAATTGCAGTTTAGAAAAAATGCTGGAGGCATTAAGAATGTTTAGACACAGGACAATTTTCATAGCTCAAATTTCAGGTAGAATAAATGTCTTCTGTCCCTTGTTCGTGGAAGTCCAGACAAGTCCTTAATAGGAAAGGTAGACAACACTTCTTTACAGCTGTCCACCACCTCCCTCCTTCTGCTCCCGTTAATTAATACTGATTAACACACACTCTAATTTCATTTCTGAACAATTCATTCAATATCTGACCACTGGAAGATTATAATGACCATCTTTAAAACAGATAATTAGGGAAAACGACCATTTTCTTGCTTAAGGCACACTGAAGAAAACTGGTCTAAGGCGCTAAGGGCAAGTTTAAAGATCTTTCTAATTGAGCATGCTTCCGCAAATGCACTGCAGGTGGATTTTCTCCTCTCGATTCTTAAGGGGAACATACATTTTAAAAATACATATATGATTTAAAATACATATAGTATTGAATTAAAACCCATAAGAAATAACTAAAACATGAAAACACAGCAGTCACTCCTGAGTACTAAATGTAAATTGATAGGATTGTTAGTCCCAGAAAGGCCCTAAAGTAGAGTATCTTTCTAAAAGAGCAAAGAAATCTAAGTTGCATAAACACTTCTGTTGCTAAGATGGCAGTGAGAATTCAATTCTCTGATAAAGAAAATACCTCTTGCCTCCTGAGATAATAGAACAGCCAATATTGATGCACCATGTATTATGTGCTAGGTGCTACTCTAAACATCTCATGTACATTGACTCATGCAGTTCTCAGAACAATGCTACGACATAGGCACTATTATTTGCCCCACTTTCTAGATGAGGAATCTGAGGTAGACAGCAGTTGAGAAACTTGCCCATCACACAGCTTATTAGCGGCAGACACAAGATTTGACCTTGCTAGTCTGGTTCCAAAATTAAAGTCCTTAAACACCATACTATCTTGCCCTTTGAGGCTACAGAGCAGTACCTTACCCACCAAGACCAATGTCCCCCACTAACTGACTGCATGCAAGGTCTAGCTGTTTGCATGTGGTCACTTAATTCACTTCTAGCCAGCTCTGTGCTCTGCTGTGCGGCTAAGAAACCCCACCATTCCAGCTCTGTCCACTTAGCTTTCTGCAAACAATCTTTAAAAATGAAAACTGTTTGATACTATTGTTCACTTACATTTAAGAGTAAGCAGGCTATGGGCTTCCCTGGTGGCGCAGTGGTTGAGAGTCCGCCTGCTGATGCAGGGGGGCTATAAGAGCACATTGTGATGGGAAGCTATTGTTTGAAAAACACATTTTTTTAAAAGAGGACTCCTGGGAATGAGAAGTGCAGCTCCAGAGGCAAGAGGAGAGCACTGGAAGGAGAACAATGAGTAAAAGTTAAAATATTATTTTCTATAGCAAATTTGTAATAAAACGCTCTGAACACTCTTCTCTGGGATCCCATTCCCACTTTTTCTTAGCTTTGGAGTTGACCTCCGTCTCCAACGCCCCATCCCTCTTCTCTGCCACCTCTCCTCTATCGCAAGCCGTCTATCCTGTCTTACGACCACCTCCTTTGCAAACACCTCTCTCATTAGACTTTCGGGTTGTTTCGGGGTTGTGTGATCCCTAAATCATGTCTTTCACGCCTGGGTGGGAAGGTGGAGAAGAGCAGGTTAAGCCAGGGTCCACAAACAACAGAATCTAGCCTTTTCCAACTCCTAGCGTGGAACGGGCCTAGGGTACAGCAGGTACAGATGTGAAATACTCCTGATTAAAAGAGCAGTTGTTGGAGCATTGATTGGCCAACCTCAGAAGCACTTGCCATCCAAGGTGGTAACCAAAGGACTCTCTGGAAAGAAGTCACCTCCTGTCTGATCTTCAGTATCTGGACCATCACTTGTCTAAGCTGCCCTGGGAAGTGTCAGCAGCTCATGACAGCAGTTGGAAGAAGCTAGGGTCTGAGAGGACTTCCAGCTTATGCCATGAGGCAGGGAAGCTGGAGGGGAGGGTCGGCCAACCCCTTCCTAGCCATAGAGTGACCCGTCTCTATTACCTCCAAGGAGAAATCACAAAGGTTATTTTGCTTCCTGAGTGAACAAAAATTCTTCTGGAAAAGTAGGCTTAAAAGTGGAAAGTCCTAAATCAGAAATCCTCTTACAGGGCTGTGGGTGTTTCTCTGTATCCAGGCAACTGCTGACTGATTGCATAATATTCAGCTCTTAGTCGGTGCTGCCTTTTAGGCCTTAGCCTGCCTGACCCAACAGCTGCTTAACCTGGCTCCAAAACTTTATAACTTTATTTTGAACAAATCTCAAACAATTTCATTTGACTTTTCCCAGCTCGACTATGCAACTCAAAATTTGTTTTAAATTTTACGGTCCTTTCTTTCCCCCTTCTCTCTGTCTCTCTCTCCCCCCCTTTCTCTCCTACCCCTTCTTACAGCTGTAGCTTCGGAATCTGAGTTGGTTTTCTTTAGGCAGCAGATTTTGCGATGCAAAAGAATGGAAGTTTGCAGAAGGGAAGGGGGTAAAGCAGGGAGAAGGTTTACTAACTCTTTGGATCCCTCCAGAACAAGCTAAAACCTAATACTATATAAATACTGAAGTGCACAGTAGAGTCAAAGTATTCAATAAACATTTACTGTGAATGGAAGCATTAGGGAAGGCTTAGGCCCTGCCTGAATTCCCATGAAATTTGTAAATATTTCTTTCATTTGTTCTCCATTTACAATTAGTTGCGGTCAAGCTGATCAAAGCCAAAAGAGGCCTGTTGCATGTGAACCCGCATCCCTCACAATGACATCCACGAAGCAGAATGAAATATGGAATATCGGGTTTCCACGGATGTATGAACTTGTAAAAAATCTGAAAGAATAGGAGGTTTTTCACACTGAGTAATGTGAAACATTTGGTGCAGACTGTAGGCCTCTGAAGAGGGAAAGGGAGAGCCCAAATCTATCAGGCTATAAAACAGAAGCGGGCCCAGGCCAACATTAGGGTCTTCCCCGGTAGGCAGGCATCCAGTGATTTAGCTGTCACAGGCTCTCCACCCTCTGGACCCCCCTCTGGAGGTCCTGGCAAAGAAGCCCCTTGGGCAGGGGGAGAGAGGAGGCACCCAGGGCTCGGCCTGGGATAACAGCTTTTCAGCGGCCCACACTCCACTCCATCCCACTCCCTTGCGTTCTGTTGCTGGACTGTTGAATTACTGCTCTCCCACCCCTGCCAAATATACACACCCCTCTATACTGATGCATTCACACATTTCCAATCAGAGAGGGGTTAACGTACTTGATACGTACTTAGACAGGATCTTCTACACACAGTCGAAGTCAATGAAGAACCCCTAGTGAATCCGGAAGTATATAGTAGCACAAAGCCTCAAAAAGCCACATATACTGTTCCCTGGCTCACTTGAGCGTCCCCTCTTTCTTTTCTCTCTTTCCTCATGCAGACCTTCTCCTCCCATAAAGCCCGCATCACTGTCAGCTGGGGCTGTGCTCTCCTTTTGTAACAATTCAGAGCGTTTTGGCTGTTTTTTAGTTCCTATTTTCAGCCCATAATGGAGTCGGAGGCGGGACATGAAGGGGCAGGGCTTTAGCAGTTTACATTCTTTTACCCCCAGAAGTGCCTAAGGCCATGAGGCAATGTCTGCTTCCTTACTGGAAAACTGAGCAGCCACTACGCCAGCTCAAATAAAAGACCTCAGGATAATGCATGAATACTCACAAGGAAATAAGCAAAGGCTACTGCCAAGGCCTTCAAACCAGCAAAGGCAGGCAGCCTGGTATCACGTGCAGCTCTTTGAGAAACACAAACAAACCTCCCTCCTTCCACTCCTCACCCTCCCCTCACCCAAGGGCCCTGTAATTCCACCATCTCTCCTCGCCAGACTGGTGAGGGGGGCATATTTTGTTCAAGGTGCATCCCAGCTGCAAAGCACCAGGAGCAAGAGAAAGGCTGAAATCCACTATATTTTACTAAGGTGGGGAAAGGTTTGTAAGGATTAAAGATTGGGAGTAGGCAGGCGTAAACAAATGCTAAGAGAACTGAGTCATTGCGAGAATCCAGCCTCCCCCATGGAATCACGCATACACCCCTCCTGCTCTCCACCAGTAGCCTGTACAAACGAAGGATGATACAGGAGAAAGATCAGGAATATAGTGTCACCTTTGAACTGAAAGCCACTCTGTGATACCAAGCTGTTCCTTCAAGGGGAGTTCTCCAAAGCTCTGGGTTGAAGGTGACCTGGGCTTCTACAGCCAAACGGAAAGCTCCTCCCCTGGACTGGGGAGAACAACAACAGTACAGCAGTGTGGGAGGGTGAAACCTTAATGTTCATGGAATCAAAATAGAGAGAAAACCTTAACTTGACCTTGCATGGAGGCCTTCAGCTTAGAAGAACTGAATCAGCCCAAACGTTTCAGAATTTGTAAGGCAGGACAGAAGGAGAACAATTTTAAACAGTGTCACAAATAGTCTCCAAAGACCTTGTGAAAACAAGTAGCTGTACCAAAAACCATATTTTGACAATCTGATCACAGATGATTTGAAACATGATGGGTTAGGTTTGCTTACAAATGAATATGAGTTGATAGTTTTGAAAAGGAGATCTGCAAATGGAGATTTGGCCAAAATTGGCTTCATGTACTTAGTTCACTCACAATGCACGTCCTTCGCCAGGATGTGGTGACTACAGACTCACCGGGCAACGCCATCCAGCCCCACACAGGGGAGAGAAGTTGATGTGGTATTTTTCTTTAACACCCACCCTCCGTTTCACGAAACAAAATACCACCACACCCCAGAAGCCACTTATATACATCACAGATTAGAGCCCATTCCTTCCTCGTTAGAGGTAACTGTGTTGGTAATTTATAGTGTTTACTGCCTATGTATTGATAGCTTTCCTGAAACACTATATAGTTTAATGTCTATATTTGAAGTTTACAATCATGGAGTTAAACCAATATATTATTCTTTTATGACTTGCTCTTTTTTTTTTTTTTTTTTTTGCGGTACACAGGCCTCTCACCGCTGCGGCCTCTCCCGTTGCGGAGCACAGGCTCCGGACGCGCACGCTCCGCAGCACGTGGGATCTTCCCAGACCGGGGCACGAACCCGTGTCCCCTGCATCGGCAGGCGGACTCTCAACCACTGTGCCACCAGGGAAGCCCTGACTTGCTCTTTTTAATTCAATACTGTATTTGTGAGATTGATCACTGTTGGTGCACGTGAATTTTTTCACATTCACTGCTGTATAGTGTTCCACTGTATAAGTATGTCTTTCTTTTGATAAATCCATTGGGGTTTTCCAGAAAAACAGAACCAAAATATATCCTATCGGCTCTGTTATAAATAGATTATTACTGTTATACACACACACACACACACACACACACACACACACACACACACACGTGGAAATTGGCTCATACTATTGTGGAGGCTAAACAGTTCCATGACCTGCCCTCTGCAAGTCAGAGATGCAGGGAAGCTGGAAGTATAATTCCAGCCCACGTTTGAAGGCTTGAGAACCAGGGGAGCTGATGGTGTAAGCCCCAGTCCAAAGGCAGAAGACAGATGCCCCAGCTCAAACAGGCAAGCAGGGAGCAAAAGTGGTGAATTCGTCCTTCCTCTGCCTTTTGTTCTATTTAGGCCTTCAATAGATTGGATAATGCCCATCCACACTGGGGAGTATAATCTACTGAGTCCACCAATTAAAATGGTAAACTCATCCAGAAACACCCTCACAGAAACACCTAGAAAAAATGTTCAATCTGGGCACCCCATGGTACAGTCAAGTTGACACATAAGATTAACCATCACAATAAACCAGTAGGTTATTTTTATATTAATCTATATTTTATTTATGTGTTTAACGTATATAAACATATATGTTATACTACCTCTGCTCATAAAAAACACCATTATGAAAATTTCTGTATATGCCTCCTGGTGCACATATGCAAGATTTTCTCTAAGGTATATACCTGGTCATGTAATTCATAGATCACAGGGCATGCTCATGGCTCAACACTGCCAAACACATTTCCAAAATGGATATACCCATTTCTACTCCTAACAGCAGTGGATAAGAATTCCTATACCTCCATATCCTAGTTAACACTTGGTATTGTTCAACAGCTGATTATGAAATGGTAGCTCACTGCAATTTCAATTTGCATTTCCCTGACTGTAATAAGATTGACCATTTATCCATCAGTCATGTGAAACTGATTTTTTTATTTTTATTTTTATTTTTTTGCGGTACGCGGGCCTCTCACTGTTGTGGCCTCTCCCGTTGCGGAGCACAGGCTCCAGACGCGCAGGCTCAGCGGCCATGGCTCACGGGCCCAGCCGCTCTGCGGCATGTGGGATCTTCCCGGACCGGGGCACGAACCCGTGTCCCCTGCATAGGCAGGCGGACTCTCAACCACTGCGCCACCAGGGAAGCCCGTGAAACTGATTTTGTAAAATTACTATTTATTTCATCTGTCCATTTTCCAATTAGGTTATTTCTCTTTCTTATTCATTAGTTGGAGTTCATATATTCTGAATAATATATTCACACAATTTGTAATATCTCAAAGAAGGACTTTTTAATTTTATTATAAACTATTATAATCAGTATTTCCCTTTAGAGTTATTCTTTTGTGTCTTATTTAAGTAATCCTCTACCCTAATGTCACAATGACATTCTCCTACATTAATTTCAAATAGTCTTGCCTTTTAGGGTCTATTTAGTGTACCTGAAATTAATTTTTGAGTATCATGTTAGGTAGGAATCAAATTTCATGTATCTTCCAAATGTATAATCAATTATCTCAGCATCGTGTATTAAAAATACATCCTTTTTCTTCCACTCTCCCAAATAATTATAACAGATATCCTTATATTCATGGGTCCATTTCTGGTCTCTCTATCCTATTCAAGTGGTCCATTTTCTATCCCTCTGCCAATAACCATCTATTGGGTAGAGCAAGTCAGAGAAAAAGAAATGTAGGACCTTCACAGGAGCAATAGGAAGACTGACAGCTGATCTAAAAGAAACACCAGAAGCAAGGAGACAGGAGGAAATAATGTGCCCAGATATGCTTATTTGTCCGTTTCGGAAAAATTATAGCATTTCTTGAGCCTGTGGCTTGAAGCCTTTCGTCTGTTTTGGAAAATTCTCAGCCACTACCCTTCACCAACTACTGCTTCTGTCACTTTCTCTCGTCAACTCTTCTTGGACATTTTCGCTCTGTCACATATATATACCTTATGTTCTTCTAAAATTGTACATCTGCTTCCATTTCATCCTTCAATATGGGTATTTTTTTCTGATCTACCACTTTATTTCTCTTGTTAGATGTGTCTAATCTGAAGTTAAATCCACCCATTGAGTCCTTAACTTTAGTACTTCACTTTTCCATTTATAATATCCATTTGATATTTTTTAAGTTTCTCATTCTTGCCAACAGTCTCTATGTTTTCTTTTAACTATTTTAATGTACTAATCATAGTTATTTTAAAGTCTATATTTGATAACTTAAATATCTGGACCTCCCTTTAGGGTCTGTCCTTATTATAATTTTTTATCTTATTTTTCAGTCAAGTCTTGTCTTTCTATATATCCAATTATTTTTGATAGCATGGAGGACATTTTTTAGGAAAAACTGTCAAGGTAATACGCTGCTCTGGATATTATTATCCTCCAGAGAGGATTTAATTTGCAGTTAATTTTACATACAGTTAAGGTCGAATCAGGATTAAGCTGATTTGAGCTTCAGTCCTATTTGGACTTGTCTAGCTCTGGTTCACTTTTACTCCTAGAGTGTAGCTTTGTAGGGTCCTAACAAAAAGCTTGGGATATTGGGGCTTCCCTGGTGGCGCAGTGGTTGAGAGTCCACCTGCCGATGCAGGGGACACGGATTCGTGCCCCTGCCCGGGAAGATCCCACATGCCGCGGAGCGGCTGGGCCCGTGAGCCACGGCCGCTGGGCCTGCGCGTCCGGAGCCTGTGCTCCGCAACGGGAGAGGCCACAACAGTGAGAGGCCCGTGTACCGCAAAAAAGAAAAAAAAAAAAAAAAAAAAAAAAAAGCTTGGGATGTTTAACAAGGCATCCTCTTCTTGATGGGCCCTGAACTCTACTTTTCATTCCTCCAGCTCTGTAAAGCTGCTAACAGCTCTGGTCAGCTTCTGGATCTCTCAGCTATTGCTTTTGTTTTCAGAATGTGTGGTTGCCTCAAAATGAAAAGCAACCCCCAAATGCTGAATTCACTTTTCCTGAGGCTTCCCTCTTAGTCCAGATCTTGAATCTGAAAATTATCACTGCCTACATAGCTCTCTGCACCTTCAAACATTTATTTTTGTATTTTGTCCAGCTTTTCTCTGAGGATTGGTTTAAAATATTCTAGTCAGCCATTACTGGAAATGAAACTCTGGTATTTAAGATTTTTTTGATGCTCTTGTAAATGCTATCCTTTTACAACTAATTTTCAATTGTAGTTGGTGTGTAGAAATGATTGGTTTTACTAATTTTTTTATATCCAGCAACATCACCAAGTTCTGAGTAATTCCAATCAATTATTTATAGATTCGTTGGGGTTTTCTAATAAACCCTAGTTATCCATATTATCTGTGAACTGTAGCTTTGTCTCTTCCCTTCTAGTGTTTACATATATTTAATTTCTCTTACCTTACATGTTGGTTGGGAACTCTGAAATAATGTTGAATAAAAATGGTGATAGAGGGCACCCTTGTCTTGTTCACAATCTTAAAGATAATGCTTATATGTTTTCCATCAAGTCTGATAATTTGTTGTGGTAATTTGTAGATGCCCTTTCTCAGAATAAATAAGGTTTCCTATAATCCTAGACAGCTAACACTGGATGTGTACAAACAAAGTTGGTACAGGGTGTTTAAGCAAACTCAAGAAACGCCAACTTCGTCAATGTCAATTTTCAGAATTCCAGGACAATTATCTTACTCCCAATACGGAGAGAGCAGGAACCTCTTACTTACCCTTTGGTAGGGTCCTCACTCTCCAGGTATATTATTAAGATCCATTTTTGCCTCTCAGGCCCCAAAGCAACATTAGCACATAAAAGTTTCTTTTCCTCATACCCTTTTTCACAGTCTCCTCACATTTTACATCACAAAGTTCTTCCTAGTATCTATTCTCCATTCTAATCTCCTTCTGTTAAAGAGCTCGGCTAATCACCATCTTTCAAACAAAAGCACTTTTTTATATTTAAAAAATGTTGTTTGCCCCTTAGTCTTTTATTCAACGTGCTAAATAACATCAACCTTTTTTACTTTACTTCAGGCCTTAGTATCTCTGAAAGTATCCAAAGTTCATCATAGTTGCACTTCAGTGCTAGCATCCTAACTTGGACAATATTATACAAGGTCCTAACCACATCAAGTACCAGGGGAAGTTTACATCATGGTTTCTTGCTCCCTGCATTTCACATGTTCTGATTTTTCTCTGCCTTTTAAATCATGCCCCTCCCTCCATTGGCGAATCATCACTCACTTGCAATTCACTCTAACCTTTGGATACTTTTCTGATGTGGGAGGATGGAGGCCCTCTGAGACGTAGCAGGACTCTTATACTTGTCCACACTTTCTTCCCTCTTGTCACAGTCACTGAACGTTTTAGTCCTGATGGGTTTCAGGATGTTAGCTTGCAGTCTTCCGCAATTCCCGATCATGGGCAGATGGAATCAGTATATCTTATACCTTTCTACATCACTGACAAACACATTAATTAGCACCACACCAGAGGCCAATTCTTTCAGAACTCCAATCAGTAAAGCAACATTCCCATTTTCATATGGGGCACCCACCATCTAGCTGTACGTTATGGAACTTTTTTTTTAAATGTCAATACTTGGGCCCTACTCCAAAAGAATCTGATTTAATTGGTCTGGGGTGGGGCTGCCCAAGTGATTCGAATGTGTAGGCAAGACTGAGATCACTGACCAGTACCTGATACCCTGTACCATATCTAGTATGTTTTAGCACAGTGGTTCTCAAACTTCACTGTGCATACAAACCACCCTGGGGGTCTTTTGAAAATGCAGACCCTACTTCAGTAAATCTGGGGTGGGATCTGAAATTCTGCCTTTCCAAGAAGCTTCCCGTCGATGCCAACAACATGAACCACATTTTGAAAAGCAAAAAAGCAGAGACCCTCACTCAAATTGAGCACATAGTTCACTGCTGAACAGCCTAGTCTTTCAAGTCTAACTCTGACACTTGATTCAAAGTACTTTCTCGAATACCCTCAGCCTTTGCCTAGGTCTTGTGGTTATTCCCAGAGTTCACTCTTTGTCTGTTTGCTGATCCGTATCATACATGACATCATTTTCTGGGTTGGCGAAATCAGTGAGCATATGAAGCTGGGTTTCCCAACCTATATCTTGGCATCGTCTACTGCTGGCTACTGATCTCTCCCTCCTTAGAGAAAGATTTTGGCCAAGAAGCCTTCTTCTCTGAGGTTTGCTGGGTGCTCTGGAGGGAAAGAATTCCAACCAGCATTAGCGCCCTTGCCCACACAACACACACCTTACACACACCTGAGTCTCAGCATTTCACACGCAAACCACTGTATTGTCAGACCCCTGCCTCCCTAGGACCTTGAGGTTTCAGGAAAATGAAAACTAGCTGCTCTCCTCTTCCAAAGAAGCCTGGGACCACAGGTATGAAGGGACACTAAGCAAGACCCTCTGCCCAAGCCCTACCTATTTTTAATTCTATCATAAACCGTCCTCACATATATATTCCTTGCTTCCTCCAGCCCACTGTTGGAGCCATTCTACTCACCAATGCTAAGCATCATTTGGTTTTAGGGATGTGTAGCTGGATGCTTGTATCCAGTCTACTCAAGATTATCTTGGCATTGCTTTCAATAGGATTATGAGATCCTCACTGGGGAAATCCAAGAGGCTTTGAAGAAGGCAGCAATCCCAGCTCAGTCACTTACCAGTTGTGTGATACTGACAAGTTATTTGATTGCTCAGAACTTCATTTTCTTCATCTTACAATGATGCAAAATCTACCCCATAGGATTGCTGTAAAGATTATATGAGATGCACATGAAGTGTTCATACAGCGTCTGGTACTGACCACTGGTTCAGTCACGGGTAGTAACCTACATCAGAAGTCCATGTGAGTCCTATCTGGGATATTTCAAGGCCTGTTTGATGTTTCACAAATTCTGTTAGAGGCCTAGGAGAGATGTATAACTTCTGTTTCCAGACTGTGTCTCATAATTATTAAGCTCTGAACCACACTGTACACACTCCTGCTGGATATTCCTACCCCATCCCACCATCCTTCCCCCCGGCCCAGGAAAGTAAGAGAGAAATTTTTATCAGAAAATAAAACACCTTTGTCTTTTGATTTATTCTAACCCAAGTCAGGCATTAAATGTGGGCGTAAATACTCCAGCAGACTCCACTCTCCTTTACAGTTTCATTTTTCTTTCTAAGCCTGCATAGTTGGCTGCTGCAAGGAACTGAAGACAGAATAAGAGCTGTGCCTTTCCTGAGGGGCAGAAAAAAGAAACGGGACTTTCCTTCTTTCGCGGGGAAAATGATGAGCCACAGAGTGCAGCGGAAAGGCAGATTGGCCTCACAAAAGACAGCAATTCTATGCTTCCAGTCAATTTAGGAGGACTCTGGATAAGCCTGCAGGGCGTAGTGAAATCCATGGCCAAGCCTTGGCCTGATCTGGTTGGATGATCTTCCCTAGCTCACCACATTTGCTTTTGCTCAGGCTCATACAGAGTAGGAGAGGGAAGGGGGAACTACTTTCAAGTTTTTTTTATGGCAAAATAATCCCCCCTAAAATTTTTTTTGTAAACATGATCTTTAATGAGATCCATAAAAAGGCTCCATTTAACAGAAATGAACCCATGGCTGGAACTTCCCCTACCTTCCTTTGTGGTGTACTTGGCCATGCAAACTTTCTAAGTTGGAAATTGCTGTCGGAATTTAATTGCTGATCAAGGGAAAGGTCAACTGAGCTGAGACAGTACTGAAAACTATCAACGTACATTTACACTATGTCTCGGCTTCCTTTTTTCAACCAAAATTTAGAATTCCTAGTTTGACAAGAATGCATTTTGACTTGTGAAAATACTTAAAAGATTTTAAAATAAAATCATATTTAGTTACCTATTTAATGGGTTGACCCTCCCTCCCCCCCAAAAAAAATTACATGAAATTGTCATTGGATCATCCTAGGAAACATGTGACACCCTGAATACGCTTCCTCAGGAAACTGGTCCTCCCATGTGACTTCAGATAGCAGTTATTCTGCAAATACACTGCTACACTTGGGTTGGACAGGATCCCAAGTCTTGCTGGTCTCTCAAGATCACCATGAGGCTGTGCAGCTCCAGAGGAGACGGGAAGAAAGCCATAACTGTGTGAATTCAGCTGCCTATGGAAGGCAGCCTCTCCCCTCCAGTCTTCTTAGTTGACACATAAGACACATACACACCTGAAGACCAATAACAAAACTATACAGATTCTATTTGGTCTGGATTTTCAACCCTGTACTCTCAACCTCTAGGCCATTCTTGGGCACAGAGAGGGTACTCAATAATCTCACAACTGCCAAGTGAATGAATAAATGAATAAGTGACATATTACTGTTTCCTGACAAAACATTACTCCAAGCACAATAACCACCATTTTTTTCCAGAGTTATGAGAGGTGTGTAGCGCTGTGAGCCCAAAAGAGTACAATTTAAGTATTCACGCCTAAAGTATGAGGAGGGATGGGAAAAGGAACAAGGATTCCAGAGGTAAGGAGAGATAATCACATAGGAAGCCTATGAAAAGTAAGAGACTTAACAGAAGAGAGTCAGAGCTTGGTGAGCTCCCAAACCAGTGAAGTTAAGTGAGGGCACAAGAGAGAACCTTGGTGGTATTACATGGGGTCCTGTACAGAAAGCAGAACACAGCAGATACCCTAAGCCAGTGAGCCCATGACTTACTAGAAGGTCCTACCATGACTTCACCAAGTATCTTTGAACCCTCTCGCCCTATATCATTAAAGAGGTCAAAGACCCATGGTGGAGAGAGGGGGACACCAAGGTCATCTCAAAAACTCAGCGTGCGCTTTTTTTTTCCTATTAAAAAAGAGAGACGGAGACTGAGAGAAAGAGCAGAAAATTCTCCAATTTTTGAGTTTTCAAGTTATGTAGATTTCAGATCCACTGTATCTACAATTTATATGCTGAGTTCATATTAGCTTATGTCTTTGAACACACATCTATCTAGAGGGGGATAGTTAATGGCATCCTGGATGAGAAGAGGAAGCCAGAAGAGATTTCAAAATCTAATACTGACGTTTGCCAAAGAAAACAATCCATAGCCAGACAGACAAATGCTGCCAAGGGCTGTACTGGGTGCTGGGACCACGAGGCCTGCCGTCAACGTGCCTGTGCATCCTTATACAGGCTGCAAATGCAGTGCTCCAGTGGGGATATCCTGCTTAAGGGGGGAGGCAAACCATAGACTCTGCTTCAGCTTGTCCAGAGAATTCTGCCGGAGCAGACTGGGCACCAAGCCAGGTCCACTCAACTACTGAGCATTTGACAGATTAGGAGATAGAGTTAATAGAGTTCTGGGGGTAGTTAAAAGATGTGTTTTGGACTAGCTCCTGGCTGGTAAGAGGAAAAGGAGAAGTCCCAAAGTCCTAGAGCCTTAGGAGAAGAAAGATCCATGTATACTATCAGTGTAAATGAACAGAATTTCAGTAAATCCCTCCTCGGGGGGGGGGGAAAAATATCATCCATTGGTAGATAAGTGGATTTTAAATTCCTACAGGACAAGGAAGCTGAGCACCTTCTTTGCACACAACAAGTAATGCAAAAATGGCTGAAAGAGGAAGTTAGGTTGAAGAGAAATGCAATAGCCCTATAGGAATCTGTTGATTGTAGTAAGACTAAAATGCAAAACGTTCCCTGGAAATTTGCTGCCCCTGCCCCCCTTCCATACATATCAGTCAATAATGGAAATATCTGATGTCATATTAGTACACTTCAACCCCCTCTTAAAATTCTCCATTTCTGAGACTGGAAAGAAATGGCCACCAAATCATGCAAGCATACATGTCCACCAGTGGCAAATTCTGTAGAACCAATAGGGAAAGTATGACCTATTTGTGACTCCAAAGTGGATCCCACCTTTGGGTGGCCCCTCACCTGCCCCTCAGTTCTCCACCTCAAAATCTAGAGAGCTCTACCATCCATGCCTTGGGAGCCATGCAGAATCGGGTCCATACACACTTGATGTTCATACCTCAAGGAGCCAATCTGTGCTTCCTGAGAGAGGGTAGAACACATGGCAGCTTTGATATCAGGAAGGTAGTTGAACAGAATGGGGCCACGTGGGACCAGAACCCTGACATCACTTAACTCCAGGGGCATCAACTGCATTGGGGGTGTTTACATAGATGACATAAATGGTGCCCCTTGGAGTTATACCACACAGCACTGCAGGGGACCAGAACTGAAGGCCAGATCTACCGGAGTGGTGCTAGAAGATCCCAGAATGAAATTTCTAAGGCTTCTGAGCCCCCAAATTTAAAATCATATTTTTAAGTTGGAAAAAGAAGTCTAGTGCATGACTTCACAGTGGTCTTTAAGTTTATGAAGTAACTCAACCAAACAAACCCTCATTCTTTATTGCCATGGAAGGCCACACAATAGAGATTAGGAATAGATAAGAATAGATTATTGCCTTGGGAAGCTAACCAATTAAGAGAACATTAAAATAGATAGATAGATACTAATATTTTTCTGCAGACAAAAAGTATAACCTCTGAAATCAAAACTACCTGGCTCCATCATTTTCTAGCTATATGACCTATTGATT
Organism: Tursiops truncatus; assembly: GCF_011762595.2. Lineage (NCBI taxonomy): Eukaryota > Metazoa > Chordata > Mammalia > Artiodactyla > Delphinidae > Tursiops > Tursiops truncatus. The sequence goes on from NC_047039.1 coordinate 63,728,742, forward strand.
CTCTGTTTCCTCATCTGAAAAACAGGAATAAAAATCGTACAGAAAACATAAACAAGATTTATACTTTGTTACATGGATTCTACAGGTAATCCCCCTTGGACCCACACTGGTGTTGATTAGCTGACAGGATTCTCCTCATACGCCACAAACAGGTCTGCTTTTACTTCAAGGGGGCCTGCACGTCCTCAGTTTCCCTTGATTCATACTCCCTTGGCTACTACCCTTATTCCTCTTGGTCTGGTCCCCATCTTACGCCCACCCACTCTCCAGCTCCTGTTCTAACCTTCCAGGCCCCACAAGGATCACATTTGACCGCATATTGTTAGAAATTCAACCGGTTTCTGAGTGTTAAATCTCTGGGGTCATGAACAGTTTCTGACAAAACTAACTCAACAAGTAAGACTTAACCAGCGTAAGGCATACAAAGAACACATTCATTCTATTTGCTTTATTTCACAACTGATTCCCAGTTAATACATTCAAACTTTCTAAGAGCATAAATAATAAATAATTGGTTACAGAATACTCAGACATGTCCCATGTGGTTCAGGATTTTCCCTTACTTTCATGACACTTCCTTCCAGCTAGTAAGATAAGGTTTTATGGTGCAGCAACTGGCCAATCATGGGGACACAGCTTGATTACAAGGGCCCATCTAGGGAATGCATTTAATGGCAGAGAAGCCTGACAAGGCTTTGTTTTCAGCTGCTTGGTTGCTGGGTATGACACCCAACAACGAAGTCTGAGGACTATAACACCAAGATAGACATGAGAGAAGAAGTGACTTAGTCTGCTAAAGGCCCACAAATTACTGAACTTTGTTTCTGTAGGGATTCCTAGAACAAGCCACCTCAAATGCCATTACTGAAGCTAAGAGAGCTAGGTCCATTTCCAGGGCCTGGTCGTTATCATCATGCATGCCGTTGATCAAAGAACAGAACTACATCTCAGGATCTCCAGCTGTAAAATACATCTGATCATAAGCATGATGTGGAGGTCAATCAGTGCTCTGGTGGAGAACGCCAGCCAGTCTCCAGCAGAAGCATTGCCGTCAGCACCAGAAGGCAGTAAGGCAGAGAAACTGAATAATGTGAATAAACCTGGTCCAGAAAAGCCAAAGAAAGGACAAAGTCAGGAAAGTAAATATGTGTTTAGTAGCATGTGGTTTCATGCTTGTAAATTAGGCCACAAAGTTAAACTTTACTTAGGAGCAATAAAAGCTATTCTACCATAAAAAAACACCCAAATGGAAGATACATTATCCCCCGACCTAATCCTACCACAAGATACCAATTGTTTCCACCCTTGCGGTGGTTTCCATGGAGAAGACGAGGCAAATTTCCTTGATGCCAAACTGTTGGGCAGTTTTCAAAGCCAGGAGGCTGATGCCTCTCCTCTCTCCTGACAGAGACAACTGTGTCCCAAGGATGTTAAAACCATCAGTCATTTCGCTGGGAAAGATTTTTCTCTAAAACAAAACAGATGTTTGACAAATACATCCGTGTTTAAAAATACTAATAGTCATTCAACCAAAACCAAACCCTTTGTATTAATGCAGTCTTAAAATACCAAAATCTGGACTATCCCACGTGCCAGTGGGCAATGCCTCAATGCTCTTTAAGGGCATTCAACAATGATGTGGGGAAAATTAGGATGAAAAATATAAATCCTGCCACCATCACCAAGATAGAACAGTCAGTTTAGCGCCTATCTGGACACTTGTATTGCTGCCTCTCAACTGTGTTACCCTTTTCAGTCCATTACACTGCACCAAGCTTCATGCTTCCATGTCCCCCTGCTTTGTAATCATCTGCTCTTGTCCCCTACACGTCAACTCAGCCTGTCCCAAACCAAACTCATCCTCTTCCCCTCAAAATCTGCTTTTCTTCCCCATTCCCTATTCAGTCAAAGGCTCAGCCCATCTACGTCTACTTCCATATTCATGTTTCCCAGAGTTTCCTCCTCTCTCTTCCCACTCACCTCCCCATTCAAGGTAATCAATGTCCCTGACCTGGATTATTTCAAAAGCCTCCTAAGTTGTCTACCCTCTTCCGGTCTCTGCACATCCATCATATGCACTATAGCCTGGTTCATCTTTCTGAGGCATTGTCATGTCACATTCCCGCTCGAGAACTTTTGACAGCTTTCCATCCATTCCCAGAGAACAAAGTCCGCATTTCTTAGCTTGAGTCAAGACTCCCCCGACACACGTTCTAACTTGATCCAATTTATCTTCCCACCTTTATTTTCTACTGCTCCCTTTCATATGCCTTACTTTCCAGCCGATAGTTTTTTCGCTGTCTACTTCCCATTATTCATGCAACATATACCTCTATTCATATACCTCCTTTTCCCAGAGTTCCTTACTGACCACAAATATACATGTACCAATCATAACCCCCTTGAAGAGTCAATCCCAAAGCCACCTCCTTCCACAAGACTTCTCTGCTGATCAAGTTTTATCTCCCGCCTCAGAGGACACGCCATCAGTTGCTTTCTTGAATTGTAAGTATTTATGTGCATAAGCTTATTTATTCTACTAGACTATAAGCTTTTATGGTTAAAACAGAATATTTAAATTGTCTTTCATCCTCCAAGTTCCACATATAATGCCTTTCACATAACAGATGCTCTATGAATAGTTTTGGTTGAATAAACAAATAAATTATAAATTCAGATTTAAAGACCAGTTATCAGATCATGGCTCAAAAATGCTTAGAATGGATAAGGCTCAAGATGTCTTTTGATATGAGCAGTCACAAGGCATAATGAAGGAAGAAAGGAAGTTGGAGCCATTAATGGGCATTCACTCACCAGCTACAGTAACTTTGGGGAAATGATTTAAGCCTCAGTCTTTTATCTGTACTACTTACTTTACAGAGTTGTAATATGGGTTATAAGAAAAACACCTGGGCCAGATTTGGATGCCTAGTTAAGTGTTCAGTAAATGTTAGCGGCTGTGGTATTAATGACTTACTTACTGACCGCTTCCCTTCTGGTTCTCAAGTCAGCTGCAATCCACTCAACAGCAACATGGGTTTGGAGTTAACTGGCCAGTTTCAGGCTTTCAGAGTGGGAAGTTCTCCCATCTCAAGTCAGCCACAGAGTTTTTCATCTGTGTGAGACCTGGGCCAAGTCTGTGTGTTCAGTTAGACCAGTCCCAGCATAATGTTGGTTGTTCCATTTGCCATATTCACTTATTACATCATCTCCTAATTGCAGCAAGACAGGTTATTGATGTTACCCACTAAAAATTTAAGATGCAAAGATAGCCTATCATATATAGTCCAAACATTTGGAACATATTGGCCACTAATAATGTTGCTCTCCACCTGCCATAAAAAGGACTGTCAGGTCTTTTTCATATCCTTTTGTTGCTTTGAAACTTTTCCATGGAAAATATTTTTCAATGGCTTCTTTTCCTATTGATTCCAGATTTCAGTCCCTTTTAGTCATTGAAAGGTAAACAGCTATGCTTGTGGACTGTTTAGTACAGCAGTTTTTCACACATTTTAGTTTTTTGTCTGTTTTTTACCCAAAAAATCTCAATACATGGAGCAGAAATGCAGGGCTGCTCTTGGTGAAGCTATGGGGGATGGTGGGGAGAGATCCTCCTCCCCCAGGCCATCTAAAAGCTGCTTAAGGGACTCCATGTAGCAAGGACTCATACCAAACACCACTGGTCTAGGACAAACATTAGAACTGCTAGAGACCAGAGGAAAATGACATTCCTCCTCTCCCTTTTACAAGAAGAAAGCCAAAGTGATAGGTTGCTCAAAAACTCACAGTGGAAACACAATACAAGCAGATGAGAATCCGTACCTGGAAGGCAGATCAATGTGCTTTTTCACTATTCCAAACTGCCACCCAATGAAAATCAAATCTCCCTAGAAAAGAACTGTGTTGGAGATACCACAGACCACATATCACATTTGCTATAATTCTTGGTACCGTGTGAGCCCCTGGCCCTATGCAAAAGCAGATATACACACACTGTGCTCTCAGTGCCCAAGACTGACTCTGAGTCACTATATCTGTCTTTCAGATCTTATATTCTCCCGTCCTTCTTGCCTACTCTTTTCTGATACCCACTGGTATGGCAGGGGAGAAGAGGCATGAGTGGATGGGGGAAACACACAGGATCCTAATGTCAACTTCTTAGATGTCTCCAAGTCACCACCTTTCTAGAGGCACATTATTCTTTCGGATGTAAGTAAAGTTGACTTCAACCCTCATTCCTACAGTAGAAAACCCAGCATTCCTCCCATTAACCCCAAGTCACCTCAGGCCCCAAGTTTCTGCTTCTGCTCAGTTCTCTCATTCTGTACTGGGCTTTGCTGGATACCTCACTTTACACCTGGCCTCACCACTGGCTCCCGGTTGTGGACTTAAAAGACTCTACTGAAGATTTCCAGCAAAGGAGAGAGGGTGAAGGTAAAATAATGGGCAGTGCAAAACTGCACAGTAAACAATGTAAACGTTCAGAGTTAGATATTCCTATTATTAAAAGTACCTCAGCCACTTCTTTCTCATGGGAAATTGTACTCACTTTTTTTCCCCACTCAGGGGCCTCTTGCCATGCTTCCGGAACCCCTTTGCTTTTCTTTTTTTAAATTCCTTCTCACTTCTCCCTAGCTTAACCCCACAAACGTCCCCAAATACCTTTTCATTTCTTACACAGAATGAGCTAGCTCTCTCTTAATCCGACCACTTCTTCAACCTACCTGTATCTTAAGGCACTGGTTCTCAAACTTCCTGACTGAAATCCATAATAAAAAATACATTTTCTATTGTGAACACACACACACGCACATATTCACACACATATATGATATATATACATCTATATACCAAAATTAAATTATGTTTGTGTGTATGAGAGAAAAAATATACATATTTATATATATTTATATATATATATATATATATTCCCAAAAGTTTCATGGAACAATAGTTACTACTATGTACTCTGATATTTTCTATTCTCCTCTATTTCCTTTTGAAAAAACTACTGGTCACAATATACTAATAATTGATTTCAGGATTTAATCACTTAAAACCCACTGTCTTAGCTCAGGATGCCATAACAAATTACCATAAACTACGTGGCTTAAACAACAGTAATTTATTTCTCACAGTTCCAGAAGTTGGGAAGTCCAAGAGCAAGATGCCAGCTGGTACATCTCCCCAGTAAGGGCCTTCTTCCTGGCTTGTATGTGACTGTCTTCTTTCTGCGTCCTCACATGGCAGAGACAGAGAGAGACCTCCAGGCTTTCTTCCTCTTCTTATAAGGACACTAATTCCATCCTGGGGGCCTCATCATTATGACCCCACCTAAACCTAATCACCTCTCAAAGGCCCCACCTCCAAATACCATCCCATTGGAGTTAGGACTTCAACATATGAACTTAAGGGGATGCATTCAGTCTATAATACCCTCAGTTTGGAAGACATTCCATGAAGGGCTCTTCTTCCAGGATTCAAATAGCCCATCAAGGGGTTTTGCTGAGAAGCATAATTCCAATCTCATAAAACATGAAAATTACATCAGAAAAGCTTGACATATCCCCCCAATGTAATCAATAGCGTGTAATAAGAAAAATGTATGGGCTCTGGAATGAAAAATGGCTAGATTTAGATCTTTGCTTCAACTTGATAACTTCTCTAAGTTTCAGTTACCTTTCAAGTATACTGATGCAATAATAGCTAATTCACAGGAATACTGCGAGGCTTAAACAAAATAAGGATATTATGTAAAATACCTAATGCAGCATTTCCCCACAAAGTAAGTACAGAACAAATGATGGCCATTATCATTATTATTATTCACAAATGCAAAGGATATTTGAAGTATCTGGCTTATTGAAACTATCTGTGCCACTGGTTGCTTTTATTAGCCTGTGCAGTTGGAATGTGGCTCCTGTCTGTGGTCTGCACCCCTCTGGCGAGATAATTCCGCCATGTATGTTACCAAGGGAGAATACAATAGTTAAATGTGAGAGGTGACTTGATTTTTTAATTTATTTCCAAAACTATCACAACATTTCATTGCTTAGAACCAGAATTAGGTATCCAGGCAAATTAGGAACTGAAAACACAACCCACTGGAAAACAAATAGGAAACATTTAAAATAACCTCCATGAAGGGACTTCCCTGGTGGTCCAGTGGTAAAGAATCCGCCTCGCAATGCAGGGGACATGGGTTTGATCCCTGGTCAGGGAAGTAAGATCCCACATGCCGTGGGACAACTAGACCCCACGTGCCACAACCACTGAGCTTGTGCGCCTCAACTAGAGCCTGCCTGCCACAAACTACAGAGCCCACGCACTCTGGAACCCACGCACCACAACTACAGAGCCCACGTGCCCTGGAGCCTGCACGCCACAACTAGAGAGAAGCCTGTGAGCCCCAATGAAAGATCCTGCATGCCGCAACAAAGACCCCACATGCCACAACGAAGACCCGATGCAGCCAAAAATTAAATAAATAAATAATAAATAAATCTTAGGGGGAAAAAAACCTCCATGAACTTTCACTTGGTTTCCTTTGTTCCCCCATCACCTCCCAGAATTCTTCCCCTTCTCTGAAGAAACAAAAGAATGGGATAAAAGCTACTTCCATGACTGCATCACTAAGTGATGTTAAGAGTGGCTTGTAGAGGCTATGGGTCAGCTGTTTTGAAGCCAAGAACCCAAGGGCTTATAAAACAGAGTCTTCGAATCTCCTAAATTGGAGTGATACAGGGCAGAGCCATATTAGCCCGAGCAGAGCCTGGATTCCTAATACGCTATTCTGATAATCAAAGCCTACGGCCTTTCCCATCATTGAACTGGACACCCAACATCAGCAAGTAACTGAGAAGCTTGGAGATGAACCCATCTTAGTGCTGACATTCAACGTCATCACCCTCCGGAGTGCCACATTGGAGGATTCACCTGCCAATTCTTTGGGGTTCTTTTAGGTTTATCATTTCCTTTGGGAAACCTGGAGAGAACTTCACACCCTGCTATGTGTACATCAGAAACAAAAGTGGTTTGTTTGTTCTGCCTTTAGTTACAGAACCTATAACTCACAGCCCTGTAAAAAGGAATGTCAATAAAATGGGGCGTTTTTTATCTTGTTTCTTTGTCCTGATCATAAAACTCCTTGAAGATGTCACCATACCTCTCATCAGATGAACCATCTATATGAGGCTACTTGAGCCAGACTCTCCTAGTTAACCCAGCTGCTACTTGAATTTTAACCTAGGGCAACACTAAAATGACTCGCCGGGGACACTGACCTCTACAGACCAAGGCCAACCCATGCAACCCTGTCCCATTGGACTCCATGATCATTGATCTAAATTCAGAATGCTAACCAAACTGGGGAAGGCCACGCTCTGTGGTCAGCCTGGAACTTCAGCTCTCTCACAATGATTGGTATGCCAGGGAAAACTCTCCCAGACTACAATCTCTTGACACTGTAGCCCCCATACCTATCACAGTGTCTGACACATCATACACTGTCAATAAATGTTCGTTAGATTGAATTGACTTGACTTGTGGAGGCCAATATAATGCGAACAAGAGCAAGTTGAGGCAGTTCAATTCAGTGCCTTAACTTCCCATACTGAATTTTTTAATTAAAATTTTAAATCAAAAGCAGGTATATATATCACCCTAAATTCTCTGATAATACTGCATCCTCTAAACCACCTAGCTCTCCCTGACTTTTATAAGCATAAATCAGAATATGTGGTACATGAATGGGGTTTTTGAAGGGTCTAATCTTATCTCATGACCATATTAAATCTGCATTTATTAAAAGTATGTCATTTTACAGGCCATTCCAGCCTCAGTCCAGCTTGTAGGAGGATGTAAGAATGAGTTTATGATTAAAACCCTTTTGGAAAACAGGAACAAATGATAACCAGTTGTGATACTTTTCCACATTTTTACAATATTTAAAAATATGTTCAGATATCCAAAACTGATCCCACAATTTGATTTATTTACAAGTCCCCTGAAGTGCTTAATAAGTACAATATGGTACAGTGAAAATCATGCTTATTACTGCTATTGGGTTGGTAATTCTCCAAGATGAAATCATACTTTTCAGGTTATAAATATACATTTTATTGTTGATTTTATGCTGCATTTTGAAATACTGCTTCTCTGCTTTCATATTTTCAGGGCCTTACAAGGGCATCATAAATCAGCCCCAAACTGGAGGAATGCTAATTGATATCAGGTGATTGCAAAATGAAGGCTAGGTTAAACTTGCTGTGTGTTTCATAAATTCCAATTCTTGTGGAACTCTTTCAAAACCAAGACATGCAAGGAATTCATCTTTGAAGATTAATTAAATAAATGTAAGCACATTAGACATTTTAAATATCTAAAAGAGGGCTTAGCAGAGGTGTGCAGCAACTCAGCTCAAATGCCAAAATATAGAAATATGGAAGAGATAGGATGTACATGATGTCTTGTCATAGGATCCAATACTTTCTTAGTTAAAAAAAAAAAAAAAGCAAAGTTCTATTACCCACAAGTTGATCTGAATGAATTTTCTAACCCTCCTTTTGCCCCTTTCTCTGTTCTTCTGATCTTACAATCCATAAAACAATTTGTTGCACTGAATTCTAGGTATAGATCAACAGATGTTACTGGGAAGAGCAAAGTTGCCATTTCTCAAAGTTTGATAGACCAAAAACAATGATACACTTCAGATTTGGGGGGCGATGGTAATGGGAAAAAGCCTATGGACCAGCATAAATATTGGCACATCAACCTATGATTCCTATCAGATAAGCTACTCGGGACAGAAAAATTTAATTTTGAGTAGTTGTATATTAATCTCTCTCAAAAAATTACTGTAACAGCATTTCCCAAAATGTGTTATTTCACAGAAGAACACACACAAAAAATGTTAATAGTTGGGGACTGTGTGTATGTGTGTGATCAAGTCTATAAGTTCATGAATATTACTCCTGAGAAGAATAAGTTTTAACAGTTACTGAAATAATAATGAGCAAATAATTGTCTAGTCTTGGTAATGTATAGACAAAGGCAAAAGTATGGAGTGAGGTAACATGAAAATCAGTGAATTTGGAGACTCATATATTAGAACATACTTCCAAAAACTCCTATGCTCAAATCATATATAATACCAGAACTAAAGATCTTAAAGATTGGTGTTGTGCAACTCCCTCATTTTAAACATACAGAAACTGAGGCCTGGAAAATTAAAATACTAGCTGAAGGCTACAAGCTTGTTAGCAGTAGAGCCAGGACAAGAATGAGGTTTCCCGCTTCTAGACTAGTTCTCTATTCATATGACGATGGTAAGGACAGTGACTGGGCAGTCTGCACCTTCTCCTTTTCCAGAAGGTAAATGATGCAGGAAGTATTTCTCACCTTGCTCAGCTCACAGGTCACTTGGGACACTGCTCAATCACACTAACAAAAGTTCTGCTAAAGAAGACAGTGGTGGTTTTGCTTTTATGACCTTTTAAAAGTTACTGAGAAAGACCAATATTCTAAAAAGAGATTATAAGCTGTGGATTATAAAGACATTTCTTGATCATTTCACTTTGATGACTTCCTTATAGATTGACTCTGACAGTATCCGAGCACCATGCAGCAAATACAAGGCGTCCGCTCCTTGTCCCACCTTTTCTCTCATCCTCCAATCACCTGTGGATATTATTCAAGAGTGAGAAAGGCACAGGTAAGGGCTGAGTGAATCCCACAGAGACGTTCAAACTGTGTATGTGTGTGTGCGCGCGCTTTTGCACAGGACTGGGTATCACCTGGAATAGGTGCTCACGGTGAGTATGTGTGGTAGGTGATATCTCCAACACTCTCCTTTTCCAGGCATATTTTCTTTGATCACCAAGAGAATCGGACAGAAGCCTAGTAGAAGCTACAATAACTTGACCTCCAACAAGAGAAGGAAAAGTGGATTCCCATATTTGCTGCTCTTCTGAGGAGAAAGTGGAGGTCTCCAATAACCAGAAGACAAGGCAAGGGAAGCAAGTAATCCAATACCTGCTGTGAACCAGGCCTTGAGATATGTCCCACTAATGCTCACCTTGACCTTGAGAGGGAGAAAGTATCATCTCCATGGAGGATCTGAGAGGCTGAAGAAGTTGCCCAAAGGCACCCAGATCCATCTGACTCCAAAGCCCATTTTCTTAGTCCAATTTCAACTTATAGTTAAATAAAGATCCAAAGAGATGAGGTAACCTCTAGGGTCACAAACCAAGTAGTGCCAGACATGAGACCAGAATCATTGACTCTTAGAGAATTCTACAACTTCTAACTTTTAGAGAATGCTATAACTTACAAACTCAGAATTAACGACAAAACAAAACAAACAGGTTAGTACAAGACTGTTAGAAACTCCAAAGCATCAAAATAAAACAAATCATACACCATTTGTAACATGTGAGATGTGTTACCATAGGGGTGGGGGGTGTGTGTTTGTGTGTGTGTGTGGGGGTGTGTGTGTGTGTTTGTGTGTGTGGGTGTGTGTGTGTGTGTGTAGTTGCATATATCATCTGTATTATGTCAGCTATATGTGTGGCAAGGAAAAAAATTTAAACATTAATGAATTGCGCTTCTATTTACATTTCCATTACTAAAAGCTAATTGTTTGTAAGAGAAAAGGATTTCTTTCCCTTAAGAACATTTCTTCCTGCACTACAGCAGCAAATAAAAGGGTGTTCTGTAGCTGGCATTCTGGATGAACTTAAGACTGATGAAATTCAAACATTCTTCTGTAAAGCAAACAACATCTGTAGTCAAAAAATGAATCACTAAATGAATTCTATTCCCTCCCTGAAGATTAAATATCCAGGCACATTACTGGATAATTTACTTTCAAAAGAATTTCTTTAGTGTCAAATTTATATATCCTCTTTGCTGTTACTTTTTACTCTACCATAACCTTATCACTCTATCTTATGGATTTATTTGTTTTATATTAAAATACAATACCATCTTTGCCACACATTAAATGAGAAGGCAGAAGAGAATATGCCTAAAACACTGGCAAGGATAAAACCGACAGCATAATAATTAACATTAAAAACTCTGTGGCATTACCTGTTCGTCATTTATGTCATTATCTAAATGGGAGTCTCTGAGACAGAGGGTCTCTGCTCCACAGAACCATTCAGGAACCTAGGATTTTTCCATCCCGTGGCTGAACCAACTTCTAGGGATGTGAGGTTTCCTACTTGACCCTTGGGATCAAAGTGGTAGACAAGTGAAGAATGACAGAGCATGGAGACTGGGTGGGAAGATTTCAGGGGCCAGGGATGGAATTATGCTCATACACCATTGACCACAACCTACTTACATGGACCCACCTACCTGCAGAGAAGGTTGGGACATTTAGTTTTTCTGTGTGCCAAGGAAAGTTTTTTTTTAAATGGGGTTTGTTGTGCACCATAGCAGTCCTAACCAATGAAATCTTGATTACGGAAGAATCATATGTGAAAATTAAGGCATACTCTACTTATAGAAAGAAGGTTGACAATAAAGCAGAATGAAGTAGCTTAAACTAGCTCTGAATTTTAATTTAAAATGTTTTCTGTAAGCTGTGTCACATCATTTGTAGAAGGAGATGGAGTGTATGTATGTGCGTGCACACATGAGTATGTTATAAAAAATATCAGATAAACCTAAACCTATGTCTTTATGGCCACCATACCTCTTCCTTCGATGCCTAATCTATTCCTTCTATGCTTTAGTTTTCTCTCCAGATCACATTTCCTCCTTTGGTGTGAATCCTCCTATCCCAAGCAAATTCTACCTGTAACTTCTAAAGATGGTCTTGACTCTATCCCCACCAATACCTTTTCATTAGAGGAACTGTTCCACCAAAGGGGGGCACTTCTATGAACCAAGAAAATACTTCCCATACCAGCTGTATCTGAACTGACCAAAGATGGATTGAACCAAGCAGAGTCATTGTTGTAGGAATCTGTAGTTGTCTACAAAGTCTATAGCCCTGGACATGAAAGGTCAAGCTGCCTGCCTACCACAAAACCATCCTTAAGTCAAGTACAGCCCAAAGTTATGGGAGAAAAGTAAGTAGGAACCTTGCAGAGGAAGATGCTGCAGAAAGCAGAATGGAGCAGGCATGCAGAAAAGTAGACATGAGAGAAATACCCCAAAAAGAGAGCAAGGGAGACAGGAGCTGCCAAAGACAATGAGGCCCAGCTGAACCCCTACCACTGGGTTCCATGAGCATCCCTTACCTTCTCACAATCAATCCCCCCTTTCTCAGGCTAATTCAAATAGGCTCATCTTTTTTATAATTAAATGACTCCTGCCTGAGATACATATTAGCTCCCTTCATCTACTCCATTCAACCTTCCCCCATTTACCTAAGTAAAATGATCCCCAAAAACATTTCCCCTTAGCTTCAGACTTAATAAATGCAATTCTCAGGGGATCCAAGTTTATAAACAATGTGGAAAATCTACGAAACAGAGACAGCCAGGCAAGGTGAAGAATTGGTCCAAAGAAATCATTCAAACAAAAGGGAAGCAGACGAATGGGGGGGGGGGGGCGGGCACTCTCAGGAATAATATCAGTATTCTAGTTGCTTATACAATCTATCCACACCCTCTTATGATTCCCTCAACACACTAAATTGCCCTCCTTGAGGTCTTTACTTTTTTTTTTTTTTTTTTTTTCTTTTGCGGTACACAGGCCTCTCACTGTCGTGGCCTCTCCCGTTGCGGAGCACAGGCTCTGGACGTGCAGACTCAGCGGCCATGGCTCGCGGGCCCAGCTGCTCTGCGGCATGTGGGATCTTCCTGGACCGGGGCACGAACCCGTGTCCCCTGCATCGGCAGGTGGACTCTCAACCACTGCGCCACCAGGGAAGCCCGAGGTCTTTACATTTTATAACCTCTGCTTGGAAGACATTTCACCCCCCAAATCTCCCCCATGTCTCGTCCTCCTCATTCAAGTATCTGCTCAAATATTACCTGTCAAAGAGGACTTCTTTGCCCATAGCATTCTATGTTCCCTGCCCACCGCTGTCAATCTCTAGCACACTGCCCTGGCACTCATAATCTGAACTTATCTCGGTTTTCTTTTTTATATCTTTGTTTCTTTATCTACTGATTTCCCAGCAGAATGGAAGCTCCAACGAGCACAATAGCTTCCTTTACTTGTCACTGCTATATTCCCAGCTATACTCAGAGAGCCAAGTACAGGCATTCTAAAAATATTTTTGTTAAATACCTCAAGTCCAGTGTCTAGACTCAGACTAGTGTCCAGCCACTGAGATTTGGACACAGGACAGACATGCAGAGAGGTATGCCTACATGAGATGAGGGCAGACAGCTTATGTCTGTTGTAAATGGAGTGTCCATGGTGCACAATACAACAAAAATAAAACACAAACTAAAGAGGAGATGGTAACACAATTTACAACACAAATACTAGTCATCAGGAATAATTCAAGGAAAGGATGTGCTTTCCCCACACCTTAAACAGCTGCATGTTGTTAGTAAACCCAGAGGTACGCCAACAAAATGAAGCCAGGCTAAACTAGGACATTTGGGAAGATGAAATTTTAATGTCACTGTTGGCCTATGTAAAGGGAATCCACAGCCAACCTCTTCCTTAACTGTTGACGAAACAACATGTCTTTGGAAATAGTCTCTTTCTAAAACCATCCCTTCCTGCTCCCATCTTTATCTTTCTCCAAACTTTTGTTTTTCTAAGGCTGACAAAAATACGTCATCAAAGGGTGGAGACAGCCACTGTAAGATTTACCAAGATGGAAAATTTTGGAGGAACACAGCTCCTGGAAGACCAGGGCTGAAGTTACTCACACTTGTTTCCCTTGTGCCTTGTCCAGGGCCTGGCATGGAACAGACAACTGATGTTGTTGAATCAATAAATGACTAATAACACTATCATGTAATCCTGGAGCTCGAGAGCTGGGAGGGTGCCTTAAAATCAGCTCAATTTACAGAAGACAGGACTGAGTCTCAAAGGGGATAAACAACTGTTCCGAGGTCACACTGACTCCCAGATCAGGATTCAACACACTCCTCTTTTTTACACTCCCTTCGTGCATTAGGATACTGCCTTCTAGATTACAAACCCTTTCTCACACATGGGAGGATCACATTTGATCCTCAGAGCCCCACTCTGAGGAAACAGCGGCAAGGTGATTATTATTCTTATTTTGCACTATAAAGAAAGAGACCCAAAGAGGTTAAGACACTTACTTGCCTTTATATAATTTCTTAGTGATAGGTATTAGGACTAACTCCTGGTCCAGGGGTCTTTATAATCCGCTGAAATTCATGGAAGACGAACGCTTCAGTTTTTGTTTTTATTTTTTGGTTGCACCACGCAGCATGTGGGATCTTAGTTCCCTGACCACGGATCGAACCCTTGCCCCCTGCAGTGGAAGCATGGAGTCTTAACCACTGGACCACCAGGGAAGTCCAAGAGATGAACGCTTTGAGCTGAAAATGTATTCACTTGCTAGGGCTGCCATAACAAAGTACCACTCACTGGGTAGCCAAAGCATAGAAATTTACTGTCTCACAATTTTGGAGGATACAGTATGAGATCAAGTTGCTGGCAGGGTTGGTTTTCTAAGGGATATGAGGAAGGATCTGTGCCAGGCCTCTCTCCTTGCCTTGTAGATGGCTGTCTTCTCCCTGCACCTCTTCACATGTCTTCCCTCTATACCTGTCTGTCTCTGGGTTCACATTTCCTCCTTTCTAGGGACACCATTCCTAATGGATTAGGAGCCCACCCTACTCCAGTATGACCTCGTCTTAACTAATTACATCTGCAACAACCCCATTTACAAATAAAATCACATCTGAAGTACTGGGGGTTAGGCTTCAAAACATGAATTTGCGAGGCAGAGGGGGCAAGACACAATTCAACCCATAACAGCTAGAAAGCGGTATAAAAATAGAAAGACAGCTTTTCAGTGAATTGATTGATGAATAACTCGAATCAGCAAAGATAGAGACAGAGATTGGTGTGGCAGAGCCAATGCTTACCGCAGGAAGTGGTGAGAAAGGTAGACTGACAAGGTCGAGTGGCCCCAACTTGGGATGGAAAGGCCCTCCAGGAATCTCTCCCCACGAAGGGTGTGGCAGGTACCTAAGGACTATGAACATGCCCAGAGATTTTCTGATAGTCTTAGTCTCCTGCTGTGACTCTAAATAGCAAAGCTAATCACTTCAAATAAAGGATAAATCTGTTTCTATTTAAAAAGTGTTCAATGGCATCCATACACAGCATCTGGGATAGATCAAATAACTCGGAGGAGGAGGAAGGTTAAGTTGTTACAGTAGGTGGAAAAACTGTTCTTGGTGTCCCACATCACACCCTCTTGACCCACCTCCGACTCCAGGCCCCCCTCCATGGTAAATCATAAGAGTGTCCCCCTTCAAGTGCATGGTAGGTGCCTCTTTCTGCCATTCTGCTTTGAAAACTTCTGCAGACATGAGGGACCAGAAACACTGGATAAAGAGGACCCATGATGTGTCCTGAAACCCCATGATGATGCTGGACCAACCTCCGTCCTTGGGATGGACAATCCTAGGGGGCATTCTGTACCTTTCAAAAGAGTTCCTGTAAAATAAATCCTCCCAACTGCCTATAGCAGAGGCCTCGATAATTCTCTATAATGTTTTCTTTTGCTCCTTTCCCATCTCGTCACCTCTCCCCCATTTCCGCTTCTTGGGATCACCTCCAAAATATACTACCTACACCCAAGTCCTTGCCTCAGGCTCTGCTTTGGGGAAAATCTAGACTAAAATAGTAAAGAGTGAAACTGAGGTCAGCTACAAGGATCTCAGTACTTAAATGTTACCTACTATGACCGTGCACTTGCTCCCAGAGGATCAAGTTCAGTAAATGGTCTGGGTGTCTGTTGTGTGCCAGGCACTTGCTAGGTGCTGAGACTATGAAGTGGAGCAAGACATGGCCTCTGCCCTCAGGAAGTTTAGAATCTCCTGGAAAGGATTTATGGCTTGGAATATTCTCTAACTCCTGCTGAGACACAAAGATCCATCTCCATTTGGTATTTTTTTGATCCACGCAGCCCCCAGTAATTGCCAAAAAATCCACTTCTCCTGCTTCAGAACATCCCATTCAGTTTACAACCCAGGTTCCCACGGCTCCAATTTACATGTGATTCACATAACGTCTGTTTAATTTTAAGGTTTATATGGCAGCTTTTTGAAATCCCAGAGACTATTTCAACTTTTTCCCTCTCCCCTCAAACACCAAGAGGATGGAGAAAATTAATTTCCTGTGTAAAAACGCAAGATGACAGAAGGTCTAAGGTTAAACCTATTTACGAAGGAAATCGTTGCCAATGTTTAGAAAAGTCTGCTTTTATTTGAAAAACTCAGTGATCTACCTGGCTTCTAGTGTCTCGTGGCATTATTACGATGAAAGAGTTTCGAACCATAAACTGCAATGGGGAGGAAAACAGTTCGCATTTGTTTTTCCCCAACGTGCAGTGAACTGTTTGCTAATAGGCTGATCAATTTGTTTCACTCAGCAGCCACCTGGGAAGGTCCCCATTTTCCCTCTGGGGTTGTCTGAGAACACCACACCCCGGAGCCTCAGGTTGGCCCAGCTGCCCCTGCCCTCCTAGTGTGTTTTCTCTTTAAGTGCTGATGGCATGAACAGTTCTGGGCTTCACTTCACATCTGGCCTGGAGCGAGCTGAGCTGGGTTCCCTCAAGCTCACACTCCAGACACAACTCCTCCTGTGGAGGGAGGAGAGAAGGGTTGAGTGTTCTCCACAGTCAGCCAAAAACTGATGTCACTTTCCTTCCTCCATGCTCCATGCAGACAGCAGCTCCCTTCTTTCTCCTTCCTGTCCAAAAAGACTCTTCTAGTTTGGATCTTGATTTGAGTCTGGGGGCATCTTCTCAGTACATGAATGCAGCCTATGGCTCCAGCACAATCATGGGGTTTCAGAATCATCATGGGCCCTGGAAGGCCATGTCTCTTCCAGGTCCAGCTCAGCCACACAGGACCATTCTGCTGCTCTCGCCCCTGTAAGCTGACGCTTCTCTGTGTGGATCCACCACCTGCTCATTTCTACTTTGAGGTCTTAGCATCTAAGAGGAAAATGAGGCACAGGTCTCCTCAGCCCTCAGATCCCCCAAACATGTCAGGGACTGTGCTATGGGTTGAACTGTGCTCCCCCCAAAATTCGTATGTTGAAATCTTAACCCCCAAACCTCAGAACATGATCTTATTTGTAAACAGCGTTGTTGGAGATGTAATTGGTTAAGATGAGGTCATACTGGAGTGGGTGGGCCCCTAATTCAATATGAAGGTATCCCCATAAAAAGGGGGAATTTGAACACAGAAGCACAAACACAGGAAGAATGCCACGTGAAGATGACGCATCTACAAGCCAGGGAAGGTCAAAGATTGCCAGCCAACCACCAGAAGTGAGGCATGAGGCCTGGAACAGAGTCTCTCTCACAGCCCTCAGAAGGAACCAATCCTGCAACACTCTGATCTTGGACTTCCAGCCTCCAGAACTATAAGAAAACAAAACTGTTAATTAAGCCATTCAGCTTGGGATACTTTGTTATGGCAGCTCTAGAAAACTAATACAGATTTTATTATTGCAACCATAATAATCCTTCCTAAGGCAATCAATACTTCCAGTCCACATGGCTGAACTAGGGATAAAATGCATTGGGGAAAATAAAATATGATTCTACTAACATTTCATATAATGTAAGAAAGATCTACACAAAAAGGATTACTTGGGAATTCAACTGCGAAAATGTTAGCATTTTGGGATGCTATCAGCATTTTCCAATCTCGATAAAGTGACTCCTGGGTTGTTTTAATACCCAAGATAATATTATTATAAAAATTATTAGTTTGGGGTTTGCTTGGTAGAGGCAGTGGAAGAGACCTAGGCTATGAAGGCCCAATACTAGTTCCAACATTTGCTAACTGGATGGGACCTTGGGCAACACAAAATCCTCTCAGTATGTTTTCTCACTTGTGAAAGGAGAATAGTATCTTTTGGCAGCATTATTCAGGGAAGTGATAAAACAATTTATCAATAATATGAAGCACAGTGCCAAGCAGTTAAATGTTTTTTCACTTCCTTTCTTCATGCCCCTGAAAAAGTAGGTAGCAGGATCAATGAAATAGCCCTTTCATTTCAATGAGAAACTATGTTTGTGCCCCATCCACTAATATCCTACATACCAACAAGAATAAGGACCTTCCCATACCCCCTGCTTTCTTGAAATTAAACAAGGGACTCAGATGAATTTTCATCATCATAAAGCTCCTCCTCACACTGACTAAAAGAAAAAAGAAGCTCTGTTAATAAATCCTAGGAAATAAGATTCAAGGGTCAAAGTCATTTAAATATTATTTCTATCAGGAGAACATGATCACCTCTTTGATTCTGAAAACTTATTTCTGAAGTTGATTCACCCATGAAACAAAGGAGAAGAAATTGTCACCTGACCAACCGTCACTCACCATTCACAGTGATCCCCAAACCAATCCAGTTGCTACCTTAACAGGACCAGAGAGGTGGCTCTCTCTTCAGTTAACAATAAACAGTCACAGACTATCTCCCAGGAGGTGCCAAGGATCATGGGCTTGGCCTAAGAATCCAACTTCGGCAGCTCAACCACTGGTTCTCATACACATCTAATCAATACTGAAAGGCATAGGAGATACACTCAAAGTAAATAAATTCAAATGGTTAACAGTATATTCTTCCAGAAACTAACTAAATAGACATAGAGATGTATATGAATGTGTATATGCATGTGTACAACTGTATGTCTGAATATGTACGTGTGTGTGTGTATATATACACACACACACCGATATACATACACACTCACACGTGGAATCAAAGTAATCAAACTATTCTGCAACCTTTTTTACTTTAAATATACATGCATATTTTTCCATATCAACACACAGTGATCTAACTTATTCTTAACAACTAGTTAGTATTTGTGCAGATATATTTTCATTTATTTAACCAACTCCACTTTAATAAATGTTGAGGTTGTTTCCAGGTTTTGCTGTCGCAGATTTGCATATATATTTAATACTTGTGCAAATACATCCAAAGGATGAAGGAGAATTGCTGGTTTAAAGGGAAGTGTATTTTACATCTTGATAGATGGAATCAAATTGGCCTCTAAAACAAGGTTCTTCCAATTTTCAATTCTGCTACCAATTATATGAGAAGACGTACTAGGGATGAGCAGGGGTGATTCTTTTTAAAACACAGATGCCCAGGTCCCATGCTCTCAGAAATGTTGATGCAGTATGTCTGAGGTGGGGCCCAGAGTATCTATCTTTTTCTTAAGTGTCTGAAGAAATAGAATGATCAGCCAGGATTAGGAACCTCTGAGGTAAACCATCTACCCTTGCAGGAGGTACCCCATTAGCTACAGTTCAGATAATACCTGAATAATTATCAGTTATTCATCTTACCGAGAAATTTCTCACACACGTGGCTCTGACCTGTGTAGGGAAAAGTAGCATTTGGAAACCAGCTAGAATTAGTGCCAGAAAGAGAAGCCTGTTTGCTAATCCTACTTCCCTACAAATAGCTGTCAAATTTCCCAGTCTGTATTGCTGGGATCTGTTTTGAAGCTAAAAAAGAATGTTTTGTTTTGCTCTATTTAGGGATGGGGAGGGAGATAACATATTCTTGTTATTATTCCACTGGCAGTTTAGTGTATGAGTTAAAGAATTCTTAGTGCTTTGAAAAAGTTTCATGAACTTGAATGGAGCATTTGGCGGGTGGATAGTGAAAACAAATGACATTTGCTGCTACATGTACCAGTTCCACGGTGGAAGGAAGTTAAATGTTGGACTTGACCTCTTACATTGATGGAGAAGAAATCTGTCCTCAATCTTCCCAGAGAACTCCGGGAAGGAAGAGTAGAGTAATGAGGAGAACGCATGGATGCACGTAGATACTTATGATGTCCATTATCTAAGAAGCATCTCTTCGTCTTCCTGGCATGATGATAAAGAGCATTCTTAAGTTCAAAGACCTGAAAGACCCTATAAACCTCCTCAAAGGCCTAACCCAAGAGTTCTCAACTCTCAATGCACTTACGGAGCTTTAAAAATTACTGATGTCCAGGGCCCACTCTCAGAGACTCTGATTCAATTGGTCTGGGGTGGAGCCCAGGCAGCGGCATGTTCTAAACGTCTGTATAGATTTTAGTGTGCAACCAGCATTGAAAACCACTGTCATAACCTATTGTTCCCAGGACAAACCTGGCTTGCCTCCAATCCCTGCATTGTAATATTCTGTTCTGAATTAAGTTACCTACGAGAGAGGAGAGTAGGAATGGAAAAAGAAGAGTTAAGTGAAACCTAAAGAGATTTCCTGGCCAACCTTTCCTCTTTTTCCTCCCCTCAGTCCCTCAGCTTCAAATTATGTCTCTCTGTTGCCTGACGCCAAACTCAAACAAAAGAGTTTCAGGGCAGAGTGACTTTTAGGGGAAGGGTAGGAAACTAAAGTGCCCAGGGGCCCAGCAAGCCCCACAGATGAGGGAGGCAGCCCTCCAGGACTGTGGCAAACAACTGCCCACAGCCCCTCATTGGTTCTGACCAAGCACTGACATGTAATTATTCAACCCCAAAGGCCCCAGACAAAGTAATTTTCTAAAGAGGCCCAAAATACAATTTTACCTGAAATGTCACAATCTGTAAATGTTGGAAACTAACTCCTTTCTTTACTTTTTTTTTTAAATTTTGAAAGAGCTAAATAAAACACATCTGTGGGTTCAATGAAGCCCCAAGCTTACCAGCTTGTGACCCATGATTTCAAGGAACAATCCATTTTTCATGGTTCAAATCTGTAAACACCAACCTGAAGAGTGAAAACAGTGAAATGCAGCTGGAACCCGAACAGTGACAGGTTTGGTTAACTTATGAAAGGGCAGGCTTGAGTCTCTTAACCAGATGATGTTCCCCAAACCACAGGTAGACAGTGCAGGCCTTGCAGTTAAGAGTTAACCCAGATGGCCTGGGTGGAGCTGGTTAAAGCTGCTTCTTTCCTGGGAACCATTTCCCTTTCATTTCCTCCCCTCATAAAAGTCCAGGTGTGCCTTCCATTTTGTCATATGTCAAAGAAGAGACTCTTTCCAAGTGATCTTCATTCCTTTGGCTGCCATCTGTGCTCCCAAACCCTGCTTCTAACAGGTATGCAGTTGTCAACACCTCAATAGGAAGCATTTTACACAATAAATTCAGAATTTTCTTCTGCATTCCCTTCCCTGAGATTAGATGGGTAGGACTTTGCCCAGAGAACATACAGGTAAGGCAGACCTGTGCTGACAAACCTAAAGGGTAGAAGACATACGGACCACAGCATCACTTAAACTAGTAAAGAAAAGGTAAGCACTAGATAAACTAAGTTAAAGAACTGGGATAGGAATATACTAGAGGGGGCTTCAGAAAGACAGTCTGTCGCTGGTGAAAGACAGAGGAAACCTCGTCCTTCTATTTCCCTTCTCTCATCTGGGAAAGAGGGGTTTCAGAGCCCTATACTGTCTGCTTTCTATGGTTGTTTTGAGTATCAGATCATACCAATGTATGTGAAATTGGCTTGCTAACTGGGAATTCTATACAAATGAAAGGGACTCCTTACAAACGTAAGAGCCTGGCTGGGCAGTAATGCACCTTTGTGGGAGACGTGCTCTGGAGGTTCCTCTCCCCAGCAGAAGCAACTGGCGTGAGCCCCAGTCACTTGGCCGACTGGGGCAGCCTGAACTGGAGACGGGCTGAGGAGGAGGAAGAAACAGCAGATCAAGGCTGCCGGACCCGAT
Organism: Tursiops truncatus; assembly: GCF_011762595.2. NCBI lineage: Eukaryota > Metazoa > Chordata > Mammalia > Artiodactyla > Delphinidae > Tursiops > Tursiops truncatus. Next base: position 63,750,598 of record NC_047039.1, read on the forward strand.
TCCTACAGCCCACCGGCCACTGGCTCCACAGTGGGCACCAGGCCTTGCCTGGCTGCCAGCTTGGAAACACAGAGATGGTTGTGGAAGGGAGACTCTTGTTTCTTCCATTTCTCCAGCCTCCGATGACACAGCCATGCCCAGCCCTACTGTAGTCATCTGGAGACCCGAGAACCATGGCACCACCAGCCTGACCTCCTGCATCACAAGAGCCACATGGTTACTGTAGGATGGATTCAATACAACAGTTATTGAGGGCATACCTACCCCATGCTTAGTACAGTTTTGTACTAGGCACTCTGAAGGATTTGAAATGATTCCCTTCTCTCCAGATGGCCACAGAGCCTAACTTTGTCTACGTTAGAAACATCAGAGAGCTACTCACTGAAAAAAATAGACCCTGAAGGATGGAAGAAAGGGTTGCATGAAGCAGGTGCCAGCTTGGGGTGCACATCTAGTCTGGAAAAGGGAGCTGAGTCTCCGTGACGCTGTGATGAGCAGGAAACATTGTATTTGTCACGCGATGTCATGCCCTTTGGTGTTTGTAGAAAGGTTATAGGAAAGATCTAATGGATGTTTAATTTATTTTAGATGTCAAACTTATGTATTTTCTGAATATGGCACTGTTGGGACTGGTCAGAAACAGGATCAATTTATTATGAGTTACAAGCAGAAAAGTTAAATCAAACACAGAGCTGTATTTATTTGTGAAAGTGTTGAAATATATTCTTCTGTCAGTCAAGGTTAGAGGCGATCTGAACAGTGAGAGACCAGCATGGCCAGAGCACCAGGGTAAACCATTATAAAGTAGATAAAACCAAGAAGGGCCCTGACGGTGGAAAGGATTTTATAGGCAGAGGAAGGGGGAGATTTGGTGAGATGTGGAAAAAGAATATGAGCAGAGACATCTTTCCTTTTAGGCCATAACTGCTATAAAAACCCAGGACTTTCCCAAGGGCAAAGTTCTTTCATAGCCATTATCATTATTATTTTCATGCTCACGAAACCATATATCCATATATTGCTACCCCATTTTACAGATTAGAAAACGAAGTTTTAGTTCCAAGGCTTGCTCAGAGGACAGAGCCAATAAATGGAAGAATCAGGTCTCTGATTCACAGCTCGGGAGTCTTTCCACCACACTTGTCCCTAAAGAGGAGCTGGGATGCGCTGAGCCCCTCACATCCTCCAGCACTGAACTTGGTGACTTCCAAAGCTTGCGCATGAGGGAGGGAGGTCAGCGAACAGTGCTGGAGGAAAGGAAGGTCTCTGGGCAGGAACAAGAGGTGTGGTAATAAGAAAGGGGAGGCCAGTTGATAGAACCATGGAGAACAGAAGGAGGAGAGTTCAGCCCTTATCCTGAAAGCAATTAATTAGCTGAGCACTTACCACTTGGAGATAGCCCCAAACATACCAAACATATGTGCTGTGTGGTTCACTAGGTCTTAAAGGATAGACATGTTCTCAGACGAGGGCCCTACCCTCCCTCTCCTGTGAAAAATAATGAAAACATTGACTCGAGAGCATAGCCACCCCCAGCAGCTAAAGCCTTTTAGAAGAAAGCAATCCATCTGTGCAGATGAAAGAAGTATGTACATAGAGGTAGTTTTGCTGTTGCTGGTGAGAGAGACATCAGCATACCAGCAGCTCAAAAACCCAGCTATGAAGTGTAAGGAAATTTGAGAAATCCAATCTTGCAGTATTTCAGATCGCAAGGCCACAGAGGCAACAAAGAGTGTTTGCAATCAGCACCTAAAATTAACTCCCTTTCTCCTCTTTCTATTCGTAAGCATTATCAGGTTAAGAAATCAGACACTCTGTCTCTGGTCTATTCTGAAAGGTATTTTCCTTTTGTGTGTGTCATCACACACACACACACACACACACAAATACAAGGTGTATAGAATTATTCCACCAGATGACAAGGAAAAAGGAAAAAAATCACTGCTTTCATTGCAGGATTACTAGGTGTTCTCTTGACCGCTCCTCTCTGCTTTCTTTCAGAATGTTAAGCAAATGGCAGTAGGGAAAGCCAGCTAAGTTTCAGTCCTTCATAACACGACCATGGCTGAGAACAGAGGCAGGTGAGAAAGAAAGAAAAAACATAGTAGAATGAAAACATTAGATTCAGTATCTGCATAGACTCCATTCGTTTTTAGAAAGAAATCATGATAGTTATGAGCTAGTGCATGAACTTCGCCCCACCTCCTACTGTTTCCTCCTGTCACTTCCCAAGGGGTTCCTTTGGTGCCCCATGTAATGAAGGGCCCATTATTTTTTACATGTTAACTTTCTCTTTCCGAGCCAAACATCACACAGTGCTTCCCTGCTGATTACCAGCTGAGTGACAGTTATAAAAAAGCAATCCCCGTATTTATGTTGAAGAGAAATGTGTACACACTGGAACCTCAATCAACACTCAGTGTAAGTCTAGACGGCCCATTATCTTGTGCCAAAAAAGTCTAACAGGAGGGGATGGAGACTACTTATTTGAAGGAAAAAATCCTTGAGAGAGTCAGATGATGATTGAATATTAAGAGCACAGTAATCTATAGATATCTGTTCACCTCACCTTTAATGTCTCTAAGAAACAGGGATTCCAAAATAAGATGCCAGTATCTTATAAAGCATAACATCCTCACCTGGAAGAGAAAAGGAAGGTAACTGAGCTGTAGCGGGCCGCTACTCTGTTCTAGATGCTGTGGTAGGGACCTCACCATCTCTGCTATCCTCACAACACCCTGCAACAGAGGATTCAGCTCCATTTCACCCAAGCAGAGCAAAGAGATCAAGGGGGATGCCCAAGCTCACCCAGGACTTCAGACCTCAGACTTTGCATTTCTGTTCACTCACTCATTCACGTGCTCATAGATTTATTGAACAACCAACTCAGTAATGGGCTCTGTATTAGGCACCATGGATGTTAAGACAAATAAAACATACTCTCTCACTCACGAAAGCTTTTATCATTTGGCTGTTGTAATTTCCAAAACCACAGAAATCTTGTCGAATGACATAACCTAATGACTGCAAGAAGAGGACACTGCCTATGGTTAATGCTCCCTCTCTCCCTTTTTCTTCTTTCTGTCTTCCCCCGCTCCTTCCTTCCATGTCTTTCATTCATGAGGAGCAAAGAAGTTACAAGACTCAGTACATTAGATCCTATAGTGCAATGTATGATGGTCACTGGACCATAATGTCCCAAATCAGAGTTCCTCGGAGGACTATTCCAGGAGAGTCAATTCCAGATATATCAGAAACAGAACTGGTTGCACGGTCAAGTTTGTCAAATTGGGTACATGACACTCCCCTCCAATGATTCACAGAGCAATCAGCATTTGAAAGGCCGCCACAAGGACTTATTTAACATCGCTCAAGCCAGCACCCCCCAAAACTTTTTCAGTCGTTGGAATACTACATTGGAATAACTTGAGTTTTCCAAATATTAGCACCTGGAGGGAGAATTGCACTGGGGCATAGTTTAATACTTTGATTGGGGAAAAATATACGGACCTTTAATCCAAAGTACCACCTTGTAGAGGAGCACAGAATTTATTATCAGAAGACCTTGGTTCAGGTTTATAATCTGCTGTATATGAGCTAAATAAACTTAGACAAGGTACTTAACCTCTTTGAGCCTTCCCTTCCTTATGTAGTAAATGAAATGGATAATACATGTCTTGCACTTATTATTGGAAAGATTAGAGATGAGGTATTATATATGTATGTATGTGTGTATGTATATATGTATAAATATATACACATATATAAATACATATATATTTTTTAATGCCTGGCAAACAAATGCACATTAAATAGTGTCTATTTTAAAATATAGAACATAATACAGTTGACCCACAATGAGAAAGGTATGTATTCTAATCTATTGTTCCATTATTTATGAATGTCTTTGAGTTGCCAGCCATCCCCATTTTTACCAGAGATCTTCGGAGAAATGGCATTTTTTTTTTAGAAACAATTGACTAGAGTCATTCCTACATGAAATAACTTTAGAATAAGAAAATTGGCTTTCACCGTGGTTGGCACCACGGTCCAACCAACTTAACTGACTTGCGAGAGACTGAAAGGAAATTACACAAAAGGAAAAAGAAAACTTTGCATGAGAAATCATTATTTTGTCAATTATTTTGTCATTGAGTTTTTCCTTTGTATTGTATTTGTTTCGTCCCATTTCTTTTTTTTTCCCCACATGGTGTTTGCTTGTAAATTAAACAAAAAATTTTAATTTACATTTTTCTAATTATCAAAATCAAGAATAAGTTGGGATTTCTTGACATCCTTTTACCTAAAACAAGGGATTTGCCAGGTTAGGCTCTGCAGTCCTCTGTACTTCCATTTCCTAGTCTCTGCAGTAGCTAAAAGCTCAAATATAGTGAAGGGACAATTATTTTAACATATCTTTCCTTTCCACAATTATTTGTATTCAGCATTGTAACCAAATTTACAAAAGTATTTAGACAATCTTTTTTAGTTTTTTAATTAAGAATATTATGAAGAATTAAGTAAATTTTTATTTATTACCAGTTTGAGACGATCTTGAATTAGGTTACCAGAAGTCTGCATATAATAATCCCATTTCTTTACAAATATACTCAAAAATGTACCTTTAAAGCTGTATATCGAAATGACATTAACAATGGGTATGCTGGCAAGGGAGATTATGAGTGATTTGAAACTATTTTGGCTACTTTGTATTTTCTGATTTTTCTAAAATGAACAAATAAGCTTTCTTTAATAAAGAAAACAATGGGCTGCTAGGTACAGAAAGAAGAGCAGGTGCTTGCATTTGCAGACACTGCCCCCCCAACAGTCTCCACTAAAATGACAATAAAGATATAACCCATTAGAATAAAGAGAACAGGAGAAAAGACAACAACAACCAAATTTTGGAAGCTAGAAAGCAGATGGCCCATGGTAATTGACTTAGCAGACCCAAGAAAGCAGAATCCTAAGCTGACAGTGGGAAAACCCATGAAAAACCCAATTTACCCTGAAGAACACCCAACAGACTCAGAAATTGGCAGCACCAGGTATCTCTGGAAATGGGAGGTGAAGGTCAGACTAATGAAAGATTTGGGCAAGTCTGTTTAGAAGTAATGAGATCCCCAAGTCCCCTCCACTACTTCCACTACTTTGTGTGGCCGGGCAACTGCGTACCCCTCCTCCCAAGCTTCCCCAACCTATACATGATAGGATCAGATAGGTGAGAATGAGGGTACCGGGCCATACTGAAAATAAAGGGATTGAGCACATTCTGAATACCACCAACCTCTCCTTCTTTGAGCAGTTCCGACAATGCAGGCAACCAGGTGTTATGCCCTCTCCAAGCAGGAAATCAGAAGAGCTTTATCTGGTGTATCTGACCAGTTCAAAGAGAAAGACTTTAACTAACAGTAGGGCTTCCCCAGTGCAACAGCCCAGTCAGCTCAAAATATACCAACAGCCCAGTCAGCTCAAAATATACCAACAATCTATAAGCCCCATCCAAGTGCTCCTTGGCTGTGAATTGTATTGATGGAGTATTGAGAACATAAATACTGAATAGAAATAAAGCCAAAATTGCCCCATAAATATGTAAATATATCGGGGGAAATGGAAAGAGTGTGATATGTGTGTCCGTGTCGGGTGAGGACCCCTGAGAGTGTCTGTCTGGGGAAATCAGAAGGATAAATCCTCACCCTCCATTGTGGGAAGGAGCAATGTAAGTATGTCTTGTGGAGACACAGAGGTAAATGCTAAGAGAATCTACTCAAAAAGCTGGAAGGGGTGGCCTCTGAGAAGGTAGAAATGATAGGAAGTCGGGGCCAGATGGTGGCTGCTTCTCTCCATAACAAGTTCCACTGAACTATCCGATTCACTCAGCTGTGTTAAAAGCAAAATGAGTGAGATGATTACTTTGTTTCATGATGAGGCACAGGGAAATCTTAAAAATATAGGCCACGTTCTTTAAACATAATACAGTGAAATTAGATATTTATAAACCAATGTTAAAAAAAAAATAAAATTAACAACCTTTCCTAATACAAACTCCTAGAAAATGAGGCGGGGCAAGAAGAGAATATCATAAATAACCCCATATCAGGTTTAAAACAAAATCACTCCTTTCTCGATTAGTTCTGTGCCAAATAATTCAACAATAAAGGAGAAAGTTTCTGCAGCCCATCCTGTGAGACCAATGCAAACCTTCAGCTCCAGAGCTTGGTTCTCTGCCAGTCAGCTCAAAGGTAGAGTCTTGTCTTATATCATATGCCAAAATAACATTCGTAACAGTTAAAAGAGTCATATACTTCTTAAAATATAGTCCAAGAAAACACAGGAAGCTGTTTAACTGATCTGACGCTGAGGAAAGCCATTCGCACTACGAAACAATTAGTCAAATCACAAAGTAGGTATTGGCATACTTGAGTACAATGATGTTTTTTAACTTCTGTATGTCTAAAAAAGAATCTAAGTTAAAAAAAGTTGAATGATTAATTAGTAAAAATTATTAGCGATAAATATGATAAAGGATTAACATCTATACTAAATGAAAAAATACGTACAAATTGTCGACAAGAAAAACACTAATAGGTCAATAGAAAAAGAGGGGAAAGAACATTAGCAGAAAATTCTTAAAACAACAAAGTAGATGCTAAGCATCTGAAAAATGGAAATCATGTTCGACTTATTTTTTTTAAATACAAATTAAAATTCCTATCACATGGAAATATATTTTTAAAGGTATTACATAATACTAGTAGGAGTGAGAAAAGCAAGTATTTTTATATATTGCTATTGGAAATTTAACTTGGAAAGCTATTTGGCAATAAGTATTAAGAGCCATAAAAGTGTTCATACTTTTGAATCAATAATACCACTTCCAGAAATCTATCCTAAGTAAATGGGGGATGTAGTAAAAGATTTATGTACAAAACTATTTATCACTCAATTATAATCCCACAATACAGAAAAGATTCAGTAAATTATAGTAAGGCCCTGTAATAGAATATTAGGTAGAAATTAAAAGTCATATTTCTGAAGAATATTTAATAGCATACGTAAATGTTTATGACAAAATATTAATGTTAAAAACACATGGTACAGGGCTTCCCTGGTGGCGCAGTGGTTGAGAGTCCGCCTGCCGATGCAGGGGACACGGGTTCGTGCCCCGGTCCGGGAAGATCCCACATGCCGCGGGGCGGCTGGGCCCATAAGCCATGGCCGCTGAGCCAGCGCGTCCGGAGCCTGTGCTCTGCAGCGAGAGAGGCCACGACAGTGAGAGGCCCACATAACGCAAAAAAAAAAAAAAAAAAAAAAAAAAAAAAAAAAAAAAAAACACATGGTACAAATTATATATAGTAATGATTCCAACTTTGTAATATTCACATATATCAAACTCTGTTATATATGCATATTATTCTATACGTGTATTCAAAAATACTAGAAGGATATAAATGAAGGATAATAATAGTTAACCTCAAGTAAAAGGATCATGGGTGAATTCTACTTCCCTTTTACTTTTCTAAGTTTTCCAAACATTTTTATGGTATGAATTGCTTTCAACTGACAAATATAAAAGACGTAAAGCAGTGACTAACTTTACCATAAAATACATAAACAATGACAACATATACATAACCCAAATTCAAATTTTTCATAATTCTGCATTTTTGAAAATTTGGACACAGACTGAAGTGTGACATTGCTTGGTAAATCCTTCGTAAAAGACATAATTCATGAATATGCATGAACACAATTATAAAAGGAAATATAAAGGCTTACGCTTATTGTTTACCATGTGCAAAGCACTCTAACCAAATATTTGCCCTGCATTCTCTCATCTGTGAGGTTCTCATTATGAAGTCCCCTTTTATGGAGGAGGAAACTGAGATTAAAAGGTTAAGTGGCTATTAAAGGTCACCCTGCTAGGAAGCATGCTTGCCAAGCCTCACAGTAAAGACTGACTCCAGCTGCACAGCGTTTGACCTCTTCATGGATCTCAAGCCTGACTACATAGTCCAACGATCAGAGGAGCTTAAAAAAATAAATCCAATGTCCAGACCCCACCCTCGAACAATTAAATCAGAATCTCTGGGAATAAAGACAAGGATTCTTAAAAGAACTCTCCATATAAATTTAAGGTGTAGCCAGATTGAGAATCTGCAAGTCTAGCCAAAGTTTCTCAGCTAGTAGCTATGACTGCCAGGAGGCTCTGCCAGATTCTGATGCATCAAGCCTTGGATGGGATCAGGGATCTGCATCCTTCACACACACTTCAGAGAGTTTAGTTCTGAAGCAGGTGGTCCACAGCTTGCCATTCGATTAAAGATTAGTATGCTCTATAGAAAATACACAGATACGTATGTATATACATTGGTATATGTACATGCACATATGTGTGGATGTGTGTACATAGACATTTGTTCCTAAATAGGCCAGTGTAGAAAACACCAAGATTATTTTCCTATACTTTGCTACTCAAAATGTGACACACAAACCAACAGCATTTGTGTCACCTGGGAACCAATTAGAATCACAGGATTTCAGGCCCTATCCCAGATCTACTAAATCAGAACCTGCATTTTAATAAGATCCCACATAATACACACACGCGCGCGTGCACAGTAAAGTTACAGGAACACTATTCTAAATCGAAATAAAGCTAGCTATGTCCATGCCTGGCAGAATGAGCAGGAACTCCAACTGTCTTAATCTGTTGAGGACTCTTCCCTCATCTTTGGGATCCTAGGACCACCTGGGGGTTTACGTTGTCTGGGAAGACTGGAGAAGGTCCTCTGCTGCTTGAAGAAGCATCTTGGTGGTCAGCCCTGAGAGGCCCCTTGTCTAAGCAAGCACAATCCACTTGAAGGTGGTAGCTGCTGTGCTTGCAGTATCTCTCGTCTTTATACCCCAGACCCTTTGCCTGTGGACAAACATTACTTAGTGTTCCATCCTGGACATTTATACTGCCATCCCCCCATCAGTGGGCCTGCTGTTTCTGTGACATGACACAGGAAAGGGCTCAGTTCAGCTTTTAGAGCTAGCCACACTTCTTGTTCACCACATCACAGGAAATTCCAGCCTCCTCCCTTAGAAATCCTAGGGCTTCCCAACAAAGACTTGCCAGGGGCTTTCTTTAGCTGATCACAGAAATCCAAAGAAGCAACTAATTCTCTGGAGATGAGGGAGGCCAGAATATAGATACTCTCCATGGTTGCAAGAGGGTGGAATCATTGCTTTTCCACTTTTCTTCAGTCTCCTAACCAAAAAGAAAGCAGGAAAAAAATGGCATATCAAGAAATCATCCCTCATTATATTATTTGCATGCATTTTATATCTTCAGGGAGAAATGTTAAGCATTCTCAGGAATTTCTGAGATATCTATATGTATAAAATCAATCAATATGCCACTTACAAATTAGCATTGTATCTTACCCTAAGCCTCCTGATTGCTACTAATCAGAATGGTTTGAATGAATGGGTAATGAACAAAGGAACAAATGCAGTAATGGATGATATTTTTCAGCCACAGTTATATAATTTTCAAATCAGTATTTCGTGTAGTCATATTGCTGTTCTCTCAAATAATGATACTGTATTATAGCCCTTTTCCCCACTTACTTTCCATATGACACTTGTTAAATGTTAACTTCAATAACATTGAACCAAATCAAATGTGGGATCTAGATGGTAGGAGCACAGGCCTCTCCAACCTTTGTCCATACCTGGCTTACCATAAAACAGACCTTAATAGGTTTAGAGGCATGTTAATATGCTTGGTGGTTTTGTGATTCAGATTAAAGATCCAGCTCTGAGAGACAAGAATCCATCAACAGTTGCTTCCACATGAAATACTACAGAAAGAACCTAAAATCCGGGTCTGCAGGGAGAAAGACGAACTCTCTAGTCCAGGATACAACCAGTTCAAATGATTATTTGTCCAATGAAGTGCATTTACTGCAGTAGCTTTGGGACTTGTTTCGTTAACTGTCCTTTCTACAAGCCATAGTAAAGATCCGAAGTGCTTTGACACCAACACCTGCCATAGAAAGAACAGATGACTCACAACCCAGAGGTCTTGGTTTTCAACAGGATGCTTGTGGCTCAAATTATTCATGGAGTGACGCTGCTGTGGTGATTAAAGCAGAGTGGTAATACTTTGCATATGTCTGTGCTATAGGCATTTTTCATGGCATAACTGCAAATTTCTTATAGGGACAGCCAGACTAGGGTAAGTGAGAGGGATAAATCTTTCAACTCAATAAAAGAGGGCAAATTTAGAAGGAAAATCTTGGTGGCAGCAAGCCAGAAGCTAAAAAGAGTGAACAGAATTGCACCATAAAATTTTGTGGGTGATGATACACAAACGACAAAAAATAAAATATTACCACTTAGTATGTCTCTTAATTAAGCCCATGGATTGTACATTCTACAAACACCTATATATCATAAAGAACTCACAGGGGGGTACCGTGGTATATTCAAAATATATATAGTCTCCCCAGTGGAAAAGAACTGAGAGCAGAGAAATGAACCCTTGCTTACAGAGTCAACTAATATTTGACAAGGGAGCTAAGAATACTCAATGCTCACAGGAGAGTCCCTTCAATAAATGGTGCTAGGAAAATTGCACAGCTACCTGCAGAAAAATGAAATTGGACCCCTGTCTACACAGCTCACAAACTTTAACTTGAAATGAATTCATGATTTAAACATAAGAACTGAAATTGTAAAACTCCTAGAAGAAAACACAGGGAAAACTTCCTTGACATTAGTCTTGGCAATGATTTTTTAGATATGACACCAAAAGCATGAGCAAGAAAATGAAAAGTTAGTAAGTGGGACCATATCAGACTAAAAAGTTTCGGCAGCAAAGGAAACTATCAACAAAATGAAAAGGCAACCTACAGAACAGGAGAAAATATTTGCAAATAGTATATCTGATAAAGGGTTAATATCCAGAATATGTAAAGAAGTGATACAACTCTACAGCAAAAAAACAAACAATACAATTTAAAAATTGGCAGAGGAAGTGAATAGACATTTTTCCAAAGAAGACATATAGATGGCCAACAGGTAAATGAAATGGTACTCAACATCACTAATCATCAAGAAAATGCAAATCAAGCCGCAGTGAGGTATCACCTCACAACTGTTAGAATGGCTACCATCAAAAAGACAAGAGATAAAAGTGTTGGTAGGATAAGGAGAAAAGGGAACCATTGCACACTGTTGATAAGAATGTAAATTAGTGTCTCTACTGGGAGAAACAGTATGGAGGTTCCTAAAAAAATTAAAAATAGAACTATCATATGATCCAACAATTCCACTTCTGGGTATATATCCCAAGGAAACAAAAACAGGATCTCAAAGAGATATCTACACTCCCATGTTCATTGCAGCATTATTTATGACAGTCAAGATATGGAAACAACCTAAGTGTTCATCAAGAGATGAATGGATAAGGAAGATGTGATATAAATATCACACACACACACACACACACACACACACACACACACACACACGGAGCTGCCCTTTGAACAACAAAGGTTTGAACTGTGAGGGTCCACTTTCACGCAGATTCTTTTTCAATAGTAAATATTACAGTACTACAAAATCTGAGGTTGGTTGAATCCTCAGATGCAGAACCTCAGATACAGAGGAATCATGGACATGGAGGAATCGTGGTGTATATGGAGGAAGCAAATATACAGAGAGTTGACCATATGTTTCACTCATATTTTCCACTACGCAGAGGGTCAGCGCCCCTAACTCACACATTGTTTAAGGGTCAACTGTACTTGAAAGTTGCTGAGAGAGTATATTTTAAATATTTTAACCACAGAAAAGACATGTTTAATGATGTGATGTGATGGAGGTGTTAGCTAATGCTATGGTGCTAATTATTTTGCAATATATAAGGGTATCAAATCAACACATTGTACACCCTAAATTTACACAATGTTATATGTCAATGATATCACAATAAAGCTGGAAATAAATAAAATGAAATGAATAGGTTCTGAGAAAATTATCAAATAAAATATATTCAAGGGGGGAATATATATATATATACACACACACACACACACACACACATATATGTGGGGGGGTATGTGTGTGTGTACATATTCTTTTAAAAAGGTGTTTATTCAATGTTTTCTAAAGATAATGGCTTAAATATTTAAAAATAAACTATTCATTTCATAGAATAATTGTTTTCATAAATTAAATAAGTAACCCTTAATTGGTATGCCTTAGATATTCTGAGCTTTGGAATTCCCTTAAAAGCGTGCCCATCTTAAAGAATATTGTGTGGAAAATTCATTTCATACACTATAAACTCTCCAGCATTTTGTGTTGGATGTAACTTTCTACCTCCCTAGTTGAATGTCACAAGCCATGCAGAATATATCTAGGAATATACCTGGAAAATTTAAAGGCCTTGAGTTTTAAGGAAAAAAATATTTCACTAATCTTCAGCATTTTATTCTCAGGAAAGGCAGAGCAATAAAGACTCTGTAAACATCATTCAAAAAATTTCCTAAGAGTTCAAAAAGTTAAGGAATTTTGAAACATAAAGATTTCACTGAACAAAAAATTCCTAAAGTACTACCCTTGCAAAGTAGTTAGTACTTCTATTTTAAGTAAAATTGTATTTTGTTTAACTCCCTAGCCAACTCACTCAAACTCCCATCATGTATATCATTACAGAGAAATATCTCAAAAATGCAAAAGACCAATCACGTGTGGCTGCTTAGTTGGTTAAAGTTCCCATGAATCTTTCTATCCATGTGGATTTTCTACTTCTTGTCTGTTCTTTACAGGTTAAATCTAGCCAGGCATCATGAAAATTCATGTTTATCATGAAGTTGGGAGAAAATGGCTGCATTCAGAAATCCAATACCAGTTCTGGAAATAAGACCCAAGGGCAATTCTTCCATATGGTAGACCAGTTCTATGTCTGCCATGTACCAGAGTACATGGTTGGTTTGTAAGCACCTGGAAGATGACGACTCCACCTAACTCATCCCTATATCCACGGCACCAAGCACAGGGCTTGGCATGGAGCTGATGCTCAATAAACATTAAAATAAACAGAATATGAGTTTTAAACATCCACGTTTATTTAAGCATCCACAAAATGCTAAATAAAGCCTACCACAGAACCATTTGGGAACTTATATGCTACCTCTTCTTTACCCAACTATATTCTCAACAATGTGAAACTACAAGAGAAATATACAATACAGCATCTGCTCTTGAGAGGCAGGGCTGAGACAAGTGTCGAGAGCATAAAAATTGGAATCAGACAGTTCTGGGCTCCTAGTCTGGCTTTGCTACTTGGGTAAGTTATTAACCAGTCTGAGCTGCAACTTTCTCAACTCTAAAATGGGATAATAATGTACTTTACAGAGTTACTGTGAAACTTAGAGGTGATATACATAATTAATGTGCTTAATACCAAATAGGTACCTAAAAATTATCACTACTATTACCAGATACAACGGTTTGGAAAAATTAGTGTAAAATTGTTATAGAATACACAATACAAGCACTGAATTATGTAGAACTGTCTACAAAAGCAATAGGAGTCTAGAGAGAGGTGGGCTAGAGTGGTCAGTTAAGTCTTTACAGAAAAGGCAAGGAGGTGAGCTGAACCTTGAAGAGCAGGCAAGTTCAGCAGGGACAGTGATGGTGGGAGCAGAGGCCAGCAAAGCTAACAAAAGATGGTGGCTGAGTGAATGATGGGTACAGGGGAGCAAAGGATGTACATTAAGGAAAAGCACAGGAAAGGGCTATACTGCTGGTGGGACCACGTTAGAAGCAGAACACCTGGTTTCTCAATGATAAGCTAGAAGAAGGCTTTCTGTTTGATTTTTTCCTGAGCAATGATTTTCCTAAATGCATCAAAATTAGAGAATGAGGTTGAGACTTTCTCTAATAAAAGGAGTTGTCATAAAGAAAAGTTATGGGGCTTCCCTGGTGGCGCAGTGGTCGAGAGTCCGCCTGCCGATGCGGGAGACACGGGTTCGTGCCCCGGTCCGGGAGGATCCCACATGCTGCAGAGCAGCTGGGCCCGTGAGCCATGGCTGCTGAGCCTGCGCGTCCGGAGCCTGTGCTCCACAATGGGAGAGGCCACAGCAGTGAGAGGCCCGCATACAGCAAAAAAAAAAAAAAAAAAAAAAAAAAAAAAAAAAAAAAAAACAAAGAAAAGTTATGGGGAGGAAGGTAAAGAGACTTTGTGGTCCTACAATTCTTAAGCACTCAACACTGCATTATTTTCAGGAACTTGGGTCTCTGAAGCAATACATTAATTATCATTTGTAATTCTGTTGTATCAATAAGTAAGACTTCCACACCCACTTACTTAAACAGCACCTCAATACACCAGTGTTCGATGAGAACTGGGGACACTTCAGATGACCAATGCACCAAATATGTCCATATTCTTCTACCCCAAACCACCAAGGGACAACTTGTAGACGTCTACAGCACGTATCCAGTGCCAAAGAAAAACCCTGACTGAGGCCTCCCATGTCAGAGTAAAAAAGGACTGGAGTAAAGGCTACAGAACCCCCCGTTACTCACAAAACCCCCCTCTGGAAAAAACCAGCAGGCATGCAGAGTTTATACAATGAGAAAGTTGTTACATAATCCAGTTACGGAGGCCCAATCCCAGAAAGACTTTTGAGAATTGAGGGACTCAAAGACCTCACTGGCATCTGCAAAGGTAGGTCTTAATGTTTTCAGGCTTGTGTTCATGAGGGAACAATCCAATGAGAAAATATAATTGATCATTGCCAATGTCAACATTGTTCTAACAGTTCTCCTAATGCTTTCAGCTGACCAGGCATGGAATCACAAAGGCAGAATCTCCTAAAGGCAGAAGTTCACTGTTCTTATGCAGATTTTCACTGGGCCATCTTTTCATGTAAATCACGTAGAAGAGCAGCAGGCCCCCAGCCAGCGTGTGAGCTGTGAGGTTTCAAATACCAAAATCTGACCAGGACGCTGGAGTAAAGCCCTTTGTTCTCTCAGCAAATATGGCAGACTCATAAGGGAGAAGTGCGAGGTTTATTTTCACAAACACGACATTTTTCCAGCACGTTCCCCTCCCACCCTAGACAGGCTGCAGAGTTCTGATGTGAAGGCTGAGCTCTCTCTCCCAGGTAAGGATGTGTCACCCTCCACTGTGCTTGAATGGCTCAGCTCCCACCACCTGCCATCCCATTTATTTTCCAAATCTCTTTCGCTAGAAAGTTAGCAAAAGCTTTCCTTTGTTTCCCTTCAGCATCAGAGACACATCTGCAGATGTAATTGTCAAATTATGGAAGCACCAATATAATCTGTTGATGTTACTATTTTTCTTTTCACACACATGCTGAGAAGTGAAGATTGTAGGGATACATGAAAAGCCAAACAGGACCAAGGAGGGTTTTATGAGCAGAGAGAGGAAGAGGGAGAGGAAAGAGGATGCAGGGGGTAGGGGAGGGGGAAGGGAGAAGAGGGAATAGAGCCAGAGAAACAGAGAGAGAGACAGAGAACAGAGCCCAAGCAGGAAAAAAAAGTTCTTATAAACCTTAACTGCCCTCATCAACCTTCATCTCTTGTCAAGAGTTCCTCCCGAGTTTTTTACACATGAAACTTAACTCCAGCCTGTTTAGTTAATTATGAAAAAACAACATGGAAACCATTATTTCACCGTGTAAATTTATTCACCAGGTGTTGTCCACCCACTGCCCTCCTGTTTTCAAGCTGACAAGAGTAGCCTGAGGCATGTGAAAAGCCAGGCATCCACAGGGAGCTGTCACATTATTCCAAAAGATGCCAGGTGGAGGAAGCAAGGCTCCCTTTCCCCCACCCTACTGGGCTTGAATATTAACGAGGTATCTACTTGGTGAGGCCACGGCTGTATCCCAGGGTCAGTGTTAAGAGGGAGTTACCTGACTCGAAGTTTGACTAAGTGTCCCACAGACAGACAGACAGACAGACACACACACACACACACACACACACACACACACACACCCCTCAGGGGTGTCTTGGAAGCCTGCATACTACTGTCTGAGCTCAAAGCAAAGGGCTGCCTAACCCCCAACCAATCTCTTCTATTGGCCACCTGTCCTAGGTTGGGTCACCTAAAAGCAAAAGGAAGAGAGGGATTCTTATGGAGTCTCAGGAGAAATCTGTAAGGGACTGAGGATAACAGGATTGTGCAGGGGAAGAAGCTAAGCACAGATGTGGTTTCAGCTAATGTGAGGCTTCAGGCCTAACGTCACTGGCAGCCCTGAAGCATGAATTGCAACTCAGCTACCCCCAATTACTACTCCCATAACATGCAGTCATTTGTTGTGGGTCATGCCTGCAGAAGGAGAGAGATGCATAATCCCCTATCTCCTGAGGGGTTTCCCTGCATATGAATGGACTGTGAACCTTAGTAGCCAACACTTAAAGCAGCGGGAGACGGGTGCTCTGGCCCAGAAAGAGGAGCTAGGCAGGATACCACCCGTAGCTCATGTGACCTGCCCCTTGTACTGCTCAGAGCCCTGTCCTTCCCATATTAAGTTCATCCCTCCAGACACAGTTTCTCCAGGAGTCAGATTAGTCAATGTTTCTGTGCACAAAAGGAAGGACAGTTTGAACAAGTACAGTGCCAGCTGCTCAGTTAGTCCTGAACCAAAACTGATACTCATCGATGCATTACCCTCCTCTACCACCATTCTAGAACCTCTCACCCTCAGCTAGCACTTCTGCTGAGCTAGGTGATTTGACTGGTGGAGGGTTCAGACCTCACCCTTGAAAAATCGGAGCCCCTGCTTATCATGTCTTAATCAGATCAAGCTGCTTTAATTGCCCATTTCCACTTAGAACCAAACACAGAAGGCAAGTCCCAATCATCTGAATGCAAAACATCTTCCTCCCCACCAGCATGACAAAGCAGCTGCCCCACTTCCTACAATGATCAGTTACCCCTAATTCCTATCTTTGCCTGCTCTTCTCCTGGGAAGAGGAACCCAAAGTGACTGGTCACAGCCATAGCTTTAAATTAGAATCAGAACCTATAGATCCACAGAACCTAAAACTGCAGAGATAGGAAGCAAAAATTCCCCAAGTGGATCACAGGAATTGATGGGGAGTGGGGCCATTCCTACTTTCATTCCCAGGATTAAAGACCCATATATTCTACCCAAGAGCCATGGGTCAAGATGTATAGTACATCCTGGAGGAGCTTCAAAATGGTGGAAGAGTAAGACTTGGAGATCACCTTCCTCCCAACAAATACATCAGAAATACATCTACATGTGGAACAACTGCTACAGAACACCTACTGAAGGCTGGCAGAAGACCTCAGACCTCCCAAAAGGCAAGAAACTCCCCCACGTACCTGGGGAGGGCAAAAGAAAAAACAGATACAAAAGAATAGGGATGGGACCTGCACCAGTGGGAGGGAGCTGAGAAGGAGGAAAGGTTTCCACACACTAGAAGCCCCTTCGCGGGCGGAGACTGCAGGCTGCGTAGGGGGAAAGCTTCGGAGCCACGGAGAAGAGCACAGCAACAGGGGTGCGGAGGGCAAAGCGGGGAGATTCCTACACAGAGGATCGGTGCCAACTGGCACTCACCAGCCCGAGAGGATTGTCTGCTCACCCGCTGGGGCGGGCGGGGCTGGGAGCTGAGGCTCGGGCTTCGGAGGTCGGATCCCAGGGAGAGGACTGGGGTTGGCGGCATGAACACAGCCTGCAGGGGGTTAGTGCGCCAAAGCTAGCCTGGAGGGAGTCCAGGAAAAGGTCTGGAGCTGCCGAAGAGGCAAGAGACTTTCTCTTGCCTTTTTGTTTCCTGGTGCACGAGGAGAGGGGATTAAGAGCTCTGCTTAAAGGAGCTCCAGAGACGGGCACAAGCCGCAGCTAACAGCGCGGACCCCAGAGACGGGCATGAGACGCTACGGCCGCTGCTGCCGCCACCAAGAAACCTGTGTGCGAGCACAGGTCACTATCCACACCTCCCCTCACGGGAGCCTGTGCAGCCCGCCACTGCCAGGGTCCCGTGATCCAGGGACAACTTCCCCGGGAAAACACACGGCGCGCCTCAGGCTGGTGCAACGTCCCGCCAGCCTCTGCCGCCGCAGGCTCGCCCCGCACTCCGTGCCCCTCCCTCCCCTCGCCCCGGCCTGAGTGAGCCAGAGCCCCCGAATCAGCTGCTCCTTTAACCCTATCCTGTCTGAGCGAAGAACAGATGCCCTCAGGTGACCTACATGCAGAGGCGGGTCCGAATCCAAAGCTGAACCCCAGGAGCTGTGCGAACAAAGAAGAGAAAGGGAAATCTCTCCCAGCAGCCTCAGGAGGACCGGATTAAACCTCCACAATCAACTTCATGTACCCTGCATCTGTGGAATACCTGAATAGACAACGAATCATCCTAAATTGAGGAGGTGGACTTTGGGAGCAAAGATATATATTTTTTTTCCCTTTTTCTCTTTTTGTGAGTGTGTATGTGTATGATTCTGTGTGATTTCGTCTGTATAGCTTTTCTTTTACCATGTGTCCTAGGGTTCTGTCTGTCCATTTTTTTGCTTTGTTTTGTTATTTGTTTTTTTAGTATAGTTTTTAGTGCTTGTTATCATTGCTGGATTTGTTTTTTGGTGCGGTTGCTCTCTTCTGTCTTTTTTTATTACTTTAAAAATTTTTTTAAATTTTTTTTAATTTTAATAACATTTTATTTTATTTTATCTTCTTCTTTCTTCCTTCCTTTCTTACTTTCTTTCTTTTTTTCTCCCTTTTATTCTGAGCCGTGTGGATGACAGGCTCTTGGTGCTCCAGCCAGGGTTCAGGGCTGTGCCTCAGAGGTGGGAGAGCCAAGTTCAGGACACTGGTCCACAAGAGACCTCTTAGCTCCACATAATATCAAATGGCAAAAATCTCCCAGAGATCTCCATCTCAACGCCAAGACCCAGCTCCACTCAACACCCAGGAAGCTACAGTGCTGGACACCCTATGCCAAACAACTAGCAAAACAGGAACACAGCCCCATCCATTAGCAGAGAGGCTGCCTAAAAACATAATAAGGTCACATACACCCCAAAACACACCACTAGATGCGGTCCTGCCCACCAGAAAGACAAGATCCAGCCTCAACCACCAGAACACAGGCACCACTCCCCTCCACCAGGAAGCCTACACAACCCACTGAACCAACCTCAGCCACTGGGGAAAGACACCAAAAACAATGGAAACTACGAAACTGCAGCCTGTGAAAAGGAGACCCCACACAGTAAGTTAAGCAAAATGAGAAGACAGAGAAACACACAGCAGATGAAGAAGCAAGGCAAAAACCCACCAGACCTAACGAATGAAGAAGAAATAGGCAGTCTACCTGAAAAAGAACTCAGAGTATAATAGTAAAGATGATCCAAAATCTTGGAAATAGAATGGAGAAAATACAAGGAACGTTTAACAAGGACTAGAAGAACTAAGAACAAACAAACAGTGATGAACAACACAATAAATGAAATTACAAATTCTCTAGAAGGGATCAATAGCAGAATAACTGAGGCAGAAGAACGGATAAGTGACCTGGAAGATACAATAGTGGAAATAACTACCACAGAGCAGAATAAAGAAAAAAGGATAAAGAGAATTGAGGACAGTCTCAGAGACCTCTGGGACA